>NC_142586.1:101457231-101762327 GCF_965207765.1 Zootoca vivipara
AATTTGTTCATTTCCCCCCCAAAATATAGTCTGGCCCCCTGCTGAAAAAGTTTGCTGACCCGTTATATACCTTTAGGTACCTGGTGCAAATGTTCCTCTTCGACCAGGCTTTTGGCTGACTAACATCCTATACCCTTTTAAATGTGTTTGTGGGAGAGGGATTTTTGTTTTGTTCTACAGATGAAGGGCAGTATACAAATTTAATAAATAATGATAGCATCTAACTCTCTTGATGAAACCCATCTCTCCCCATGACATCCCTAATTTCACCCCCCCCCAAAAAAAGACTTTTAAAGTGTAGGTCGTGAGCAACAAGCTATGGACAAGCTTTGAAAAAAAAGGAACCAAGAGCAATTCCTGTGGTTGTAGATGGAAAAATAATGCTTTAAGGCAAACTCCATTGAGGACAGAGGGGAAAATAGTGACCAGTAATCCTTATGTGAAGGATTCCAGGTTGGAATACAGCACTGTGGAAGAAAATACTGTATTTGGCAATAGAGAAGGAAATCCAATTTTGCTTGTTGGCTTTGAACCCAACACCTACTGTATACTAACAGCACGGCTACCAACAGATTTATGCAAGAGGAGCTCCAAAAAGGATGACATCAGTAAGAAAGCCTGAGTTTTGGATAAGATCCTCTCTCAAAGTGTTTTTCTCCAATAATTTTTTTACTCCAGTTTGACCATTTACCCACATTACATTGCTTGAGCAACAAACAGTACCCGGGAATACAAGGTATCATAGGGAGGCACTAAAAAAAATCTCCAATGCCTCAAAGCAGAGGCCTTTAAAGAATGCAAAGGGTCTGTGGAATTAGGCCAGTGTTCCATCTAGGCCAGTATATGGTTCTCAAGTGGCCGGCCAATGGTAAGTTTATATTCCTAGGTGTCAACATATTTATTTTTCTGGAGTGTTTGTGATCTGGCATCTTGCATTTTTCCAGCCTTCAGTATATTCATATTCCAGGAACAACTTCATAGTCCAGGGTTGGCTGCTTAAGAGACAGCTGCTGAGGCTGACATACCCAAATTAAACATGTTGCAGAACACTTACAAAATGGTTTACATCTACTCTCCAAATCTAAAGCAATGTAATTTCTCTCAGGTAGGTCACTATGTTTGTGAGACAAGCACTGCACTTTTACAAATACAGTGTATATTCAGAACACTGCACCCAATATATTTAAGGTATGTAAAAGTATTTAGAAGATGGTCAATATTAAGCCTCTGACAGGGTAACAGAAAACAACTTTCAAATATGTTCATCTTGTAGATGAGGTTCCCAGAATACTAGCACTAACTGGAATCTTGATAGCTTTGAAGACCTGAAATTATCCCTTGGTATATGAACCTCTACTTTTATGGCAACTGAAAAGCTAGTCCCTTGATAAATACATCTGCATACAACCTTAGTGTCAAAACAAATCATTCAACTTCACTTGAGTGAAAAGGTATTAACTGAGCTCATCTAAGCAATTCCTTCAATAGGAAGTGAAAATAAACCCATGACTGCCAAGCCAGAGGTCTGCAGCCATCTCCTTCACACAGCACATCCTTGCTTTGCAAAAGACTAGGAGTATCAAATCGTGCACAGCTTTCTCACTAATGCCTTTAAGATCCTACTGCAAAATTAGCAGGAAATATTTTTTCCCTTTTACATATCCTTGATGTGCTCCCAACGGGAGTCACAGTTGCCATTAGAGAACTAAGCTGCTCTCTCTTCACAAGGGTTTATGCCTAGAGGGAAAACTGCAGCAACAGCCTCTGCATTATGCTGCTGGATAGTTCAAGCAGACCCTCAGATTGATTGCCTTAAGTCTCCTTCCAAATAAGTGCCTTTATTCCAGTGCATGACAACTCGGTATAACCCTGCCAAGTTTTACTTAATAATGTGACAGCTCGACAGTAGCCATCAACAGAAAAAACCTTTATTTTTTAAAAAGGATCCACAAGAACAGCGAACGGTTTACAGTATATTATCTCAGAGGTTACCAGGACTGCACTCTTCAGCTACAAGCACAGGGGCACCGACTGCCCCATTCTACTCTCCCCGCCCCGCTCCTTGCACAAACATCATGCAACTCCAAGCCTCTGGGCTTCTGCAGATTGCATTTTTTTTTAATGTGAAGGTCGATCTGCTCTCCCTTTCCCCCTTACACTTGAGGAAGAGCAAAGCCGGGGACTTCGCGCAGCCGTTTTGGATACCCCCTGCATTCCCCACCCCTCCAGGTGCGATCTTGCAATGCATCAAGCAGCAGCAACACCCCGCAACTTCTCCCTCTTGCAGCCGCCCCCTCCCCGACAACACGCCGTTTCGCATGCACCGAATTTCTCCCCAAATACGCCTTCAAGCCTTAATTTTTTTAGGGGGTGGGGGAGAGAGAGATAAGCGATGGCTGTTCTGGATTCCAGCAGCTGCCTCCCCACCCCCAAGCCGAGGGCTGCCAAGGAAGGGGCGGCGGTGACATCTCGGTTGCTATAACGACGCTGTTGCACCCACCCCGCCCCACATAAACACACGCGCGCGCGCCCCTGCAGCCAACTGCCGCCTGCGCCTGCCTTCTCCGCCACTCTTCCCCTAAACAAAAATCCCTCGACTAGGCAGAAAACTGCCGCCGACTATGTAGGTGTGCATATGCGTATCTCTCCCTCGTCCAGAACGCAAGGGAGAGAAAAGCAGCATGGCGCCGGAAACAACCGTCGCCGGTGGTTTGAATTTTGAATCCAGCCGATGAACACGCGCCTATTTGGGGTTGGGGGGGGGGACGGGACACGACGAACTACCTCCCACGCGTCCGCGCCTTCCCACAGCCCCCCCGGGAGGCGGATGTCCTTCTCTCTCTCTCTCTCTCTCTCTCCCCCCCCCCCCGTCTCACGCCAGCCTCAGGTCAAAAAGGCGCCGATTGCGCGCGGCCCAACCGCCGATCCGAGTTAAAACGCAAACCGCCTCTCCCCGCTCTCCCGTTTGCTAACCATGGTGGCTTGGCCCGGGCTTGGCAGCAGCTAACGCTGAAGATGAAGGCAGCCTCGCTAAGCGCGGTAGGCGGGAGTGGCGCGCTGTCAGTCGTCTCCTCCGCTCCTGCTACCTTAACTGCTCGGCAGCTCTCCTCAGACTGGGCACAGCGCGCCTGCCGGCAGCGCCTCATAAACCACCTCACCGCTCTCCCGGATCCCTCCGCGCTCCTAACCCGCCCCATCTCCCTTCCCCTCCCCCCGTTCCCAAATCACCATAGAAAAGCCGCGGCGCGGGGCGAAACGAGATCCGGCCCCACGCCCTCAAGCAGCCGTTATCAACCGTCGCTGCGGCTGTCTATCCCTTTCCTCCTCCCCCCCCCGCCTCTCCAGACCGCCACGATGCTGTCCGTCGTCCCCACTCAACGAGAAACAAACAAGGATCAGCAAGAAACGAGAAGTCGTACTTTTTATTTTTTAAAAAAGATATAAATAAATTTGCAAATGAGGGACTTTTTCGTAGCGCGGAGGAAGACAAAACGTGCCAGTGAGTGAACGACCGACGGGCTCCCCTGATTGGTGGCTTCGTACCTGCAATGCGTCACTCGGGCATGCACAGTCTGAGCTGTGGAGCGAGGCGCCCCCTGCGAAGGAGTCAGACAGTGGGAACTGGGGTTATGGGCGGGAAAGGCGGGCGCGTCCCTAGGAAGAGGCTGTAGCCGCTCAGAGTCTTGAGGGAAGCCGGCGCTGGCGCTACTGAGCGTCAGGATGCGTGTGTATGTGCGCCTCCTGTATATGGAAAGTTCCGGGGCTGAGAGGGAAAAGCGGGATAAGCCTTCTTGGAGAGAGAGAGAGAGATGTCAGCAGGGCTGTGTTGAAAGAGTCAAGGCTGCGAGGGGGATGCAAACAACCTCCTCGGGATGATAATAATAATAATAATAATAATAATAATAATAATAATAATAATAATAATAATAATAATAATAATAATAATAATAATAATAATAATAAAGAATGAAAAGGCAAAAGGCGTTTCCGAGCCGGATCAACTCCTGCAGGGGCGCAAAAGGAGTCGCCTGGCAAACCTACAACCCGCCCAGCTCCCTTAAGCAAGTTCGGTGCACTCCCTGCACCGTGGGGCTTAACATGCATGGGCAATGTGGCGGGATAGTGGTGCAAGAAAGAACCCAGGGTGGAGACCACCGTGGATGGGAAAGCAAACTTTTAACTTCGGACGGGGTGGGGGCGTGGGAAACCCGGACAAATCGCTGAGGATTAGAATGCTGGAGCGAGTTTTTAATTCGCCTTGGTTCTTGGAAGCGACAGAAAAGGCGCTGATTAGGGAGAGTTTGCGGGGCGATTCGCCCCCTATTCTGCTGCAGATCAGCTTTCCTTCAGAGCGGAGAAGCGCCTTCCTGACACCGGCTGATTCCCAGGATATCGGCTAGGTTCCTAGGAGTTTTTCAAGGAGGCCATGTATTCCTTGCATTGCAATGTCAGAAGTTCGGGGTATGTAGCTGCTGCTGCAATTGCAGTGTGTAGCGGACGTGTGCGATGTGGCGGCTCACGTGCTTTTGAGCAATGCGAAGGGACAGAGGGAGCCAGTTTGATGCGACGGGGGTAGGAAACTAAGCACGGCAGCCCGACGTACAGGGGTGTGTGTAAAGTGGGTGGCAACGCAGCTCTTGGCAGAATCGCGAGGGTTAATATACAGGCTGGGTGAGTGACTCGGCTCTAGACCATCAGGTGCCTTCCCCTAATCGAGAGGTGGCGAGGGGTGTTGTGCAGCAAGGAAGGGAACTAGAGTAATATTCTGTTTTCTCCTTGCCCTTTCTGCTAGAGGAAATTCAGTGCACAGTTTCCCAGCCTAACATGATGGTAAAAGGCAGCTGAAAAATCGGTCTCGGCGATCCATCTTCGGGTTGGGTTTATGAAACCCCAAGAAAGTCAGGGGTGTAGGAATAAAGGGCTTGTGACTTTTTAAAGGAATGCGCAGAGTTTAATAGCGCATGGGCAAGAGTTGAGGCATATATATGAGACGAAAGTTAAACCTGATTTTATCTGTATTCAGGGGGAAATGGCTTTGGAGAGCTGCCTTTTAAATTTACAAGATTCCTTGTGTGCGAAGCAGGAGAGATGTTTGCGTGTTTTATTCGTGACACATCAAATTATATTGAGGTCAGGACCCAGGGTGATATATCTGAGTATAATTACCTGGCATCCTTTAAGGAAACAGTGCGTTTGCTAATGTTTATAATTATTGTAATTCTGCAGCTCTTTAGGCTTTATTCTTAGAAATGTGAAGCAAATAAAAAGAACTCTAGCCCTCAAAAGTTTGTCATGATAAATTGGTTAGTCATTAAACTGCCACGGGACTCTGGAAACTGAATAAAACAATTTTTTAAATCACAAAAACTTTCCTCTTTGCCCAGGTCTTTGGCCATTAAATTATCTATGGCCTGTTAAAGGTGTAGGGCAGTATGTATATAAATGGAATTAATAATAATAATAATACAGTAATAATAATAATAATAATATAGTGTCCCTTTAGTTGAAAAACTTTGTTTAGGTATCTGAACGTACTACAAAACATATTAAAGTCTATTCCAGGGATGGAGAACCCCAGGCCTAAAGGTCTGAGTGTGGCCCCCAAAGCTTTCTGTCTGGCCCTTTGGACTCTGCCCAAGCCACACCCCTCACTGACCTTGCTCTATGCCCCCTAGTGATTTCACCTGCCTAGATTGTAACGGCGACATGGATGGATAGTGATGTGTATCTTGCCACATCCACCACTGATATGTCGCCCTTGGAAGGTTGCCTATGACGGGAATGTGGGCCCTGGGCTGGGAAAAGTTCCCTCACCCCTGGCTTCCCCTATAAAAACTGAATCCATGGCTCTGAATGCAGTACAAATTATGGGTCTAACTATACACTGTGAAACACAATTAAAGTTGCTCTCTATTCTTAAGGACGGAAATGGGAAGTTAACTTGCAAAGGCATGCCCTTATTCTTTTATGGGAGCAGCCACACAGACCATTGGGCTTTAGTGGAAACATGGTGAAGATATCTCACTGATTAGATGCCATGGATACATTTGGCGAACATCTATAGCAGGTAAATATGCAAAATAAATAAAATGGGCTAAAGGTGTAGAGCAGTGCTTCTCAAACTATCTGATGTGTGTTCTACCCGCCGCCCCAATGTGCCAGGGACCACATTTGAGCATCACACTCAACCTGGGCTATGGTGTAGTCTCCAGGGACTGGCAGCCGCTGGTCTGTGGGCCATTGCTTTGAGTAGCACTTGTGTCAATAGTGATTTTGTGGAAACATGGTATTGTTTCATTTCCTACATGAACTCACAACATCTGTCACCACCATCAACGCATGACCCCTTATTGGAAGCAGCCGTTGGGCAGATAAAGGGAAATTATAGATGTGAACTGAATCTGAATTGCCCCATACATTGTCTGATATTTGTTTTCCTTTGGTCTAGCAAAGAAAAAGGAAAACCCTTCACAATTTCTTGCACACCGTATATCTCAAACACCTGAATCCAAGAGCTATCAAGCAAAATAAAAAGTATGCTTTTCTACAGAAACAAACACACGTAAGGGGTCAAAAATGTGACTTGACGTTAAGCATTATCAATATGAAAGTATGCACCATGCAAATAATGAATTAATACTTATATTGACAGCTAAGTGCCATGGGTGCTAGCCATAGCTGCCAAGTTTTCCCTTTTCTCACGAGGAAGCCTATTCAGCATAAGGGGAAATCCCTTTAAAAAAGGGATAACTTGGCAGCTATGGTGCTAGCACAAATAAATTATTCTGCCAGTAATTATTAACCTTCCATTCTGGAAAGTTATGGATACTTGACCCTTCAAACAAGCGATCTTGCTTCGTGTCCTAACAATTGTAACTTCACAATCCTCTAAAACTCTAGATTCTGTAATACAAAAGGCAGATAAGCCGAACAGCAGAATAACCTGAAGCATTCCAGTGCTTAGTGTAGTCCACTTGAAATGAGACAGAGATAGCATCTCAAAGAAACAATTGTTATAGTAGCCAATTAGTATTCAGGCTTGGTTAGTAAGTACGAATTAGAAAACTGGAGACTCAATTTAGATCAGACCACCTTTGTAAAGGGGTCTTTTCATTGTGCTGGGATTTTATGCATTCATAAGAATATAAACCAACTTTGCCATGTTCAGTAATTGCAATGGGTCTACTCTGAGTCAAAAATAGTAAAATACCACCCCTAATGACACTGCACCCTAAATCTTCTAATAACTGCTCCTAGCACCTTCGTATAAACCTTCCTTAAGGGGGCAAAATAGTGCCCTGAGGCACCAAACAATACAACTGTCAAGGGATGGGCACATAATCCCTTAAAGTCATTCTTTAAACTCAACCCCTTCAGTTGGAGTGGAACCACTGTAAAATCGTGCCACCAGTGCCCAGCTCATGAAGACAGTTCACAGATGATACCACGGACAACAGCCTTGAAAACTGCTGTGAGTTGAAGCAAGAAGAAGGAAAGCAAGGCTCCCAAAGTGGGCTGAGCCCAGACTAAATCGGGGCAAGTTTCTTCCATGGTGTCAGGATCCACCTGCCTCATTTGAAGATGCATTAATCCCACCTCACACACACACACACCCTGATTCTCATTTTAGCATTTGATTATTATTTTTTTTGGAAGCATGCATGAATAGCACCAGCAGCAAAGATGTCTCCCAGTTTGGTGTTTTGTTTTTCAGATCTGACTGTTTCCCCTATGCATAATTAATTGCACAGACTACAGAGTTAGTATTATGGGATGTCGGATTATAGATTGTCAACACGCTGCCCTGCTGTTCAAAGAATTGCACTGGCTGCCAGTTAGTTACTAGGCAAAGTTTAAGGTGCCGGTTTTGGGACCAGGATACCTGAAAGATTGTCACATTCCTTTTATACCCAGTTGATCACTCTGCTCTGCAGTGAGGGCCTCTGTAAATGCCATCTTATCAGGAAGTGCATTCTGTACAATGTAGGAAACAGGCCTTTCTAATGTTGTGAACCCCTTCCCTTTCAATATTAGGCAGGCACCATCTCTGTAGTCTCTTTGGCACCTGCTGAAAACCTTCCTCTTTCAGGAAATGTTTTAAGCTGAGATCTTTCCCAGTCTGTTTCTGTACTGGAATTGTTTTTTTTAAAAAAAAAATGTTTTATCACTTGCCCGTTGGCCACCCTGGGTTCCTTGGGGAGGAACGTTGGGTTATTAATATAAATAATTTAGTAAATGGTTATCTGGTCCACACCAGAGATCATTTCGGTTTCAGAATGTTGGGGAGTTGGCCAATGCGTGTTAAATAATCTTCAACAAGGTCTCCAAATTAACAAGGTGAAAAACTGGAAAAACTGATTTCTTGTGTGCTAAACACAGCCTGAACCAAAGAGGATTGCCCATAATCCTTTTTTATACCCCAAGAAACGCAGCCAGGTTTGCTAACAGAATTCCATCTGCACTTGACTTGTTCAAGGGTTAGGATCCAGAACTTTCCCATTGCAGAGTCTCCTTTGAAAGGACTGCACCTTCATCTGGCAAATTTAATTTGCTTTGATGCATCGTGGCCTTTGTGAACTTTCAGAATCAATCTGTTGAACAGTACTGACCAGGCAACCCAAAAGGGGACTCCTTGATTTTGATCTGGGAACCAGAAGACCGGCCTCCTATTATCAGTTGTCACATTATGCTTTAGAAGAGGTTTTTGCCCTATTAGAGTTTTGAAGTTAGTTGTAGCCCATGTCTCATGTCACAAACACAGTGGATTGTTTTGGCTGGGCTGAGAAAAAAATACAGACGATTTTCAGATGACAGGTGGATCTTGATGGGTAGAAATGCAGACAATAACATTCTACACAAACGATGCAATAGTGGAAAGTTCATCACCTCAAAAAGCTTACTTCGAGGCTTTTTGAAAATCCAATATAGGTCATCTAACTTTAGTTATGTATATTTACTGTCAGCGATTCCAGAATTTCTTTTTCTCTTAATCTATTTGAACTGGATGCTTATTTTCTAATTCTGTACCTAAAGGAGTGTTTAAAGAGATTCAGGACCAATTCTGCTCATGCGGAGAGTTTTGGGGGGCATAGTCTAGGACCCTTACACTTCCTTCATAGTTGCAGAGTCCCCTCATCATTTTTTTCTCCCAACTTGTAGGCTGCCTTTGCAACACATGCAATGGCTGTTTCCAGCAATGCACAAAATACAATAACGCGTAAGCAAAGAGCCACGTCCCCTTCTGGTCAACCCTCCAAGGGACACGTGCTGGTGGAGGGCAGGGTCGGAGGCGAAAGCAGGCAGAGCAATGCATGCAAATGTCACGAAACTACGGTAGCCTGGTTTCTCCGTTCATTCAGACAAGCAAGAGGCATTGATCAGAGGTCAAGGACTCATTCCAGCAAGGCAAAATCACTCAGGGTGCAAAGATGGGCTAGTAAGAGTGGTGGGATCTAGGCAGTGTTCCACGGGTCAGATAGAGAGGGCCATACTTGCCCCCCAACCCGGAGGTTTCCCACCCCTAGCATAACAGTTACTCAGAACAACTCGGTTAAGAAAAACAAGGGCTAGTGCAACAGCGTGGGAACAGTAACACCCAAGAGTGGCTGCTAACGTTCTCAAACAAAAGCACCCTGTACATTAGACAAAGTTCTCCACTTCAGCATCATTCTAAACCAGCCTTCCCCAATCTGGTGTCTTTCAGCTGTTTTGGACTCCAGCTCCCGTCAGCCCCAGCCGGCGTGGGCATTGATCAGGGATGATGGAAGTCGTAGTCTAGAAACATTAAGGGAGGAACCGCTGCCCTAAACCGGCGCTGACATCATGCTGAATCACGCCAAAGTCCTCTCTGAGTCTAGAGGTCATGTCAGCTGTTAATATCAAATGCAATACGAGTAAACGACAGAGGGATATAAACTCAGATCCATACTCACAGCAGCCCCATTATCTCTGTGACAGGTGTACGGCCACGCACAATGCTTCCTGAAACAGCAGATAGCAGTGGACATTCTCTTCTATCATTCTTACCCATGCTTCAAGAGTTTCGTTATTATTGTGGTTTTGTGACAAATCCGTTCCTTAAAGCCCCAGTGGTTACGGAAGATGAAACAGAATATAGATCTGCAGCATTTCCTAAAGGCCCAAATCAGCATGCAGATAAACACAGGACATTTGATCAATCTTTTTTTTCCGTGGCATGTTTTGAACTAGCAGATGTTCCGTAGCCACCTGACAATCTAAAACTGGCATGGGGGACCCCTTCTTCTTCTTCTTCTTCTTCTTCTTCTTCTTCTTCTTCTTCTTCTTCTTCTTCTTCTTCTTCTTCTTCTTCTTCTTCTTCTTCTTCTTCTTCTTCTTCTTTTTGCCTGGGCGGCAGATCTTTATTTCCTCGTATCCTTGTGGGCCAGCAGGGGCATGGGATCACCCACTTGTCAATCATCTGACGTCACGTAATAACACCTGGTGACTGACAGGCGAGCGGTTTTCAATCGCCTGTCAAAGTTGCCCCACAGGGACGAGTGCAGATGAGTGCAGAACAGGATTCAACCCACCATGCATCAGGTTGAAAGGTGGGCTGTTAAATCTTGTTTTCTGCAGGGTGGAACTGTGCCCTGGAGTTCCCTTGGGGAACTTGGCAGAAGGAGCCAAACCAGCAGATTCTAAGCTCATTTTCACCATGCAGTCAGTGTCCTGCAGGCTGACACTCTCACAACCATGTTGCATGTGCCAAAATGGTCACACTTCTTCGGCGATCACTCGTAGCCGAGTAAGATCGTCTTCCATAAACACGGTTTGAACAATGAGTCCGTAAGTGACTGGATGCCAATTCTGGATCCACACATCCTTCCACAGTGGAGACATTGGTTTCCAGGCGGGAGTTGATCATGGTGTGGATTTGCCAAGCGTGCCTTCCTCTTAGCACATTTCTCTCTTGCGTCCTGAGTTTGAGTGTCTTCAAAGCCCACAACACCTTTGGTAAAGGCTGTTCTCCAACTGGAGCTCTCGCAGGCCAGTGTTTCCCAGTAGTCAATGTTTATACTACATTTTTTAAAGATTTGCCTTGAGAGAGTCTTTAAACCCCTTTTGTTGGCCACCAGCATTATGCTTTCCATTTTTACGTTCAGAATAGAGTAGTTGCTTTGGAAGACGATCATCAGGCATCCACACAACATGACCAGTCCAACGAAGTTGATGTTGAAGAATCAGTGCTTCAACACTGGTGCTCTTTGCTTCTTCCAGTACACTGATATTAGTTCTCCTGTCTTCCCAAGTGATGTGTAAAAATTTTCTGAGACACCGTTGATGGAATCTTTCAAGGAGTTGGAGATGGCGTTTATAAGTGGTCCATGTTTCACAAGCATATAGTAAGGTTGGTAGTACAATAGCTTTGTAAACTAGCTTCAACTTGTATAAAAGCCATTACATGTTGTTCTGAAAGTGTCAACCTAGTGTCCCTAGGTGCTAGGGGGAAGCAACATTTTTCCAACAATAAAATGGCGCAGTTTTGAATGTTGGAAACAGTCCGTCTTGCCACAATAAGCCTGCTGCTTTGGGGTTAGGAATCTGAATGCCTATCCAATGGCTAAAGGTGCTTCCAGACAGAGGGCTCATTGTATTCTCTAATAGTTGCTTTTCTGTTGTATCTCTAAGTGCAATGGAATATCTATCTTGGTGGGCATTTCCCCATCAAGGTGCATGCCTTTGTAGCAGAGTTAAGATGAATTCATATCTCATCGTCCCTTCTGCATATGAGGGCATGGCTTATAATAATCAATCTCATTTAGATGCCTGTTTGCATATACAGATCATTTATATACTTAAATAAGCATAGATATATTGTTCTTAATGTAATTTGGCAATGATCCTATTTTTCCCCGTTTCACTTTCCTTCTGTTACACAGTATTTGCCAAATTTAATAATAATAATAATAATAATAATAATAATAATCAGATGTATTCAGATTTAATTTAAGAGATTTAATTACTAGACATTTGGGGAGAGGAATTTAACCTAGAGAACATTTATTTATTGAAAACATTTCTATACAGCAGGCATTCCCAAACTTCGGCCCTCGAGATGTTTTGGACTACAATTCCCATCTTCCCTGACCACTGGTCCTGTTAGCTAGGGATCATGGAAGTTGTAGGCCAAAACATCTGGAGGGCCGCAGTTTGGGGATGCCTGCTATACAGTAATGCCCTTTAATTCAACATTTCCAGAGCAGTGTACAATCACACTGGCAAGATGTGCGTGAGCAGAATGGAGCCACAGCGACCCTCAGATTCATGCACCCCAACTTCCTCTCCATAGGCGGGAGGAGCGCGAGCGAGCGCCTTGGGAGGGTGGCGGTGGCGCAGGGGTTTTGCGGGGCAGGCTCGGCAGTGCCCCCTCCATTTTCGCGCCCTAGGCAATGGCCTAGTCCACCTAAATGGACGCACCGGGCCTGGCTGTGAAGGGCTGTGAATGTTCTTTGACATTCTTTGTGTCTTAACGGCTTTTAGATGTTTTAAATCTGTTTTTATTGTATTGTTTTACTACTACGTTGTTGGCTGCCCTGGGCTCTTTTGAGAGGAAAGGGTAGGGTGGGAAATTAATAAATGAAAATGAAATACTAATGCACTGACATCAGTGATGCTCCAAAAATTGGCTGAATCTTGCATTACCTAGGAATCAAATGGTGTGGCCAGGATATACATAATTCTGAGATAATCTGAGGCATTTTGGATGTACCGGTATAAAACATAATTTATTTATTTTTTTAAATGCACGTCAGATCCCTTCTCCAGACATCTGCTACGTTGTCCCTCTTGAGGTCTACTATGAGAAGCTGATGTAGAAATACACCTGAGACATATTACAGCAATGCCATCTGGCAGTTCTCTGTGTTTACACCAACTGCTATTTCCAAGTACCAAACCAACATTGTATACAATGTTTGCTTTACATGGAAAGGGCCACAGCTTAGAGGGTAGAGCATCTTCGGATGCAGAGGTTCCCAAGTACAATCTCTGAAATCCTGGATACTTGCTGCCAGTCAGTGTAAGACAATACTAAACTAGATGGTCTTCTCCAGGGGTCAGCAAACTTTTTTCAGCAGGGGGCTGGTCCACTGTCCCTCAGACCTTGTGGGGGGCTGGACTATATTTTGAAAAATAATATGAATGAATTCCTATGCCCCACAAATAACCCAGAGATGCATTTTAAATAAAAAGACACATTCTACTCATGTAAAAACACCAGACAGGCCCCACAAATAACCCAGAGATGCATTTTAAATAAAAGAACACATTCTACTCATGTAAAAACATGCTGATTCCCGGACCGTCTACAGGCCGGATTTAATAATAATAATAATAATAATTTTTATTTATACCCCGCCCTTCCCAGTCAAGGCGGCTCAGGGCGGCTAACAACAAATAATATCAACACAAGTATAAAAGAAACAATTCAGTTAAAATGCAGATTAATACAATGTTAAAATTCAATTTTAAAATTAAAAATCTACAAATAAGATAAAACCATTATGAAATAAAACCTTAGGGGAGGGTAACCGTGGGGTCAGACTGCGTCAGTCCGCAGGCCAAACGGAACAGCTCTGTCTTGCAGGCCCCACGAAAAGATGACAAATCCTGCAGGGCCCTAGTTTCCTGGGACAGAGCGTTCCCCCAGGTCGGGGCCAGTACTGAGAAGGCCCTGGTCCTGGTCGAGGCCAGCCTAACCACCTTGTGACTCAGGATCTCCAATATGTTATTGTTTGTGGACCTTAATGTCCTCTGTGGACATTAGAAAGCGATTGGGTTGGATCTGGCCCCCGGGCCTTAGTTTGGGGATCCCTGGTCTACTCTAAGACAGCTTCCTATGTTTCTGCCTATGTTGCATTGCCACCTCCTCATACCCACCCCTTCTTTTATTATTGTATTTACTGCTTATTCAATTTATTTCTTCACCATTCAGCTGCATCACAGACAGACACACTTGCAGAGTTGGAAAGGGACCACAGTGGTCATCTAGCTCAACCCCCTACAATGCAGGAAACTTCCACCCAACTTGGGACTTGAACCCGCAGCCCTGAGATTGAGAGTCTCACGCTCTCCCAACTGAACACCTGATTCATCTATAAGGAGATGAGCCCAAATAAACAAGGCTTCCACATGTCTGTGGAAGTGCTGGATCATAAATATAGTACATACATAAAGCATAGAAAGGAGGCTACTTCATGCCAGGTCATACTGTGTCCTTGTAGACCAGCAGTGTCTATGACTAGCAGGATCTCTCTAGAGTCTAGGCGGCGAGTCCGTCACATCATACGCTGCACAATCTTTTTAATTGGAGTTGCCAGGGACCCAGCCTAGGTCTTTCATGCATGTCTTGCATGCCCTTGATTTATGTGAACATCCAAATGTGTACTTTCATGATGCTAGTCAGCAAGGTGTGCATCCACATTCTGGTGCTACTGATTCTATGACTGGCCCTACCGTTAAAGGGAGTGAAGTGGTGCTGTGGTCTAAACCACTGAGTTGCTTGGGCTTGCCAATCGGAAGGTCGGCGGTTCGAATCCCCGCAACGGGGCGAGCTCCCCTTGCTCTGTCCCGGCTCCTGCCAACATAGCAGTTTGAAAGCACACCAGTGCAAGTAGATAAATAGGTACCGTTGCGGTGGGAAGATAAATGGTGTTTCCGTGCACTCTGGTTTCCGTCATGGTGTCCCGTTGCGCCAGAAGCAGTTTAGTCCTGCTGGCCACAGAAAGCTGTCTGTGGACAAACACCGGCTCCCTCGGCCTGAAAGCGAGATGAGTGCCGCACCCTGTAGTCGCCTTTGACTGGATTTAACCATCCAGGGGTCCTTTACCTTTTTACCTTGAAAGCGAGTGAGGCAGCCGCCTCAAGCAGCTGATTTTGGATGTCACAAAAGGGTAGCAAGTTGCTGTTTTCCCCCCACCCCACCCCACCCCACCCCACTTACTGCCGTTGTGATTTTCCTGCCAAAGGTGTGGGATTTTCTGCCACAGGTGCCAACATAATTTGGCCTCTTGTGGGTGTCCTCCCAATAAACACTTTTTTAAAATTGCATCTAGTATTGGATTGCGGCAACAGCTTGAAGTTTACGTGCCGGTAAGTGCGTATTTTGAGCCTGAAACCTGAAGGTCCTTCTTTTAAACCTCTTCCCACGTAAGCATTTCTCCCTCCGCCCCCAAATCCTGGCTCCTAATGCAATACAGCACTCACAGCCAGATGCCATTATCCATTGCCTCATTTGACACCACTTACACTGCATCCCAGTCCTGCATTTTTACTTGCTCGCATCTTTTCTGCAAAAATCCAGGCCAAGTTCTATCCCCCCCCCTGCTTCTACTTCCCTTTTTAGCTCAGAGGCTCTTGTCCGATTAATTACAGAGTTCCTTTCATCATGGGGAATGTTTGCCTTTGGTCCTATGCATGCATGTTCGCCAGTCATTCCACCCCTCCCTGCGCTTGCATGATTTGTACAGAACCGAAAAAAAGGGTTTTTTTTGTTTTTAAAATGGAGTCAGATCCAACGTCCTTCAAATAACTGAAGCCCAGAGGGCCAGTGGGATTTTCATTTAGATAGGAAACAACAGATATAGCTTCTCTTCCAGAGGACAGAGATCATGCATTTTTAAAACGGCATTGCAAATTTGCCAGCCGCCTTCCTCTCACTTTGAAATGGGTTCTGAATTTGCCCTTCCTTCAGCTCAGTTTCCTTAAAGGTTCCTCAAGAATGTTGTGCTGCAGCGGAATTAGAAAGCCTTTGTGAGACAACGCATTCTAAAGCAGCGTAAAAGGTAAAGGACCCCTGACAGTCAAGTCCAGTTGCGAACAGTTCTGGGGTTGCGGCGCTCATCTTGCTTTACTGGCCGAGGGAGCCGATGTTTGTCCGCAGAGTTTTCCCAGGTCATGTGGCCAGCATGACTAAGCCGCTTCTGGTGAAACCAGAGCAGCGCACGGAAATGCTATTTACCTTCCCGCCAGAGCGGTACCTATTTACTTGCACTTTGATGTGCTTTCAAACTGCTAGGTTGGCAGGAGCTGGGACTGAACAACGGGAGCTCACCCCGTCGTGGAGATTCGAACCACTGACCTTCTCATCGGCAAGCCCAAGTCTCAGTGGTTTACACCACAGCGCCACCTGCGTCCCTAAAAGCAGCGTACCTCCCAATATTTTTTTTTTAAAAAAAGCCTGACAGCTGACCAAATCAAGAGATTCTGAACACAGGGATCAAAACCCTCCTAAAAAAATAGAAATAAATAAAAGTCCTTGCCAGTTTCTGGAAACTTGCTGGCAAGTTTGTATGACAGGTCACCCTTGGCAGGCAGTTCCAATAAGGAGGTTTAGAACAGGCATGGTGTAAATGTGCCCTTATTTTCCTGTTGCAAAGAAAGATGCTTGGTGGTAAAATCACCCCTCACTGTTCAACACAATTTTGTTTAGACCTGCATTGTGTTTGTGCTCTAACTGATTTGCTTCTTTGCTCAATTTTGCTGCTGCTTATTACATTGCTGCTGTTCAGTAGTAGTTCATAATTTTATGGTTTTTTGCAACTTTCCCTTCCCTTGCCTGGGAGTCCCATTTGAGATGTGAGAT
The DNA here is from genome assembly GCF_965207765.1 of Zootoca vivipara. Classification (NCBI taxonomy): domain Eukaryota; kingdom Metazoa; phylum Chordata; class Lepidosauria; order Squamata; family Lacertidae; genus Zootoca; species Zootoca vivipara. Next base: position 101,473,835 of record NC_142586.1, read on the forward strand.
GGAAGGATAGGGTTGTCTGCAACTAAGTTATCCTCTGAGCCAGTGCTTACCCCCCCCTTTAAAAATGTTTAGGGGTACTCTCATTTTCCTACTCATATTGAAATGCTGCCCCTCAATGAGGCCAAACTTAGATTCACAAAATGTTTAGGGATATGTCTAACCCCTGCATCCCCCCAGAAAAAAAGCACTGCTCAGAGTAAATCCATGTAATTTAATGGGCCTAAGATACCGAAATCCGTTAATTTCAGTGGGACTACTTTGAGTAGGACTATTATTGGATGCAGCTAGGGTTGCCAGACTCAATAGAGGACAGGACTTCTGTGCCTTTAATTGCCCTGCTCTCTTTTGAGTCTGGAAACCTTAAAGAGAAACCAGCAGAGCCTTTGTTTAATTTCCAAGCAAAGGGTCTGCTGGTTTCTCTTTAAGGTTTCCAGACTCCAAAGAGAGCAGGGCAATTAAAGGCACAGAAGTCCTGTCCACCATTGAGTCTGGCAACCCTAGATGCAGCCCATGTGCGGTGTGCCTTGAAAACTCTAAAAAGTACTTTAAAGTAGTTGACATACAGTAATAATGCTGTTTCCAGATTTTTGACCTCTGGTAGCTTTTCAAAGGTAAAGAATCGGGTAAAAACAAATGTCTTTTCTTGCTCATGGGTTTTCTTAGATGTGAAAGCAAGGAGGGCCTCTGGAATCACTTATGCAAATAATGACACCCAGGGGGGGGAGATGTAATCTCTTATTAATTATGCATGGTTGCACATTCTCTTGATTGTAGGAATTATCAGCAGAATAGCTAATGCAATGTAAGATTTATCCGCAGAAGAGTTGATTTAATGTGAAATTGATTAAAAATTCAGACATCTCTCTCATATATATATATATATATATATATATATATATATATATAAACTTTTGCACATTTGTACTACACAGAGTAAGGGGAACGTCAGCTGCACCAGCTCTGGGTTCCGAATTGTGCGGATCCAAAATGTTAGGGGTTCAAGTGTGTTAGATTTTAAAGCTCCAATCCTATGCACACTTACCTGGGACTAAGTTCCATTGAACTCTGTGGGAATTACTTCTGAGATGGCCTGTAGAGCCCTGTGCTTTAGTAATAACAATAATAATAATAATAATTATTATTATTATTATTATTATTATTATTATTATTTATACCCTGCCCATCAGGCCGGGTTCCCCTAGCCACTCTGGGTGGCTTCCAACAAAATATTAAAGTACAGAAATCCATCAAACATTAAAAGCTTCCCTAAACAGGGCTGCCTTGAGATGCCTTCTAAAGGTTTGATCATTGTTGTTCTCTTTGACCTCTGGTGGGAGGGCATTCCACAGGGTGGGTGCCACTACCGAGAAGGCCCTCTGCCTGGTTCCCTGTAACTTGGCTTCTCGTAGCGAGGGAACCGCCAGAAGGCCCTCGGCGCTGGACCTCAGTGTCCGGGCAGAACAATGGGGATGGAGACACTCCTTCAGATATAGTGATTGGTACAGGACCAGGACCTGGGTGACCAGGGTTCAAAATCTAACTCAGTTATGAAGCTCAGTGGGTCAGCCATTGCCTCTCAGCTTAACCTACCTCCCAGGGGTGCCGTAAGAATAAATGGGGAGTTGGACTTGAACTCCTTAGATGAAAGGTGGGATATAAATGTAATACTGACATACGAAATGTGTACGATTGCACTGTATGGGTATTTTTGGGCGGGGCCGGGGCTAAGAGTTGGACCCAGTGGCCAGCTGGTTCCATTGCACTCTTTGATTTTATATGTTTTTTTGTATATAATTTTGTAAATTAAATTTTCTGTTTTACAATTTTAAATACAGTGGTACCTCAGTTTAAGTACACAGTTGGTTCCGGAAGTCTGTACTTAATCTGAAGCGTACTTAACCTGAAGTGAACTTTCCCATTGAAAGTAATGGAAAGTGGATTAATCCGTTCCAGACAAGTCCGCAGAGTACTTAAACTGAAAGTACTCAAACCGAAGCATACTTAAACTGAGGTATGACTGTTCTCACTTTTACATCCTTAAAAACACTGTTGATTTTTACCTAATGCTGCCAACGTTTTCAGCTGTACACAATTATCTCCCATGTAGTCATTAAACGTTTTCCAATCTTCTCTAAACGTAGGTTCTTCTTGTTCTCTTAATCTATATGTTGAGTCTGCAAGATGTGCATATTCTGTCAACTTAAGTTGCCATTCTTCTTTGGTTGGGACCTCGCTCATTTTCTATTTTGGGGCTAACAAAACACGGGCCGCGGTAGTGGCACACATAAATAACCTTTTTTAAAAAACCTGTGAATTTCAGTCTGAATTATCCCCCCAAAAAAGGACTCTGGTTTTTTTGGGGAAAGTACTTTTAAAAATCCCCCCCTAATTTATTATGAATCATTTTCCAATACAGTCATACCTCGGTTTAAGTACGCTTCGGATTGAGTACTTTCAGGTTAAGTACTCTGCGGACCCGTCTGGAATGGATTAATCCACTTTCCATTACTTTGAATGGGAAAGTTCGCTTCAGGTTAAGTACGCTTCAGATTAAGTACAGACTTCCGGAACCAACTGTGTACTTAAACCGAGATACTACTGTCCTCTTTTACCCTTTTACACATCCATACTCTTTGATTTTATATTTAAAATGGTTTCCTGCATTTATGTGTTGATGAGTCCAGTCTGGGAAAGCACAAGGTTGAATTCACCTTGGAAAGGAACGAAGAGGTGGGCCCCTGAATCTCCATTTCCCTCTGCCGAAAAGCTGGTCTGCAAAATGGTAATCTTTTGAAAGGACTCCTGGCTTTGTTTCCATCCTCTGCCAGACAGCTACTGCCTCCAATCAGTGTGAGCTATTTCCATCAAGGAGATGCTCTGACCTAGAGGGGTGGAATCACTGGCCCTGAACTTTGCAGAGAGATATTTCTCAGGCTTCCTTTTCGGCCACAAGCAAGAAGGAGGACAGAGGTGTGGCAGGGAGCCTCCTGTGCAGCAGGCCCACAGATTACAGCAGCCCACACCTTCAAGTTGCAAAGTCCAGCTGCCACAGGGAAATTCATATTTCAGAGTGACATTATGAAATGCCGCCATCGTTGATGAACATCAATTCTGCAATGGCAACGATGGCTTGCCCCAAGACAGGAAGGGCTGAGTTCAAGGAGGACCATTTAAAAGGACCAATTTAAACAACGCGTTTAAAGATTCCTGATATTAAAGTCTTCGTTTAGAAGATACTCCCATGTGGTTAGCAATTCTTTGCTTTAATAAAGCATGTTGAAATTTTTATCCTTTCCCCAACAAACTACATCACTGGTAGACTAGATACAAAAGGTTGGACATGGCACCATAGATAGAACGAGGTTCTGGTGAAACTGAGAACTGTAGGTCACATAGTCCCATCCGAGATCTTAAACGCTGCTTAAGAAAGTCAGGGTGGGGGAGAAATTTGGTTCCGTTTGCATTTAAAGGCAGTCTCACTTAGTTTGCTCTTCCCGAACCAAAATGGAACCATCCTTTGAAATGCATTCTTCTCCGAATTTTGTCATGCATTTCTCCAGCCAAGCAATGTGTTGTTGTTGTTTTAAAAAAATGCATATGCTACCGTAAAGAGCGCATAAAAATGCATATATTCACGAAACCAACATACAAGAACGCATTATATTAGGGAAAGTTCCTTTGTAAAAATGTGCACATCATGCGAAGATAAATGGCTCCAAAGTGTTTTCTTGCAAAAGGAAGGAAGTGTAAAAAGGCTTCACTGACCTAGGAATGGCCAAACCTGTCAATTGTTGTTTCCTGGGCCCTAGCTCAGGGTGTTGTTAGCATATTCAATGAACCAGCCTGGTCAAAGTTGCCTCAATCTCCATTATCAAAATAATAATAATCAAGCGTGGAGCCAGGTGTGGATGTTCTTGATTGTTCAATACCTTCCAACATTTCTCCGATGAGAATAGGGATTTCTTCTTCTGTTGTTGTTGTTGTTGTTGTTGTTGTTGTTGTTGTTGTTGTTGTTGTTGTTGTTGTTGTTGTTGTTATACTATTTATACCCCGCCCATCTGACTGGATTACCCCAGCCACTCTGGGTGGCTTCCAACATATATACACATAATAAAATATTAAGCATTTAAAAACTTCCCTATACAGAGCTGCCTTCAGATGCCTTCTAAAGGTTGCATAGTTACGGGGCTTATTTCCTTAGTTTGGGAGTCGCATAACTCTATACCCTGCAGCATTTCTCCGATGAAAATAGGGACAAAGTGGGACATTCCAGAATTAAATCAGAAACCAGGACTGTCCCTGGAAAATAGGGACACTTGGAGGGTCTGTTGTTCTGCAGCGTTTCCCCCAGATCTTTCAAACACACCCTGTGGACCCCCAGATCTTTCAAACACACCGCTGCAGAAGATCATTAGCCAATGCCTCAAGAGTGGTTTTGGTGTAGTTTCAGTGCTGAAAGCAAGGGGCACACTATAACCAGGATAAAGTGGGTTAATAATCTGGGTATGTGTGTTAATGTATAACATGAACATGGACTAATGTTTGCAGCGTTGCCTCTTTAGTAAGCTGGGCCAAGAGTTTTTCAGGAACTCTGCGATTTTGTAACGCAGCCTTTGCAAACCTGCGATGCTCTAGCTGTTTTGGACAACCGCTTGGTGCTCTGGAGGGGGGAAGCTGATGCGACTTGCAGTCCTGGGTGGCCCAAGCTGGCAAAGGCTGCGCTGCCCTGACCACCTCTGCTCTTCCCTGCTTAACAACACAGAGGCGGACCATTCGAGCTCTTCTCACCGAGGCAGGATTTGCTGCGTAATTTTCAGCTGGCAAACACTTTCGCCGATGCTTTAATTAAGGACGACGGTGCCATTCAAGCCCACGGACGCCGTTTCTGCTCTGAGAGATTTGGAGCACCCAAAAGACAGCTGAGGGTGGGTGGGTGGGTGGGTAGGTAGGGGTGCTTGCAGTTGACAGTGTTGTTGTCAGTTCAGAGGAGATCACTAAAAATAAAGACCTGACCACCTTCTGAAAGAAAGATCTGAATGATCACCTGTACATGTGTATATATACCGTATGTACGTACGTACACACACATTCATATACTTGTGTGTTTGTGCATATGTGTAAGAGAGAGAGAGATTTGTTGCTCCAGAGACTAAGATCTCAGGATTGGCAGAGGGAGGTGGGGGGGGGAGTGCTGCTGCTGCTGCAGTGTATTTAAGCCTAATTGCTGGACAGGAAAGACAAGCAGATCTGAGAGGTGGATTAGGAGAGCATTCTGATGAGGGCGATGTCTTCACTAACTCGGTGGTGCAATGCAGTAAGCTGGGTGGGAAAAAGACTCTCTTTCTGGATCTAAGCTGCAAAGAACGAGGGCTGTCAGAAATAGCTGCGTGCCAAATGCCGAGAGGCCGGCTGGCAGAGGAAACTTTGCCGGGTGGAAATAGCTTTTTCTTACCCCCAACCCCCTTTGCTTGCTGTTGCGGTTTGATCGATCATTGCTGTTCATTGTGACAACATTCCAGTTTCCTTTTCCTTCCCATGCAAAGCAGCTTTTTCAAATCAAACGGACATTGGGGGAGGGGGGAACCCACCAGGTTTCTTTTCTCTTCACCACACCACTGCAGAGAATAAGATTCCCTTTGACTGAGATCTTTCTCCTTCTCCTTCTCCTTCTTCTCCTTCTCCTTCTCCTTCTCCTTCTCCTTCTCCTTCTCCTTCTCCTTCTTCTTCTTTGAATGGCAGCACCGTGGCGGATCACATTTCAAGCCTTCGGGAGGGGAGGTGTTATTGTTTTGCTTAATGCAATATATATCCCAAGGTGTGGATTATTCAATGGCTCTCACTTTTGACTGCATGACATCATTCCGTATACTAATGAGAGACAGTGGTTCCTCCACAAAACAAAGCATTCTTTGTCCGTGCCCTAATTCTTTGGTTGCTTATAAATGCCTTTCTCCCCATCCCCATCCCCTTCCACCTCCACCCCAGTGGAGAAAACAACTATTTTCTTTTTCATTTAGTAGAATTCCCCTCCCACTCTGCATCAGAAGGAAGGGGGGGGCGCGAATGCCCAGTAATAGTAGCCTACACTTTTTTAAAAAAAAAAAGGTTCCGTGTTTTGCATAAACATTCACTCACTTTCACTGGTGCTGCGGCTCTGTCAAAGGTGCCTTGCAGAGAAACCGAGGTTAGAAGCACGAAGGTCATGCTTCCAAAAAGTAGAACTTGGGACTTCAACCTTTCGTCATCCTTAAGTGTGTTTACCTGGCTGGAATGTGACCCTCAACTCTGATAAATGCTCCCCATTTGCCTGGTTGCAGAGTAGAGAACATAGGAGACAACTCCTAGGGGCCGTGGGGGCTTCGCCCCCCCCCCCCACAATAAAATATGTGAGGGAGCTGCCCCCCCCCAGTGGATTGGCATTGCCATTCAAATGTTGTGCATGTACTGCATCATGCGATTGATATTCAGGGCGGGGCTTACCTGCCCCCCTCCAAAATTTTATTCAAGTTGGCACTCCCTATTGGTGGTCAGGTGGCTAAGCCCTCCCAGTACTGAGGGGGCTGACATCCCCCATCTCCTCCAGCCACACCCTCCACACACCTCAGTAGCTGGACAGGGGTTGGGATGAGCAAGGGTGAAGATCGCCCTCCATGTGTCCTGCCCCTGCCCTCCATGTGGGGGGGCAAGTTGGCGCCCCTGCCTTGGACAGCTCAGCCCTTCAGAAAGAGGAAAGATTGCCTGTTTAATAAGCGGCCTGCCCTCTGTAAGCACCCTACCTGTACCCACGGTACCTAGTGGACATGTGGTGACATTTCGTTTGGGGAAGTCCAAATGTCGAGCCAACTCAGCCGACCCGAATTCTACCAGCCTTGACTGGTGATGCTGAAAAATCGGGCTGCGACTGATTGAAGGTCATCCTGACAAGGAAGAGCACAGCTGTTCATAGAGCACATCATTAATATCGCTCATAGGCTTTTTGGAACGTTGCCCTGCTTAGGGAAACTGGAGAGACCTGCGTAAGGATCAAGGGCAAAACCTAGAGGACAAACAAGTGCTCCAGAAGAAACCTCTGCCTCTTGAAACTTGGCCCTCAGTTTTCAGCATTGTTCTCTTAACATGGGCTGTCCTTTAACCACAGGAAAAGCACATCTTGCTCAGGCACGCTGCAGCCCCCTTGCTTTGTCAGAAATGGTATAGATAACTCCATTAAGAGTGTGTGTGTGTGTGTGTGTGTGTGTGTGTTGAATCCACAAGTAGCTCCTTGTTGTTGTTTAGTCGTTTAGTCATGTCCGACTCTTCGTGACCCTATGGACCATAGCACGCCAGGCACTCCTGTCTTGCACTGCCTCCCGCAGTTTGGTCAAACTCATGTTCGTAGCTTCAAGAACACTGTCCAACCATCTCGTCCTCTGTCGTCCCCTTCTCCTAGTGCCCTCCATCTTTCCCAACATCAGGGTCTTTTCCAGGGAGTCTTCTCTTCTCATGAGGTGGCCAAAGTATTGGAGCCTCAGCTTCAGGATCTGTCCTTCCAGTGAGCATTCAGGGCTGATTTCCTTCAGAACGGATAGGTTTGATCTTCTTGCAGTCCATGGGACTCTCAAGAGTCTCCTCCAGCACCATAATTCAAAAGCATCAATTCTTCGGCGATTAGCCTTCTTTATGGTCCAGCTCTCACTTCCATACATCACTACTGGAAAAAACCATAGCTTTCACTATACGGACCTTTAACTTTAAGTAACTAACTTTTAAGCAGCTCCTTAAGGTAAAGGTAAAGGGACCCCTGACCATTAGGTCCAGTCGTGACCGACTCTGGGGTTGCGCGCTCATCTCGCATTATTGGCCGAGGGAGCCGGCGTACAGCTTCCAGGTCATGTGGCCAGCATGACAAAGCCGCTTCTGGCAAACCAGAGCAGCACATGGAAACGCCATTTACCTTCCCGCTGTAGCGGTTCCTATTTATCTACTTGCACTTTGACGTGCTTTCGAACTGCTAGGTTGGCAGGAGCTGGGACCAAGCAACAGGAGCTCACCCCATCACAGGGATTCGAACCGCCAACCTTCTGATCAGTAGTTCATTAGGATGGAGCAAAAGGTTTGCTGTGCAATGCCAGCGCACCACATCTCCTGGCTGGGAGTTTTAGTCCAAAAGGCATCTGAAGGGCACAAGGTTGGTGAAGCCTGTCTGACCAGGTTGCTGTGAAGATCACAATTATATAATGCAAGCACTGAACACTCAAAGGCACAATACTAATGCTAAGGATTCCTATACAGTGGCCCCTCGACTTGCGAACTTAATCCATTCTGAATGCACATTTGTAGGTCGAAAATTTCGTAAGCCGAAAAGCGCATTCCCATAGGAAAAAAAATATTCGGAAAAATTCATAAGTCGAGGAAACCCCATTAAAAAATTCTTAAGTCGAGGAAACCGCATTTAAAAGCACCAACGGTTTCCGTTCGGATGTAGAAAAATTCGTAAGCGTGCGGCCATTTGTCCCGTCCGTAAGTCGAAAACATCAGATGTCGAGTAATTCGTAAGTCGGCTGACCACTGTACTTCTTTAAAGAAATCTTGTCAGGCGTAGGTCAGCAATAAAGCAATAAATCAACTGAGGCCAGTGAAGTTAACTATTTACTCAAGGAAACAAACCACAGCTCAGGCCTAGTGGTCTCAGCAATTCTTTCCAGGAGATCTTGCCCCAATGAAGCTTTCCTCCACTCTCGAAGGTTCCTCGCCGGTTCCTTCAACTGCTTGCCTCTTGTTGCTCTGCGCTCCTCATTTCTCTTCGTGTTCTGGAAGACCAGGAGGGAGAGAAGCAGGAGGGGGAGATTCCCCGTCTTCTTCGCCAGTCTGCCTACAAACATCCTCTTGACTCCCCTCCTCTCCATCCTCTTCCCGCTCACTAAACTCTGTTGCCTCTTCAGTTTCTGACACTTCCTCTTGCCAGTCTGCTCCCTCTTCGCCCGCTGACCAATTGTCACTGTCCCACCACCCATCTCCTGGCTCTGAGCCTTCTTCTTGGGGGTTCCCTGGCTTGCGCCTGCCACCACTCTTCTGCACCCAGCCAGCCCGTGACACCATGTTGCAAGAAAAGTCTCGCCACTTGGTACATAATGAGGACAAATCATCATAGGTGTGCAATAAAAAGGACATCTGGGAGAGCTCAGGAGGCCTATATTTAATTCCAGAGCAGATGGATTCAGAATGGCTTCGCATCACAGTGCAGAACCCCGTATCCCTTTCAATGTAGTGCAGAATGCATCGCGTGCCTTTGTGTTTGTGTCAATTTTATATTTGAAAGCTCGTCCTTAAAGTGAGTGAAGAAATATGGAACATGCAGAAATGGCGAAACTTACCGGATGAATAAGAAATCAAGATAACAAACTTTTTATATATATAAAAGAATGCAAATGGTTTATTGAATATTTATAGATAAATTGTAAACAGATAAGAACATTGGCAGCATTACTGTAATAACCTGCAGTTTTGTAAGAGTATATGTTTAAAGAAGATGAATAAATGAGCAAATTAAGTTAATTTGGATATGCAGAAGATATTAAAAAACAAATTTAAGGAACTGCAGAAAGAGGGGAAAGGAAGTCAAACCTTGAAATGTCAAAATGATTGTAAAATTAGTGGAATGTATAAACTTGAAGAATATAAATAAAAATTTTAAAGTAAAGTGAGTGAAGAAAAATAAAAATGTGGAGCTTTACCAAGAGGAGTGAATAATAATAATAATAATAATAATAATAATAATAATAATAATAATAGTAAACTTATACCCCACCCATCGGGCTGGGTTACTCCAGATACTCTAAGCTCTTTCCAATGTATATATATATAACAACATAATAAAACATCAAACATTAAAACCCTCCCAATACAGGTGATGTCTTCTAAACATTGCATAGTTGTTTATTTCCTTGACATCTGATGGGAGGGCGTTCCACAGGGCGGGTGCCACTACCAAGAAGGCCCTCTGCCTGGTTCCCTGTAACCTCACTTCTCGCAGGGAGGGAACCGCCAGAAGGCCCTCGGAGCTGGACCTCAGTGTCCGGGCTGGACGATGGGGGTGGAGATGCTCCTTCAGGTATACAGGGCTGAGGCAAGAGCTCAAGGATAACTTAGAAAAAGTAGGGTGACTTTGAAGAATGAGGGGATAAAAAAAATGCTTGCTGCCATCAGCCTGCCTCCAAAGGAGCTGTAACGTGGAGGCAGAGCACATATATTCGGGAAAACAGATGGCCTCCAGTTCGATCCCTGACATTTTAGCAGGGCTGAGAACTCTGCCTGTGAGGCCCTGGGGAGTCCCTGTCAGTCGCAGCAGACAATGCTGGGTGAGGTGAGTGGACCGACTAGGTAAATGGCAGCCTTGCATGTTCAACTAGCTGGCCTTAATGAATATTGATGATGACTATGCAATTATTTATTCCTTCAGTAAATTACAAGGAACGAAGAAGGAAACAAACGAAAGCACATCCAGGCAAGTATCACAGAAGTAAGGGATATATTCAGCCAAAGAAAGGAGAAAATTAGCCAGCAAAACGAAATGCCGAAAGGGCACGCTGAGCAATAATTATAAGCATAATTATTGAACAGTAAGACTCATTATGAAAGGACAATAGTTAAAATGTGCACCTATGCGTACTTATGTCAAGAGGAGACTGAGAGGAGATATGATAATTGTCTTCAAATATCTCAAGGGCTGTCTCATGGATGGAAGATGGAGCAACTCGAACCAATGGAGTCAAGTTACAAGAAAGGAGATTCTGACTAAATATCAGGAAGAACTTTCTGGCAGTAAGAGCTGTTTGAGAGTGGAAGGATGGTGGGCTTTTGTTTCTTGGAAATTTTAAAGCAGAAGCTGGATGGCCACCTCTCAGGGATGCTTTAGCTGAGAGTCCTGCATTGCAGGGGGGTGGACTAGATGACTCTTGGGATCCCTTCCAACTCTACAATTCTATGATTCAGCCAGTGGTACAGGTCCTTCCTTCTCCCACCCCACAGACCAATGTTAATATCTGGGTGCGGCAGCTGGTCTGTCAATCACCAGGCGACAACTCACTTTCAGAGAGGATGGATCTCAGTGTATTTAGCTGATAGGCCCTGGGAAACATTCCCTTGGAAATTCATTTGCAAGAGGTCTTATGCGTAGCAAAGGCACATTGAGTGTGGCACCTAAGAAACAAACTAGAGAAAAATGGTTCTTACGTTGTGGTCTTGTAGTAAGATTAAAGCTTACTGGGAAATGATATATAATGAAATGAAAAGGATGTTTACAATAACCTTTGTAAAAGCAGAAGCTTTTCTTTTGGGAATTATAGGGACAGAACTACCTAAACTGTGTGGAAATTTATTCCTGTATGCTACTACAGTGGCAAGAATGTTACTCACCCCAAAGCAGAAGTCCAGTGAAGGAAAGAATGGATACAAAAACTTATGGAATATGCAGAAATGGTGAAACTTACTGGAAGAATAAGAAATCAAGATAACAAACTTTTTATAAAAGAATGGAAATGGTTTATTGAATATTTACAGATAAATTGTAAACAGATAAAAACATTGGCAGGATTATTGTAATAACCTGCAGAGTATATATTTAAAGAAGATGAATAAATGAACAAATTAGGTTAATCTGGATATGCAGAAGAAATTAAAAATAAATTTAAGGAACCACAGAAAGAGGGGGAAGGAAGTCAAGTTTTGAAATGTCAAAATGATTGCAAAATTAATGAAATGTATAGAATTAGTGAAATGTATGAACTTGAAAATAATAATAATAATAATAATAATAACAATAATAAACAACGAACCAGTCATGAGAACACAAGGCCAGCCTGCTGGATCAGGCCAATGGCCCATCTAGTCCAGCATCCTGTTCTCACAGTGGCCAGCAAGATGCCTGAGGGAATCCTGGGCACAAGCACAACATCACTCTTTGCACCTCTGATTTCCAGCAACTGGTATTTGGAGACATGATGCCTCTTGACAGCAGAGGTAGAACACAGCCATCTTGGCTAGTAGCCATTGACAAGAGTCAGTTTGAAAATATCTTAGTGATAAATGATTGGCCATAAAATCATCTGAGCTCTGGGCTGATATGTTTTCTCCACCTTTTGGAGTTCTTTCTTGGGACCAGTTTTCTATCATTTCCTTTTCCTATAAAAAGAATAAGATAGATGTACAGAAAAAGGCTCTCAAGAAAGAACTCCAAAAGGTGGAGAAAACATATCAGCCAAGAAGCCCAGGTGATTTTATGGTGCTATATAACACTAATTTAAGTGTTAGATTCAGTGTTTTGTTTTTTGTTTTTTTATTAGTGATCTTTTTCGTCTTGATCCCCAATGGAATATTGTACATATGCCAATAAAGGTTTGAGAATCTGATCTGATTTCATGGTCAATCATTTATCGCCAAGGTGTTGCATAGTTAAACTATGTTATTCACGACCACATAATCTGGAAAAGGCCACCAATTTAGGTTTAAAAATGGAGGATAAGGTTATGGAAGCCAGTCATGATACTTAGCTAAATACTACCCCCAGATGAAGATTCAGCATGTCTTTGAATGCCAGTCACACACAGCATGAGTAGATCTTAAGGGATGGCCTTGAAACTCTGAGCAGACCTTGCTGGGAAATCTAAAAGTATCTGGACCTGGCAGGGGCGTAGCCAGGATCAAAACTAGGGGGGGGCAAGCCATGGTTGTTCAGGGGCGGGGCCCCGAAGTGGGAACGTCGGCGGGGCTACAGGGCCAGCTGGCCTGATGATATCGTGGCGGCGGCAGCGGCCACCTTGTGCTTCTGGGGCTGGCAGCATCGGCGGCTACCCTGCTTGGCTGGAGAGGACGGGAGGGTCGGGCAGGCGAGAGGGGGTGGCAGGGCGGGCGAGGGCGAGGCAAGGCACGGCCGCAGACACGACGGCTCCAAGGCGTTGCTGCATATCAGCATAATATTTCAACCATGTTGTGGGTTCAAGCCCCACCTTAGGAAAAAATTCCTGCATTGCAGGGGGTTGGACTAGATGACCCTTGTGGTCCCTTCCGACTACAATTCTATGATTCTATTGATATATAACCATAGCATATGCATCATTCTGCTTTCTTGAATTGTCCTACTCCTAGGCATAGCAGCCAACTCCTAGAGGCCTAGGTGCATCTCCCCCCCCCCCCAATTACTGGTAAATACAGTGGTACCTCGGGTTACGAACGCGATCCGTTCCGGGTCGCAGTTCGTAACCCGAAAAGTTCGTAACCCGAAAAGGGCCCGAACCGCCGCTTTGCGCATGCGCAAAGCGCTATTTCTGCTAATTTTGCGCTTTGCGCATGCGCAAAGGCGTGCGGCGCTTCTGCACACGCGTGCATGGCGAAAATACTTCTGGGTTTGCGAAGTTCGTAACCCGGGTTGTTCGTAACCCGAGGTGTTCGCAACCCGAGGTACGACTGTACTGTATTTTAAAGAGTCACACACACACCATGTTGATGGGCTTTCTATGTGGGGCTTTTCTCCCCCCCCCCGTATTTTATTAAGGATGGAAGAGGGAAGGAAGGAAGAAATAGAGAGAGGGATAACTCATATTTGTGGGTGCCTCTGGGTGATGCTGTGATGCTGGAACTCTGCAGTAAGAGGACGGGAGGGTAGGGCAGGCGAGAGGGGGTGGCAGGGCGGACGAGGGCGAGGGAAGGCACGGCCGCAGTCACGACAGCTCCGAGGTGTTGCTGCATATCAGCATAATATTTCAACCATGTCGTGGGTTCAAGCCTCACCTTGGGAAAAAGATCCTGCATTGCAGGGGGTTGGACTAGATGACCCTTGTGGTCCCTTCCGACTACAATTCCATGATTCTATTGATATATTACCATAGCATATGCATCAATCTGCTTTCTTGAATTGTCCTAGGCATAGCAGCCAACTCCTAGAGGCCTAGGTGCCCCCCCAATTACTGGTAAATACTGTATTTTAAAGAGTCACACACACCCCCATGTTGATGGGCTTTCTATGTGGGGTTTATCTGCCCCCCCCGTATTTTATTAAGGACGGAAGAGGGAGGGAAGGAAGGAAGAAATAGAGAGAGGGATAACTCACATTTGTGGGTGCCTCTGGGTGACGCTGTGATGCTGGAACTCTGCAGCAAGAGGAAGATACTGGAACGCCTGTACAGGAGCCTTGCAAGCAGCTTTCTCTCTGCTTGATTTACAGCAGGCACGTCCAACAGGTAGATTGTGATCTACCAGTAGATCACTGGATGTCTGTGGTAGATCACTGCTAGATCACTGGCACCCCTAAAAAAAGCTCACCCAAAATTTTCCTCCTCCCTAAAAAAAGCTGAACTATGACCTGAAGCCCTAAACAAAAATGGGCCTCCCTCCTAAAAGAAGCTCAACAAGTTTGACCTAAACTCAAGAAAACAGGGCTTCCCTTCCTTAAAAAAACTCAACAGCTTTGACCTGAACCCCCCCCAAAGGGGGTAGATCACTCCCAGTTTTTAACTCTGTGAGTAGATCAGAGTCTCTTGGGGGCGTGGCCACCCCTGATTTACAGTATACAGATGCAGGAGGAGGGGCAGACTGGAACACCTCTGCTTTTTATAAACATCACTGTGTCTATCAAAAGCTACAGCCCCCCCCTTTTCTTATTCATTTCCTTTTAGCCTTGCAGAGCCACCTTAGTCAATGCACCCTCATTAAATCACCAATAGAACTCTTAATGCGATCCCTGAATGCTCATTAACAACTACCACTGAAGAACAATAGGGTGAATTGGTCAGCTATCAAACCTTGCCTGAAGGGATTTTCTGCTCCATTGTCTTAACTGCTTAAGTACCGGTAGCCACTTTGCTTTATTTATTTGATGTGTTTTTGTTACAGCTGTGTTCCCCCCCCCCAGCAAGTGGAGAGCTGCTCTCGCTAAAGCAAAGCCCTTTCCACTTCAGTTTTTGGAGGGGAAAAGTGCTGGTTATGGTCTGTAAAATACAATATTTTTTTGCTTCTTCTGTAAAATACAATAATTTTTTGCCCCCCCCCTGCCTACGCCCATGGGACCTGGTTAGGAGATTCTGGCACTTACTGGAGACGAGACAATGTATGTAAGTTGCATTTAAACACATGCACACAACTTCTGCTAATGATCACAGCATGACATTATCCTGCGGTAATAAACAAGAGGCCAACCACCTATCACAGATATGCAAGAATCCTGCACAAATTGTCACGTGCTGAAAAGCTGTCACTCAGAAAACGAAAGGCACTGTAACGACAAAAGAAGCAGATGTGATTTGACTCGACGCAAATTTCACATCCGATCTATTCAGGAGCATTTTATCGTTGTTGTTGGCACCTGTCTGTCTTGGGAGGCACTGTGTTTCTGAGATAGCTCATAAGACTCTTACAGTAGAGCAGGCATGTCAAACCTGCGGCCCTCCAGATGTTTTGGCCTACAACTCCCATGATCCCTAGCTAGCAGGACCAGTGGTTGGGGAAGATGGGAATTGTAGTCCAAAACATCTGGAGGGCCGCAGGTTTGACATGCCTGCAGTAGAGCATAAGGCTCTTCCTCTCAGGGTCATGGCTCCAAGCCCCACATTGGGAAAACGGTTCCTGCATTGCACAAAGTTGGGCTAGAATCCTTGTGGTCCCTGCCAGCGCTTCAGTTCTATGGTTCTGTTTAAATTGTAACCATTTGCAAATGTGCATCTATGCATATATAAGCTGGTGTATGTAAAGTGTGCAAATCATTTATCCTCTTTTTTGATGATGCTTCATAAGGGGCTACCCTATGCGCGTCGAAGTCCCTGCCAGCATCCAGAAGCTGTGCAGCATTCATTCTTCACACCACTAAGAAGCCTCCTGTGAATTCTTCAAGCAGTTTCCGTTTGTTTGCTTGCTTGCTTGCTTGCTTGCTTGCTTTCCAGCCATCACCCTAAGTTTAAACAGACTAAAACAGGCATCCCCAAACTGCGGCCCTCCAGATGTTTTGGCCTACAACTCCCATGATCCCTAGCTAACAGGACCAGTGGTCAGGGATGATGGGAATTGTAGCCCAAAAGATCTGGAGGGCCGAAGTTTGCGGATGCCTGGTCTAAAACAACTTGCGATAACAAAAGCAAGGTGGGCCCTAGAAATATATACATACTTCAAGGGTCAAGTGCCAGGCCACAGAGGTGTATCTGATGCATTCTCTGCAAGCTTTGCAAGGACGGTGCCAGGTGCACCTCTGTGGAGAGGGAGTGTCACAGCTTGGGGGCCACCACAGAGAAGGCCCTCTGCTCAGCCAGCACCCCTTTGTGAGGGCTCCCTCTGCCAATCCCAGTATCAAGAGGGTCGGTAGGGACAGAGATAGAATCATAGAATTGCAGACTTGGGAGGAACCATGAGGGTTATGTAGTCCAACCCCTTGCAATGCAGGAATCTTTTGCCCAACGTGGGACTTGAACCCATGACCCTGAGATCATGCTCTACCAAGTGCATTTTTGTATATCATTTTCACCGATGGATGCATTTTATTTATTTTAACCTAGCATACCCATTGTTGTGTACTTTCCTTATCATAATTAAATTTGGAGAAGTGAACATTACATAGGATGCTGTGTTTTGTGTGTTGTTTTGGAAGGTGTGAAATGGGGGGGGTTGCCTTTAAGTGAGAACTGAATCAAATCCCCCCCATCCTTAGTGCAGAGTTTCTTGGACTCCCAGGGCACTTTTCTTTGTGTTCCGCCTCCTAGAGAGAAAGCAGCCCTTCTCTATGCTGGACCGTGGCACATTGTAAAAGAATAGAGAGCACCCTCCTCTGGCTATATTCTTACGAACAATATTCCCTCAATTGTGAATTGTGAAATCCTTGCATATTGCAAGGATGAGGTTCCCACTTTGTATCCTGGGCACGACGCTTGTATCTTCAAATCTTTCCCTGATTCGTTAATTATAAGGCTGCCACAATGTCCTTCGCCTTCACTTACCAGCAAATTGGGGGGGGGGGTTGGATCCAGACTTAGTCATGCTTGGAGCAGATCTGTGGGAGTGAGTCCCATCGATTTCAGTGGGCCTTCTCAAAGTATGGATCAAATCTGGATCAAAGCCCCGGAGTCCTGTTTATCTGGCAAAGAGGGTTTTGTACCACAGAAACGTGGAAAAGAGCTCGCTATCGCTGCCATGGTCTTGTCACCCAAAGAGCAGCTTTCAAACTGGGACAGCAAATGAGGGCTGTGTGTTATTCTCGTCCTCTCTTACCTCTATGCTGTACAACATCCTCGATTGCACCGAGAGTCAATCAAATGTTCCTGAACTGCAATTCCCCCTTCCTGCCATCCCCTTACAAAGTAATCCATGAACAAGGAGCCTCTGGGCTGACGAAGCAACATGACAAAGGTAGCTAAACATAGCGCAGTCGTTGCTAATTGGTAGATACCGTTCAAACTGGAACTAATAGCAGAGCTAATTCAAATGGCAAATGTCATGTGAACTTGAGATTCCTGCATTGCAGGGGGTTGGACTAGATGACCTTTGGGGTGCCCTCTGCATTCCCCAAAAAACTTCTCTGGAGGGTAGAGGTGGTAGTTGAATATCAGTTTCTCATCTGAAGTTCAATTCTCCACATTTCATCAGTTTGTGAATTTTTTAAGTTCTCTGGAAAACTCATCAGCATTATATTTCACATTTCTCTAATGTACACATTCTTGAGCACAATATTTGTTTGGAAAACTGCACCACAAATTTCAGAGAAGTGTGAAATTCAACAGACAGCTGAGCTGAGTGCAATAGGACTCAAAGAATCATAGGAGAGGAGAGCTGGAAGGGGACGCCCAGGGTCATCTAGTCCAACCCCCTGCAATGAATCTCAACTACAGTATAGCATCCATGACAGGTGACCATCATTCTACCACCTTCCAAGGGAGTCCATTCCACCATCGAACAGCTCTCCCCAGTTGTGAGTCCTAGCAGTTTATATTCAGAGGTGAACTGACTCCAATACTGCCATCATCAACAAATAGTTCTTTCTATGCAGAAATGAAAGATGGCCTTTTCGTCCTTCTCTGAAAAAGTGCACGGGCAAAAGAACAACTTCTCTTTTGGGGTAATTATTATCTGTGCTGCCATTGAAAGCTGATTGTGGGATGTTGCTAAACTGTAGTGAAGGGGTCTGGTGCCTAAGCTTCATCTGTGGACACTTCTGTGCACCATTTGTCCTTGGGATTGCTAGCATTTTCTGTCACCCAGGGGAGACCTTGAAACCACTGGGCCCAGTGAATCATTCCTCCACACCCAACAGAAGTTAAAGAAGAACGACACCGAGGGATGTCTTGTCCTTCCGAGTGCCTCTTTAGGCTCCTACTTTTGTCTGAATTTGCGGAACAGCAAATGAGCTGTCACCAAGTTGCTAAATTTAAAGTGTTTGCTTCAGCTCCGAGGGTTATTCTCTGCCCCTGCGTTCGTTTCGCTTTGTAATCCAGCCTTTTTAATCACATTGTGTGATAAGATGAAAATTACAGGCAGCCACTCAGGACCCGCTGAGAGCTCTGACTCACCCTAAAATTATTACAGCTTTAGGACCTGCCTTTGCTGCTGGCCTTAATCCTCCTTCTTAATTTTCTTATTGTTGCTTATATGGGTAATAATAATAAAATGGGCATCATTATAGCGGTGGGACTCTGCCACTATAGTTAAGGCTGAGTAGTCCATTTTTTATTTTAACTAGTCTTGTGTGTATTTTTTTTTAAGTGACATGATTTCAGGACTTTTGTGACGATTAGGCAGGAAATGCAATGACTGGTTATGCATCCCTATTGAGTATGTCCCATTGAGTTCAGTGGGGCCACTCTAGATAAATCTGTACAGACTGAGACTGCAGCCCTGGAAACTAGGGATGAGGGGCTGTGGCCTTCCCTATGCTCCTGGACTACAGCTCCCATCATTCCTGACCGTTGGTTATGTTGGCTGGGAATTATGGAAGTTGGAGTCCAGCAACATCTGGCGCTTCACACCCGTTACCAACTCCTGCTGAACATACTTATTGGAGATAAGTCTCACTGCACAAAGTGGAACTGTGAGTTGTGCAAAAGAAACGAAACCCTAAAGCCGGAGGAGGAGGATCTACGAGTCTTGGTAGACCACAAACTTGACACTTGAGAGCCAGTGTGGTATAGTGGTTAAGAGCGGTAGACTCGTAATCTGGGGAACCGGGTTCGTGTCTCCGCTCCTCCACATGCAGCTGCTGGGTGACCTTGGCCTAGTCACACTTCTCTGAAGTCTCTCAGCCTCACCCACCTCACAGAGTGTTTGTTGTGGGGGAGGAAGGGAAAGGAGAATGTTAGCCACTTTGAGACTCCTTCGGGTAGTGATAAAGCGGGATATCAAATCCAAACTCCTCCTCCTCTTCTTCTTCTTCTTCTTCTTCTTCTTCTTCTTCTTCTTCTTCTTCTTCTTCTTCTTCTTCTTCTTCTTCTTCTTCTTCTTCTTCTTCTTGACATGAGTCAACAGTGTGATGCAGCAGCTAAAAAAGCCAATGCAATTCTGGATTGCATCAATAGGAGTATAGCATCTAGATCAAGGGAAGTAATAGTACCACTTTATTCTGCTCTGGTCAGACCTCACCTGGAGTACTGTGTCCAGTTCTGGGCACCGCAGTCCAAGAAGGATACTGACAAGCCGGAACGTGTCCAGAAGAGGGCAACCAAAATGGTCAAAGGCCTGGAAACGATGTCTTAGGAACGACTTAGGGAGCTGGGTATGTTTAGCCTGGAGAAGATAAGTTTAAGGGGTGATATGATAGCCATGTTCAAATATATAAAAGGATGTCATATAGAGGAGGGAGAAAGGTTGTTTTCTGCTGCTCCAGAGAAGCGGACATGGAGCAATGGATTCAAGCTACAAGAAAGAAGATTCCACCTAAACATTAGGAAGAACTTCCTGACAGTAAGAGCTGTTCGACAGTGGAAATTGCTGCCAAGGAGTGTGGTGGGAGTCTCCTTCTTTGGAGGTCTTTAAGTGGAGGCTTGATAGCCATCTGTCAGGAATCTTTTGATGGTGTTTCCTGCTTGGCAGGGGGTTGGACTGGATGGCCCTTGTGGTCTCTTCCAACTCTATGATTCTATGATTCTAAGAAGAGGAGGAGGAGGAGGAGGAAGGGGAGGAGGAGTTTGGACTTGATATCCCGCCTTTCACTCCCCTTAAGGAGTCTCAAAGCGGCTAACGTCCTTTCCCTTCCTCCCCCACAACAAACACTCTGTGAGGTGAGTGAGGCTGAGAGACTTCAGAGAAGTGGGACTAGCCCAAGGTCACGCAGCAGCTGCATGTGGAGGAGCGGGGAAGCGAACCCAGTTTACCAGATTATGAATCCACCGCTCTGAACCACTACACCACGCTGGCTCCCCTATTATCTAAACCCCAGTTTGGGTTGCCCAAGGACATGGACTACGGAGAGCTGGCTTCAGGCACCAGGCCCCTTGGCAGGGAGCAGGTCGCGCACCCTGGCGCTGAGGGGCGGAGATTGCTCCGGCGCCCCCACCCTCGCAGGGCACAGCATGGCTTCCACGTGGCTTTGCCGCGCAGCACCCTGCCTACCGGCCTGGCACCCTGGCACCCCGCACCACCGGGACTCTACCTAGGGCAGGCCCTGAATGCCATGGTGCATCTGCAGCAGCAGAACCAGACACCTTCATCTGCCCCAGCTGCAACAAAACATGTCTCTCCCATGTTGGGGTAAAGGTGCCCTGTGGTATAGGGCCAAAAACAACAACAGAGGTTCCCCAATTAAAGGGAACAAGGAGACAGAAAAATACAAGCTGAGGCCAGCAAGTAATTACTGTACAAGCAAATGCCATCGTGTAAACAACGATCCAGTTCCCCAAACACTGCAGCACATTTAGGCAATAAAGCAACTCTGGAAGCAATACAGGATGAGATCTCCTGCACTGAACCTCATTCCATACTCCTTCAGACATCAATTGGCAAATATGCATGAATTGCATCTATTAACCCCTTATTGGCTTGTGTGTGTGTGTGTTTCCTTTCTAAATTATTTGTATTGTCTGGATCAGGCATCCCCAAACTGTGGCTCTCCAGATGTTTTGGCCTACAACTCCCATGATCCCTAGCTAACAGGACCAGTGGTCAGGGATGATGGGAATTGTAGTCCAAAACATCTGGAGGGCCGAAATTTGGGGATGCCTGGTCTGGAGAATTGTTTCAGTATCTAAATGTGCTGCATTGTTTGGTGAGCTAGGCTGTTGTTTACACAGCGGGCTTTGCTTTTAATGACTCCTTGGCCTCAGCTGCTCTTTTTTCCTTTCCCCCCTTTTTGTATATGTTTAGATCAATGTCACTTTTAATTAGCTTCCCGTGGTTTGGTTGCTCTGTGGTACAGAACATGCTTTACATACACAACATCTCAGGCTCAAACCCTGGTGTCCCCAGGTAGGGCTGAGATCCCCAAGAGCTGCTGCCAACCAGGGATGGACTAAATGGACAGGTAAACTCTCCACCTGGAAATAATGCACTTCGAGGGCTCAGGGCCACTCCCAATGTCGCAAAGACCCTCCTCTTCCACTGAGCCTTTGAGACCTTTCTCTCTTTGCATTTGGAATTGTTTTTAGAAGCTTTTAGATGCTCTACTTTTTTTCGTCACTTGTGTGTTTCCCACTCTGCATTCCTTTGGGAGGGAGGACAGGCTACAAATGTACATACAGTTGTACCTTGGAAGTACAAATGAAATCTGTTCCGGAAGTCCATTCGACTTCCAAAACGTTCAAAAACCAAAGTACAGCTCCTGCAGCCAATCAGAAGCCCCGTCGGACGTTCGGGTTCCAAAAATAGTTCGCAAACCGGAACAGTCCCTTCCGGGTTTGTGACGTCCGGGAGCCAAAACGCTCGACTCACAAGGTGTTCGAAAACCAAGGTACGACTGTAATAGATGACAAACCGGACCTAGTAAAAACGAGTGGCTTATCATCCACTTGGAAAACGGTCTGTTCAAATGAAAGCCACACCTCATCCTTTCTGTGTAGTCCTCTCCTCCCATTGCTGAGGGTCTTGAGCAAAGATGTATACACATATTGTTTTTCGGTGTCTTTCGGCCCATTTCCGGAACCAGCCCCTTAAGATACTTTTTGGGTGACTGAACGAGAGAGTAAGTAAATGCAGGGAAAGCAGCTAATTTATTTTTTATTTTTTCTTAGTCTCCATTTCTTCCAAATATATAGATGGACTCATTTGCGGGGCCTCAGCTGACAGCTATGATCTATCCATCTCTGTAGATGACTAGCCAGCCAGATAATGAGATCCTCTCTGCTGAAATGAACTCTCGGCTATTCAATTTGTCCAGCTTTTGACTCATGAATTCTGTGCTGCTAGTTTCAGAGACAGCAAGAAAGCACCACCGGGGCTGATTTGCTAATGAGCAAAATTATTTTATTACTATATATAGGTGGGGGTGGGAGGGAAGGGGAGAGAGAGAAAGAGGGGAAAAAAGAGAGATTTGTGCATCCCTGGGCTTGTTTCGTTCATATAAAAATATTGAGGGAAGTTTCAATGAAAATTTTTCTCTGGAGTCATTTGGGGTTGCTACCTTTCTCCCTTTAGACACCGCTCATTTCCCAGGGATGAGGAATCTGCATACCTTCCAAGTGCCCTGGAAAAAAAGGGACACCCCGTTTTTCTGCACAAGGTATTGGTGGCCATTTTTAGTCCCGTGCTCTCGCACAATCTCACTGTGCTCCATAGCTGTCAACTTATGGATTGGAAAAGAAGGGATCAGCAGCCTCACCCAGTGGCGTGGCACCGGAAATCGGTTCTGCGCATGTCAAGACATGCGCAGAAGCGACTTCCGGTGCCGACTCTGCCCATGTCTGGGGCACCGGAAATAGGTTCTGCACATGTCCAGACATATGCAGAAGCGACTTCCGGTGCCCAGCTGCCCATGTCCGCATGTCTGGGCACCAGAAATCGGTTCTGCGCATGTCCGGACATGCGCAGAAGTGATTTCCGGTGCCCAGACATGGGCAGAGCGGCACCAGAAATCGGTTCTGCGCATGCCTGGGCATGCACAGAGACGATTTCCGGCAGCACTCGGCAAGTGAGTGAGCAGCCAGCCGCCGAGCGAGCGAGACGTTTTACCGGGCGGCGGCTGGCTGCTCGCTCGCCGGGGGGGCACCGAGTGGAACCTCCATGGCCAGCAGGGAGGGAGAGGAGCTGCTCTGAAATCTGGGAAATTTACGGGGTATCTACAATCCGGGATAGCATCAGGAAATGGATTGAAATAAGCGTGTTTCCCGCGAAAAACAGGAGGGTTGACAGCTATGCTGTGCTCTCTCCCCCAAAGAAGCATGGGGGGAGAGCGAGGCATGGGTCACATGACTCACCTAGGAGTCACTCATCCTGATTTTGAGTGGGGGGGGGAATTGGATGGTATGAATCCGTATCCCTTCCAATGTTCTGGTCCATCTAGTTCAGTATTGCATACTCTCCAAGTGTCTTGATTTTCCTGGGACAGTCCCAGAATTAAAAAAAAAAGCCATCCTGGGCTTCCGATTTGATCCCGGAATGCCCCTATTTCCCTTGCCAGTGCCGCCGCCACTGAGTTCAGGGAGGAGAATGAGCGATGGTGGCTGCAGCTGTAGCAGCTCTGAGGGAGCATCTTATTGCCTCTCTGTAGCCTCTCCATGGCCTCTGCTGCTGACCTCCTCCCTTGGGCAGGCTATTTGAGAGCCGGTAAGGAGAAGGAGAGGCTGTGGTTTCTGAGGCCCAGTCCTGTGTGAGGACCCAGGTGGCGCTGTGGGCTAAACCACTGAGCCTAGGGCTTGCTGATCAGAAGGTCAGCGGTTCGAATCCCTGTGACGGGGTGAGCTCCCGTTGCTCGGTCCCAGCTCCTGCCAACCTAGCAGTTCGAAAGCAAGTCAAAATGCAAGTAGATAAATAGGAACCGCTATAGCGGGAAGGTAAATGGCGTTTCCATGTGCTGCTCTGGTTTGCCAGAAGCGGCTTTTGTCATGCTGGCCACATGACCTGGAAGCTATACGCCGGCTCCCTCGGCCAATAATGCGAGATGAGCGCGCAACCCCAGAGTCGGTCACGAGTGGACCTAATGGTCAAGGGTCCCTTTACCTTTACCTTTAAGGAGAAGGAGAGGCTGTAGTTTCTGAGGCCCAGTCCTGTGTTTTGCGCTAGCTCTGAGGAGCAGGCAGAGGGCAGGACTGCCTTGGGCAGCAAGAAAGGGGAGCAAGGAGCCTTTTTTTGATTTTTTTTTAAAAATGCTTTGTGCACCCGCATCTAATATTGCCCTTTTATAAGATTTATTTACGGGTGTGTTTTTTCCTTTTGCAAACCCACAGAAGAAGAAGAAGAAGAAGAAGAAGAAGAAGAAGAAGAAGAAGAAGAAGAAGAAGAAGAAGAAGAAGAAGAAGAAGAAGAAGAAGAAGAAGAAGAAGAAGAAGATATAGGTATCAGGATGAATGGGTTTTCTCAGGACGGTGGAGGTCGT
Organism: Zootoca vivipara; assembly: GCF_965207765.1. Lineage (NCBI taxonomy): Eukaryota > Metazoa > Chordata > Lepidosauria > Squamata > Lacertidae > Zootoca > Zootoca vivipara. Next base: position 101,498,301 of record NC_142586.1, read on the forward strand.
GTGTGCTATGTCCCTTTGGTGTTGTGGGGGTGGCACTTGCCCTTCTTCTGAAAGGAAATGCTCTGCGGCAGGGGACCAAAAATGGAGGGGTTGAGGAAGGCCAGTTGCGGGGAATAAAAAATGTCCCTATTTTCATCTGAGGGATGTTTCAAAGGGTATGGTACAGTAACCCTGGCTGGCGGCGGCCCTCCACAACTTCAGACGGGGTCTTCTCTCATCTGTACCCCAGGAATTGAACCTGGGGCCTTTCAGGAGTGAAGCAGATGCTGTCCCATTGACCTACGGCCCTTCCCCTAAGTTCTGCCCCCCCCCCCTTCTGCTTTTTGCTTACAGCAACACACCTGGCCGTTCTCTGTCTCCTTCTTGTGGAAAACTTGCCTTTCCTTCCATTTCTCCTTCACAGGGAACACCCTTCTCCGGCTCCGTTTGCAGGCAATTTATCTGCAACAGCAGCCCTTGCAAGCAGAAACTTCTGCTCAACGGGTCTCCCTTGGTGGATTGGGGTGCACATTATTAGCTACAAAGTTCGCCGGCTAATTCCCTCTAGCATCCTCAAAAAGAAAACAAACACTGCGCAACTCCTAATTAAGATGCTCGCCAGCAAATTGGTGTTTTGAGCGGAGCGCATAAAAGAAAACAGGCCCGGCAAACAGTCCGCAAGCTGCTCCTTCTCCGTTCGTAGCCATTTGCAGCCTGCCTTCAGGCTTCCTTTTGAGGTATCAGCGTGTTAAAAATATTCTCCCTGAAGGTATCATCCTCCTCTCCACAGTGCCACAGATGTCACTGACTTAGCACTTTCCGGAGTATCTATTAAAAGTAATGCCATTAATTACTCAACGTCGTCAGGCAATGCTTTCCAGAGGTTGCAAGTGGCTTCTTGTTTGCAGCTCAATGTTCACACCGCCTGCTGGGCAAAAAAGGGTGAGACTTTTCAGCAGCTATTTAGTGAAACTTTGCAGTAGTAAGCAGCCTGAAGTTTGGCAGCCCTGAGCACGGGAGGTGCGGGGTGGGGTGGGGGTGTGAATTGCAGGGCAAGTCCTCTACTGACACATGGATCTGCCTCCATCTTTAAGGCAGATTTTTAGACCCATTCCAACTCTATAATCCTATGAGTCTAAGTAGGACATGAATGCAAATTTTACATTTAAAGGGCTATTACAGTAGATAAATAGGTACCACTACAGTGGGAAGGTAAACGGTGTTTCCGTGTGCTGCTCTGGTTTGCCAGAAGCGGCTTTGTCATGCTGGCCACATGGCCTGGAAGCTGTACGCCGGCTCCCTCGGCCAATAACGTGAGATGAGCGGCGCAACCCCAGAGTTGGTCACGACTGGACCTAATGGTCAGGGGTCCCTTTACCTTTTTACAGTGGTACCTTGGTTCTCAAACTTAATCCATTTCGGAAGTCCGTTCCAAAACCAAGGCGCACTTTCCCATAGAAAGTAATGCAAAACAAATTAATCCATTCCAGACTTTTAAAAACAACCCCTAAAACAGCAGTTTAACATGAATTTTACTCTCTGACCATTGATCCATAAAATGAAAGCAATAATCAATGTATTGTACTATAAAATAAATAAGACAGTATTGTAGATGATAAAAATTAAAATTAATTGTTCCCCTTACCTGCACTGATGATAGTCATTGTTTGGATGGGGGGCTTTTATCCATTTCCGCAGTCACTCATTCAATCAATCAGTAGCTGAACTGGGTTCCACACAGTCACAAAAACAAATTAACCGGAAAAGCCTCAAAAACAAAAACGCAAAATAAATAGCAAAAACAAAAGTGCCATACTTAATCCTTTCTGGAAGTCCGTTTGACTTCCAAAATGTTTGAAAACCAAGGCACAGTTTCTGATTGGTGCAGGCGCCCCGGAAACAATAGCCGACAGCCGCATCGGACATTCGGCTTCCGAAAAGCGTTCGAAAACCGGAACACTTACTTCCGGGTTTTTAGCGTTTGAGAACCAAGGTGTTTGAGAACCAAGGTACCACTGTACTATAGTCCTCAACCAAACCCTCAACCTCCCTCAAGAGGAAATTGTACTGTTTGATGCTTTGAGAGTACAGTATAATGCTTCAACCTGCAGGATATGAAGCAATAATATTGTCTGAAAGGAGCGCCTCTTTTGCAGAGCCGTAGCTACGTGATCTTGCACCCCTGGCAGAACCGTCCAGATTGCGTCTCCTAGCCACAGACAAATTAGCTCTTCTTTCTGCCTCTCCTCCAACCCCCCCCCTCCACCCATTCAATTCACCTTCTATTTAAAGCCATTTCTTATGTGGCAATAATCAATATTTATATTTATGGACATATTTTAGCCGATTTTTGCACACACAGCCCACCTGCACCCCTGGTGGAGGCCCACCTTACCACCCCCTAGCTACAGCCCTGGAAGCTTTCCCTCCCCCTGAACCCAGATAAATTGGGATCTTTTGCTGTTTTCAGCGGCAAAAGAAAACAGCAAAAGATCCCAATTTCTCTGGGTTCAGGGGGGAAAGCTTCCAGGTGGGTCCTATTTTGTGCACTTTGAAACATCTGCTTGAGAAAAAAAGAATCACATTTCTACACCAGTAAGAAAGTTGGCTCGACTTGCATAATATATGCAAATCACAGATTGCACTTTCTATCGCTGGAATTGACAGTGGAATCTGTGACGTGCATATAGTGTGCAAAACGAGCCAATTCCCACTATACACCTTATTTTGCATAATTTGTTCTGTGCTTTGAATTCTGCAGCCGAGGACATATCCCATGGCTGCTCAACACTCCCGCAGAAATGCAGCACAAGCACAAAACAATTGGTTTCCGTTTCAAATTGTTGATATTTGTATTCTTTGTCATTTTCAGGACATCATACCAAGCGGCCCCAAAAAGGTGACGCATTGTCACCGGCGTTAAAAATAAAGTTTTCCATTTTTCCAAAGATCTGCAAGGAGGACATTTGCATCAGCCTGTGGAAATAAGGTAAGAGAGGTATACATTTATTATTAGCAAGGTTATGGCGACTGTGTCGTCATCTTGGATTTCTGCAATATTTAATCAATCCAGCTTTTGGATTAAAATCTTTGGAGCGACTGATAAAACTACTGCAATTTCTCGAATGACTGATATTTTTTTAATATAAAAAAACCAAAACTGAAGATGCTGCCATCTTCAAAAAAAGGCACTCTCCCATCTCTCTTGTATAAGTGAGAAGCAGATACAACAACAAAATGGTGCCATTCAGAACATTCCTGTTCAGGAATCCAGCCAGCAATGCCCCTGCCTGATTCTTTTATCTAATTCTACTCCATTCCTCCTGCAACTGCCAGCAGAGACGGATTTAGGTGAGTATACAGGCTCACCTGCACTGGGTGCCAAACATAGAGGGCCCTACAGGGGGCGCCACAGCAATGACTTAGAATGTAAGGTGAGAGGCAGAGAGGGTGCCAAATTCTAGCATCGCACAGGGCACTGCTGAAATTTGAAAGCCCAAGTCCAGCATTGCATACTGACAGTGCTTAGTCTTCACCGACCTGTTTTAGTATTTCCCTTTCCTTTAGGGCAGGGGTCCCCAGACTTACCGGCGTTTGGGCCGGTTCCCACCGCGCCGATCGCGCGGCAGGCCGGAGGACGGGGGAGCGCGCGCCTGTGCGGGCCGGCGGGCGCATGCACGGGCGCTTACTGGCGCGGCGGCGCGCTTCCAGGGTGGAAAAAGCGCCGAAAATCCGTTGTGCGCATGCGTATGGGCCTCCCCGACCCGGAAGTGCACCAGAAATGACCTCTTCCGGGTCGGGAGAGGCCCATACGCATGCGCACAAAGGATTTTCGGCGCTTTTTTCCCGACCCGGAAGAGTGCTGCCGCGCTGCGCGCCGTAAGAGCGGGCAGCGGCGGCGGGCGTCGTCGTGGGCCGGATTGGCAGGCCAATTGGGCCGCATCCGGGCCCTGGGCCGTAGTTTGGGGACCCCTGCTTTAGGGCTTTCCTCCTATGGTTTTTGTTTGAAGTCAGGCAGAATATTTCTGCAAACCTTGGGTCTCCCACTCCCTCTTGCCCACAGATGTGCAGTTTTGGCTAAACATGGATCACTACCAAGAACGAGTTTGTTCTTAATATACAGGATGCCTTTTCCAAGATGCTGCTGCCTGATATCCCTCCAAGCACATATTGTTGGCATCTGTCAGTCTCAGGAGACAACAGAGCAGTGAGCCTTTGGGGGTGAAGTCAAACCGTTGGCGAGTTACCCAGTCACGTTAGCAAAAATGTACAAAACTAAGGAAAGCAAGTGTTGGAAATGTAAAATAACAGAAGGGACATTTTCCCATATTTTAAATCCCACCATATGTGGTGGGATTAAGAAACATTGGGAAATGATCTCTAATGAAATGAAGAAGATGTTCAAAATAACTCGTTAAAAAACCAGAAGCTTTTCTACTAGGCATTACAGGAGTGGACTTACCAAAATCACAAAATAATTTGTTTATGTACGCAACTACGGCCGCATGGACATTACTAGCACAACGTTGGGAAGAAAAGGTGTCCCAACTAAAGAAGATTGGCAAGTTAAATTAATGGAATATGTGGAAATGGCAAAACTGGCAATGAAATTAAGAGGCAGAGACGACAATGAACTTAAGGAAGAATGGAAGATGCTTATTGCATATATACAGAAGCATTGTACACAGGTTAATATATTACTGGGGTTTTCAAAGTAACAATGGACATGCAGTACAGTCATACCTCAGTTTAAGTACGCTTCGGTTTAAGTAGTTTCAGTTTAAGTACTCCGTGGCCGTGTCTGGAACGGATTAATCCACTTTCTATTACTTTCAATGGGAATGTTCGCTTCAGGTTAAGCACACTTCAGGTTAAGTACAGACTTCCGGAACCAATTACACTCATACTTCAGGTTAAGTATGCTTCAGGTTGAGTACTCTGCAGACCCATCTGGAACAAATTAATCCCCTTTCCATTACTTTCAATGGGAAAGTTCGCTTCAAGTTAAGTATGCCTCAGGTTAAGTACAGACTTCCAGAACCAATTGTGTACTTAAACTGAGGTACCACTGTATGTTGATAAATAATGGAATCAGGGAAGGGATTAGAGGGAAGTCAATTTGTTTTGTTTTGTTTCTTCTTCTTCTTCTTCTTCTTCTTCTTCTTCTTCTTCTTCTTCTTCTTCTTCTTCTTCTTCTTCTTCTTCTTCTTCTATCAATAAAATATTATTAACAAACAAACAAACCGTTGGAGAGTTACGCCGCCTGCTGTGGCTGTACAGGCTGGTCCAGGAGAGACATGTTTTGTTGCACTTGGGGCAGATGAAGGCGTCCGGTTGTGCTGCTGCAGGTGCACCCTGGCATTACTTCTCTCTGCTCTCCTCCCAGCGGTCATTCCTCCTCTGGCCACTGCTGTGGATGCACAACGTTATTGTCTCCAGGCCCTGCAGTCATCTGCAAGGAATCCCCCCCCCGGGTTTTTTTTTTGATGTTGTCAGCCTTCGTGTCACATTTGCAGACATCTTTGTTCTTCTTCTTTGGCGATCACCCATAGCCGAGTAAGATTGTCTTCCATAAACACAATTTTAACAATGGGTCCGGTTAAAACAATGAGTCCGTAAGTGACTGTGGAAGCCAATTCTGGACCCACACGTCCTTCCACAGTGGGGACATTGGTTTCCAGACGGGAGTTGATCACGGTGTGGATTTGCCAAGCGTGCCTTCCTCTTAGCACGTTTCTCCCTTGCGTCCTGAGATCGAGTTTCTTCAAAGCCCATGACACCTTTGGTAAAGGCTGTTCTCCAACTGGAGCGCTCGCAGGCCAGTGTTTCCCAGTTGTCAGTGCTTATACTACATTTTTAAAGATTTGCCTTGAGAGAGTCTTTAAACCTCTTTTGTTGACCACCAGCATTACGCTTTCCATTTTAAAGTAGAATAGAGTAGTTGCTTTGGAATAGAGTAGTTGCTTTGGAAGACGATCATCAGGCATCTGCACAACATGGCCAGTGCAACGAAGTTGATCTTTGTAATGCAGAGTTGGTCTGCCAACAGGCCTGGTACCTGAAACCAGCACATCCAAGCACACACATTGCCGGGGGGGGGATTCTTGCAGCTTCAGAGCAACTGCTTTCGCTCGTATGCAAATGTAAATCAATGAATTGGCTAAACGTTGTGTTCAACAGGTCTTGATTTTGAGCAAACATTTGTGGGACTTCACTGTAAAATTTCCTATGAGTGGCATCCTTAGAGGGTGAAAAAGCAGCAGCAGCAGACAGAGGAACAGACAGAAGGAGGGACCCCCTGGATTTTGGTACCCTGCTACCCCTCTTTGATTCTTTAAGCGCTTCTTTATACAACTCCCATTTAAAACAAATCTGCAGTTGTTGTTGTTGTTGTTGTTTAGTCGTTTAGTCGTGCCTGACTCTTTGTGACCCCATGGACCAGAGCACGCCAGGCACTCCTGTCTTCCACTGCCTCCCGCAGTTTGGTCAGACTCATGTTCGTAGCTTCGAGAACACTGTCCAACCATCTTGTCCTCTGTCATCCCCTTCTCCTTGTGCCCTCAATCTTTCCCAACATCAGGGTCTTTTCCAGGGAGTCTTCTCTTCTCATGAGGTGGCCAAAGTATTGGAGCCTCAGCTTCATCCAAGTGCATTTCAGATTCTCCAGGCTAGTCAAGCAAATAACAAATCAGATTTATTTGTTTTTTTAAAAGGAACAATCCAAGCCATATATTAATCTAAAGAATCATCTGAGTTGGAGGTTTTTAGATTTGTTTTCCAGATTTGGCTCTGGTGGTGTTTGCTTGGCACACAGACCACGATCCTTGCCATTTGCTGACGGTCCTCATTATTATTTACTGTTTGTTATTACTGCAGCATCTAAAGCCATTTATCTGTGATATAACCAGGTGCCAGCTTAAATGTGAGTGTGTATCTGAAGGAGCAGAAACATTTATTGTTGCCTATAAATAAAATTTACTGCATGATTCTCACAGTAGATGAGGACACAATCTTCTTCTTCTTCTTCTCAATATAGCAGGCCAACATCCTTCACTAACTTTCAAGCATAATAATAATAATAATAATAATAATAATAATAATAATAGGTACCAGGATGAAGCCCACCTGCCCCTTAATATGATAAAGCTAAAAGTAAAGACAGAATCCCTGTTTATGTCTGTGAGGTATTTTATAAATTTTGTAAGCCACTCTTGGTATGTTCTTCTAAATGGAAAAGTTGAAATTACTTTTTTTTAAAAACTTAGCAAATAAAAATATCCAGTATTTCCCTACTGACATTATGAGACAGACCAGTATGATTTTTGACTGTGGACTTGGATGCTGCATCATAATCACTGGCCAGTGCCATTGGCTACAGACTAGCAATGACATCACAAAAAACCATGGCAACCGACTGAATATAAATTCAACAGCAACAGCAGAAAGCAACAGTATTGCCCACCATTGCCCACGGCCAGGCCGCAGAGGTATGCGAGGGGGTCGGGGTGACGGGTGCCGTCACGTGGGAGGACGGGGACCGTCACGGGGGGGGGGACTAGAGAGAGGGGTGTTGTGACTGGGGTGAGGAATGGGGGCCTCCAAACAGAACACAGAAAGCAACAGCATTGCCCAGCATCACCCAGCTGGGGGAAACGGCCAGGCCGCAGGGGTATGCGATAGAGGGGGTCTTCCCGTCACGCGGGGAGGAAGATGATAACACGCCAGGGGTGTTGTGACTGGGGTGAGGGTCCACGTAACAGACTGAGCCACAGCAACGCGTGGCCGGTTAACAGCTAGTTAATTAATATTGAGCAAATTATAAGTATGTTTGTACCATTGATGCTGCCAGTCCCTGATGGACAAAGGAAAGACCCTGAGCGCCCTGGGATGCTGGTCCAGTGTTATGTACTGAACTTGGATCTTAGAACAATAGGCAGGTAGGATCCTAGAATGCAGCCGCCGATTGGCCTACAGGAGCAGCCCAATCAGGCTCCAGGAGGGAAGCAGAATCAACCAATCGCACGGAACCCATTGTGTAAATAAATGTATATAAAGCCAGAGGTTTGGAGGGAGAATGAATTCACTGTTTTTAGGAGCTGCAATGAAGAGCATGAAATCACTACACGACTCAGAGTATATTTCACCTGAGATCTCAACTGCAAAAAAAAGCAAGTGGAAGGGGAAAGCTCCAAAATGAAGTGGTCGTCTTGTGTCTATGGAACAGTAACTTGAGCTGACAAAAACACAAGGGTGACAGAAACCAATTCCGTTGCGCTCACTTTGCATTAAGCCTGGGAAAGAGCTGGTGATTCGAGGAGGAATCCCAAGAGGAGGAGAAGGAAGAGGCAGATGGGAGAAGATGGAGAAGCACAAGGCAAGCCATCCTTGGCATCAGCTGCAGGAAGGCGCTGTGTGCGTTTCAAGGCTCCGAGCTTTTTTCTTCTCCTCCTTGTTTAGGAAAAAGTGCCTTCATGTTCTATGCCTGGAGTGCATGGATAATCAGTTAATGGATATTGCACTGGGAAAATCTCCTTGTATTAAAGGATTATGAGGCTGGTGTGTGACCACTGCAACATCATCCTCGGGGGGGAGGGGCTCCCACAGCATCTCTCTCCTGCTTAATGGCATTCATACTTCACAGATGGACTTCACTGTTCATAAAATATAGCATGCTCTCCAACTTTAATAGATGTGGCTCCAGTTTCTCTCTCTCTCTCTCTGTCTCCTAGTTGCTCTTTGGGGGGGGGCGATGGGGGCTTAATACCGGATCTAAGCTGTTACAAAGTATGTATAATTAGTCATGGCTTGTCTGCTGAGATAGGATCAATAGGTGCTACCATGGGGAAGGTAGGGAGACGCACCTTCAATGCTGCACAGAGTTCACTTCAAAAATGAATGAATGAATGAAAGCGTTCATTCAAATGTAGGCAGCTGCTTCCCTCTGCTGTACAGTGTCGGTAAAGCTCAGAATCAAAACAGGATCTGCACAATTACAAGGTTTGCTTTGCACTTCCAAGCAAATGCATAGCTTCAGGGCTGTGCTTTCCACATAGATCAGCCAGATTTAGGGAAGTGTGAGCAGTTCCCACACACAGAGCACCGAGCTGATGGGGCGCAAAATGAAGAAGAAGAAGAAGAAGAAGAAGAAGAAGAAGAAGAAGAAGAAGAAGAAGAAGAAGAAGAGGAAGACCTATATTTATATGGGTCCCTACTGAGAAGATCTATCAAAATACAACTACAGTGGTGCCTCACTGGACGAATTTAATTCGTTCCACAGGTCTATTCTTATAACGAAAAATTCATCTAGCGAATCCCATAGGAATGCATTGATTTTTTTTGGATTTTTTTTTTTTGCCCATAGGAACGCATTAAGTGAATTTCAATGCATTCCTATGGGAAACCGCGATTCGCTAGACGAATTGTTTGTAAAATGAATTCGTCTAGCGAGGCAACCTCCGCTAGAAAAATCCTTTCTTTAAGCGAAAATTTCGTCTTACAGGGCGTTCGTTAAGCGAGGCACCACTGTATACCAAAAGAAATTACTGTGAAAATAAGGGAAAAAAATTGGGGTGGGGGTAAATTTTGTCCTTTCTCAGGGTGCCATATTGCCAAAAGTCCTCCCCTGCGTAGATGCACAGATAATTTCCACCAGCTTAATATTACCGGGCATGACAGATGTATTGTGAAAGCACACAAACCAAACTGTTCAATTCATGGAAACCCACAGTATTGTGGCAGACTATCGACACACAGCTCTCCAGGATGCATCTTTATGGTCCAGTGCGGCAAGAGCCGATTAACTCAAATTTAATAGTTCCTAAGTGCCTTTATTTGCAAGGAACTCACTACACATCACCTCTGATCCTCCAGTATACTTGCCTATGTGTGTGTGGCCTCGTCTTTAGAGATGAACGATATTTTGGGGAAGGCATACGGACGTCCCATATGTCCATCCATATTCTTTGGTTCCACACAGACCATGCTTTCTTCCTTCATATTCAAGGAGGGGTGTGCAGTTTTGATAGTAATGGAACAGATTTCCTGAAAATTAATCCCAGTGAGACAGACGTACCTCCAAGCATGCTTAAGATGTATCATTGGTTAATCCTCCCCACATCATACACACACACCTTCTCTTAAAGTGCCACTCGGTATCACACCACAAAAAAATCAAAGTGATAATCTCTCCTATGCTTTATGCTAGTTGTCGGAGTCGGGAGCAGGTCAGCAATAAAACACCCGGTGTCAGTGAAGCTAACTCTTTGATCCAAGAAACCAAAACAGCACAGGCCTAGCGAGCACAGCAACTCTTCCCAGTAGGTCTTGCTCTAAGGAGGCAGTTGTGAGGACTGAAGATCCCAGCCTTCTCCCTGCTCTTTAAAACTCCTTCTCCAGCAACCTGAGGCTTCTTTCATCTTGTCTGTCTTTGGTCTGCCCTCTTCATTCCTCTTTGTGTTCTGGAAGACCAGATGCGTTAGATTTGGAAGGTTTCGATAATGCATTTGGATGGCATGCATATTTATGGTATCATAAAATAAAGGTCCATAAAGGTTTTAAAAATCATATAATAAGGAAGTTCACTGGAAGGACAGATCGTGAAGCTGAGGCTCCAATACTTTGGCCACCTCATGAGAAGAGAAGACTCCCTGGAAAAGACCCTGATCTTGGGAAAGATTGAGGGCACTAGGAGAAGGGGACGACAGAGGGCGAGATGGTTGGACAGTGTTCTGGAAGCTACGAACATGAGTCTGACCAAACTGTGGGAGGCAGTGGAAGACAGGAGTGCCTGGCGTGATCTGGTCCATGGGGTCACGAAGAGTCGGACACGACTAAACAACAACAACAACAACAATAAGGAAATCATTGTATATGAAGTGTTTAAGACAGATAGGAAAGTTGGTTTTCAGGTAGAGAAATCCAAGTTGGAAATGGAATTATTAGAGGTAAAAACAAAGAATCTTTCCAAAATGTACAATGTTTTGCTGGAATGGCATACGAAAGATGAACAGGTGAAATCAGTGATGATTGAGTGGGCTAAAGATGTGGGGCATAATATTATGGGAGAGGTTGTGGAAGAAGGGAACTAAATTTACAGCATGCAATGTGTTAAGGGAAAATGTAATGAAAATGATGTATAGATGGTACTTAACACCTGTTAAGTTGGCTAAAATATATCATAATCATGATAATAAATGCTGGAAGTGTAAAGAAGTAAAAGGAACCTTCTACCATATTTGGTGGACTTGCCCCAAAGTAAAAGACTTCTGGGAAAAGATTTATAATGAACTGAAGAGAGCATTGAAAAACACATTTATTAAAAACCCAGAAGCCTTTTTACTTGGAATAATAGGGGAAGAAATTCCCAAAAAGGATGTCACTTTCTTTTTGTATGCCACGACAGCAGCGAGAATTTTAATTGCAAAATATTGGAAGAAACAAGAATTACCAACTATAGAAGAATGGCAGATGAAGATGATAGACTTTCTGGAACTTGCTGAGCTGGCGGGGAGACTCCGAGACCAGAAAGACGAGTCGGTGGAGGTAGATTGGAAAAAATTTAAAGTATACTTAGGGAAATATTGTGGTATACAAGTATGGACTTCTGTGGAAGACATTTATTTTAGGCTTAGGGATTTAAATAGATGATAGGCGAGATATAAAGATGATTGTAATGTGAAGTTTTTTGATGTAAAGAATTGAAATATTATTAAGGTGGAAAATGTTTAAGGCGATGATTATGAAACTGCTAGTGATGATTGGAAAGGGAAATCAGAAAGGTTTTTTTTTTATTTGTTAAAATGCTGTGTTGTTGTTTTTCATGTGTAAAACATAAACGTAATAGAAATTTCTTTCTGAAATAATACATAAACCAAAATACCCCCCCCCCTGAATTTTGCAATGCAACTCTCCAGGCAAGTATACAATGTGTGTGTGTGTGTGTGTGTGTGTGTTATGATAGAGTGTGCATAAATACACACATGTTGCTGAAAATAGTGTACCAAATGCATTGTGTCAGAGGAAAGGTTTTGTTGTTGTTTTGCAGAAGTGTGTATATTGGACAAAACTGCATGCAAAAATTTGCAAAAATGCTGATGCACTTTCATGAATTTTCATGTTCCACAAACTGACGTGGAAATGTGGAGAGCTGAACTTAAAATTAGAAAAATGAGAACCTGTTCACCCACTGCTACTCCAAAGTATGTGTGTAAAAAGGTTGCAGCCCAAGTCCCCAAGTTTGGGACACTCAAGGCAACTGCTCTGTTGCCCGTCATTTCCCCCCCCCACCAATCTCCAAAATGTTACTTTCTGCAAAGCATTTGGACAGTCTATGAAGAAGCGAAGCATTTCCCCTTTTGATGAAAGAGGAAGAAATGGTCCGGGATGGACCACCTTTCTTCCCATATTAGAAAAAGGTTTAGTTTTGTAATAATCGCCCCTTGGCATTCATTCTCAGTTTAATTTAAAGGAATGGAAATGGAACTCAGGGGTGGGTAGAAACTCTTGGATGAATGGCTTCCCTTAAGTAATCTGTGCTATTACATTAACTTTTCATTGAATGATATATGGTTCAAGGCTAATTGTATTAATTCACAGCGAGGCATTGCAGCAGAACGAAGGGCCTCTGTGCTGCATAAACAGAGCAGAGGGGGCCTGTTACAGATCAATATAATCCTAAAATATTGATTTGCTCTCCTTTTCTCAGAGCAGTGTCCTTGGGGAGGTCAAGGCGCTTTTTGCAAGGTCATTTCCCTTTAAAGGAGAGAGGGAAATGAGAACACAGGGCAAACTCTGAATATTTCAGTTTGTGGCTTCAGGATAATTTAATTTTAAAAAATTCAAGACTGGAAAGAAACTCAGCGAACGTGCTGTACAGTTGAATTAAAAAACAACCCCACCCTACTAAATTATAACAATGTCCCAGTCAGTCAACCATATTTCCCTCTCTGCTCTCATTTTGAAGACATATCAAGCCATATTCTGAAAATTAAAAATAATTGTTTTGATACTATGCAATACTATACTATACGGAGACATTTAAATGTTTCTTTGATTGTCCTTGAATCTTCCTGCCACACTTGCCATTCCCTTCTGCCATACTGGTGTGAAGCATCAACCAAAATGGTCAAAGGCCTGGAAACGATGCCTTATGAGGAATGGCTTAGGGAGCTGGGTATGTTTAGCCTGGAGAAGAGAAGGTTAAGGGGTGATATGATAGCCATGTTCAAATATATAAAAGGATGTCATATAGAGGAGGGTGAGAGGTTGTTTTCTGCTGCTCCAGAGAAGCAGACACGGAGCAATGGATTCAAACTACAAGAAAGAAGATTCCACCTAAACATTAGGAAGAACTTCCTGACAGTAAGAGCTGTTCGGCAGTGGAATTTGCTACCAAGGAGTGTGGTGGAGTCTCCTTCTTTGGAGGTCTTTAAGCAGAGGCTTGACAAGCATATGTCAAGAATGCTTTGATGGTGTTTCCTGCTCAGCAGGGGGTTGGACTGGATGGCCCTTGTGGTCTCTTCCAACTCTATGATTCTATTTTATTTTATTTTAATAATATATTTATTAAGGATTTTCTCAAACAGCAAAACATACAAAAATACAAAACACAAAAAGAGAATGCAAAAAACAGAAAATACAACAATGCAAAAAAATACAAAAAATACAAAAAACAAAAATTCTAACTTATGACCCTTATTATCAATCTATTGACTTCCTCATTCCTCCTCCTTCTGCGATTCTTTGCATATCATCCATAGTAAACTCTAAATCTTATATAGTTTCTAATTATTACTTTAATATAATCTTATTTCTCTATCTTTTACCTCTTATCCTTTTATATTATATCCAAGTCTTACTTCTTAATTAAGTTATCATTTACTTCTAACAATACTTATTTCACAACAATGTATTATCTACAACCTCTATTTTATCTCCCTCACTTCCACTAATTCTAGTCTATTATATGCTTATTCTTTAAATAAATTTTAAATTTCTTCCAATCTTCTTCCACTTCTGCTTCACTTCGATCCCCAACTCTATGATTCTATGATCCTTTTGAGAACCACTGCTGTACACAATGAGCAAGAAATGTTAAATCTAGAGCTGAGAAGTCATTTCCCCCTAAGAAAATGCCTGAGGTTTTTCCGTTACTCAACCCTCCTAGCAAAGAAGGTCACTTTGCAGTTTTTTCTCAATAGCTCACACACACACACACACACACACACACCCTGGAACAAGGTTAGGTTCAGGACGCAATTTTCAATTGTGGCTGAAAACGCAACAGCAAACCCTGAAGAAATAAGAAGGAAGCTGTGCTAGTGCCACGGATGCTACTAATGGTGAGCCCCAGCCCCAAGAAACTGTTGGAGAGATGTGGTGAAAGGGCCCGCCTTACCTCTGCCTGCTAACAGGGTGGAAAATTTTGAGAGGCTGCTAGCATGCAGCTCTAGTAAAATCACGAAAGTAGTTATCCAGTTTGAGAAACACCTTTAGGTAAAAAGGTAAAGGACCCCTGGACAACTATGGGGTTGTGGCGCTCATCTCGCTTTCAGGCTGAGGGAGCCGGCGTTTGTCCACAGACAGATTTCCGGGTCATGTGGCCAGCATGACTTAACTGCTACTGGCGCAACGGGACACCGTGACATAAACCAGAGCGCACAGAAATGCCGGTTACCTTCCCGCCGCAGCAGTACCTATTTATCTACTTGCACTTTTTGGCGTGCTTTCGAACTGCTATGTTGGCAGAAGCTGGGACAGAGCAATGGGAGCTCACCCCATTGTGGGGATTCGAACCGCCAACCGTCTGATCGGCAAGCCCAAGAGGCTCAGACAGGTGGCTGGATCTAGAGTATATCCTGGCATATGGCTAAATCCTATAGATTGTGGTGTTTTGGTGTGTGTGTGTGTGTGTGTGTGTGTGTGTGTGTGTGTGTGACGTGAACCACCCTGAGATCTATGGATGAAGCGTGGTATGCAAATTTAATAAATAATAGTCGTGGGGTGAGATCCAAGCTATACTGAAGCTCACATCTTTGCAACAACTTACCCCTTTCTTTCAGGCCAAAGCCACAGCAGATGCTGACCTCTCATTTTTGGCAGGGTGGTTAGGAAGGGAATGATTACTTGCAAAATATGTGAATTTGAGCCACATTTCTGTACTGTACAGGTGAGGCTTCTGCTGTGTTTCCAATCATGATGTTTGATGCGTGTGGCAATTAAGAAGGAAGAGAACTGACCTGGGAGGGGGTGGTTGCTTCCTGCCTCTACGATCCCAGGTGCCCTTTGCAGTTCAAGAAAATTTTGTGCTACGCCCTTTTTGTTGTGCAAATGACAACACCAGCAATGGTCTGTTAGGGAATGTCCTCGTGAGCCCTGCTTGTAACTCCAGTCGAACCACGAATGAATTAAACAGCTAAGAGCAAGATCTGGAAATCAGTGATCTCACCAACCACTCATCTCCACGCTGAGGAATGACACCAAAGCAGGTTGCACCCTTCACTTTATTGCATTATCAAATCTAAGCCTGCACACCATGTTTGCCCTTGATCACCTCTTCTGCAAGCCCCAAGCCCCCCATTGATAGCTGCATCAACCTCTCAGCAGGTCACTTTTGTAACGACTGCAGAGGCACGACTTCAGACACCTTCCCATGCAGGTGTTTCTTCCTTTCTGAGCTACAGGGAAACAACAAAGAAAAAAATCACTGCTGTTTGCTGAGAAGTGGAGGCTGGTGCATTAGCACGAATGGAGCAGGGTCTCCCACCAGTTAGCTTTCACAAACCCTCCAAGTGTCCCTATTTTCCAGGGACAGTCCTGGATTTACAGAAGCTGTCCTGGTTTCTGATGCGATCTCGGAATGTCTCGCTTTTCCTTAGGGTGTCTCTATTTTCATCGGGGAAATGTTGAAGGATATGGAGTTATGTGATCCCCAAGCCAAGGAGATAACTATACAACCTTTATAAGACATCTGAAGGCAGCCCTGTATAGGGAAGTTTTTCAATGCTTAATGTTGTTGTTGTTGTTGTTGTTGTTGTTGTTGTTGTTATTTATTATATATGTTGGAAGCTACCCAGAGTGGCTGGGGTAACCCGGTCAGATGGGTGGGGTATAAATATTAAATTTGTTGTTGTTGTTGTTGAATAGGACATCCCGATTTTCATCGGAGAAATGTTGGAGGGCATGCCGTGGATGTCTGCATTCTTTATGCTGCAGGAAGTAACAAGAAATACAACTTCTAATATCCATACTATGGTCATACCAGAGTAGAAAAGAGTCTGATAGACCACATGCCAGTCAAAAGATTTGTATCATAGCTACTGATAAAATTGCCAGATGGTGTTGGAGCTCAACTAGTCTCTGACCAGTGGGCTTTCACTGAAGGACGTGTGTCATCATTTTATCATGTTTTTATATACAGTCGTACCTTGGAAGTCGAATGGAATCCATTCCGGAAGTCCATTTGACTTCCAAAATGTTCAGAAACCAAAGTGCGGCTTCTGGTTGGCTGCAGAAAGCTCCTGCAGCCAATCAGAAGCTGTGGAAGCCCCATCGGATGTTCGGCTTCCCAAAGAACGTTCGAAAACCAGAACACTCACTTCAGGGTTTCAATCGTTCGGGAGCTGATGTGTTCGGGAGCCAAGGCGTTCAAGATCCAAGGTACAACTGTATGTTGGAAGTCGCCCAGAGTGGCTGGGGGAACCCAGTCAGATGGGAGGGGTAATGATGATGATGATGATGATGATGAATAGGGTGTGCCTAGTTTCATCAGAGAAATGCTGAAGGGTATATTTTCAGCCAGTCCTCCACCACCACTTCCTGCCCCTCTGCCTCTCCCCGGCTCTCACCTTCGCTTTTCAACATCCTCTACAGTCTCCGGCAGCTCCATGTTTAACGTCTCAGGGAGGAAGAAGGCTGCCGAGCCGCAGAGCACGGCCATGATGCAGTAGATCACTTGGGGCAGAAGCTTCCATAGGCTGTCCAGCATGAAGACGAGAGGAGCCACCGAGCCACCCAGGCGTGCCATGAAGGCGCAGAACCCTTGCCCATTCTGCCTGGAAGCAAGGGAGAGGCATCCCATAAGGCTCAAGTCCTGCAAAGATATGCTGGGCTTGGGATGTCTTTGTTGGACGATCCCATTCTCAGCTTATCGGTCGGGAAAGTGGTAGCTGGGATGTCCACGGACAACTGGAGGAGACCATTGGCAAAATGGCACCTCTTTGGTGGCTCGTTTCATGTAGTGCCTCACTTTAGCAGCAGCAGGGGCTTCCCCTCACTCTGCTCGCTCTGCAGCTCCTTGGGAGGCTGCTGGCTCTTTTTGGAGCTGGAGCCCAGAAAGGGAATCCAGGTGGGTAGGAAAGGGGGATGCATGTTATGGCGGTGTCTCTCCCCCGCCCCTGGAACCCACCCCGCTTCTCCCATGCATTTGTTTGTTTGGTTGTAAGTCTCTTTGGGTTGCCCTGGGCAAGAGAAAGCAACTAACAAATTCAGTTATGAAGAATAATATTAATAAGGGCTGAAGTGACTTGTAAATGTTTAAGCCTTCCTAGCTTAATGCCATATTGAAAATAGAACCGCTGGTATCATAATGGCACAATACTGTATTGGCTTGAATATAAGCCGCATCCGCAAATAAGCTACACCTTTAAATTTCGGCGGCTTGGGGGAGGCTTGGGAACCTTATGCTCCCAAGCTGCTTCCTGGGGGAAGGAGCCGCACCGCTTTGCCGGTGGCGTAAGGTCGTGAATATAAGCCACACTTTAACTTTTCACAATCGGAATTTGGGGGGGGAGGTGTGGCTTATATTCAGGCCAATACGGTACTTATTTAATTTTTAATTTTAATTTTCTTAGTTTCCCAAATTTTAATAAATCAATCCAAATTATTTAAATGTATGTGTGTGTGTATATATATATATATATATATATATATATATATATATATATATATATAGTTTTCCCGCTCCTGTTGCAAACATATGTCCACTTCTTCCTGATGTGGCCACTTCATAATAGCATACAGTGGTACCTCGTGTTACAAACACTTTGGGTTACAGACTCCGCTAACCCGGAAGTAATACCTTGGGTTAAGAACTTTACCTCAGGATGAGAACAGAAATTGTGCTTCAGCGGCGCGGTGGCAGCAGGAGGCCCCATTAGTTAAAGTGGTACCTCAGGTTAAGAACAGTTTCAGGTTAAGAACGGCCCTCCAGAATGAATTAAGTTTATAACCAGAGGTACCACTGTAATACAAATCTATGGTGCGACCACACTTGGAACATTGTGTAACACTCTGGTCCCCTCAACTCATTCACCACATTGGCTATCCCTGAATAAATCAATTGAACATTGCAGCTGTAATTTTTTGGTAAATCATTTTAGAAAATCCAATGATTGGACTGTATTTATTTGGGGTTTGCAGATCCTGAAGGACGGAGGAGCATGCATAAGAAGGTCTAGCACAGGCATCCCCAAACTTCGGCCCTCCAGATGTTTTGGACTACAATTCCCATCTTCCCCGACCACTGGTCCTGTTAGCTAGGGATCATGGGAGTTGTAGGCCAAAACATCTGGAGGGCCACAGTTTGGGGGTGCCTGGTCTAGCATCATGCCACGGCCATGCACAGGCTTCCAGCGGAGTTATCTACGAGCTGAGACAGGAGCTCCTCCTTACCTGAGGACAGTGGGGTAGAGTTCCGAGGAATACAAGAAGATGGTGGTGAAAGCAGCTTCAGAGAATCCTTTGCCTATGATGGCAACCACAGAACGCAAAATCCCCAGCGCTAGGACGAGAAGCAGTTGGAGAGGGTGAAAGGAGCTACTACAAGCAAAACGTTTGCATGTGCAATAGGAAAAATCGGTGCTAAGAATCCTGAGCATGTTGGCACCTCCTGCAACATTGTCATGGATCCCAGAAAGCCACTGCTTTGTTGATGTCCCTGATGGCACAGCTACACTAGCAACTCTCACCTGGCTTCGATACCCATAAATTTGCTCAGGAGGATGCAGGGGCTGAATTCAGTACTCCCACCCTCAAGAAAGATGCCATCCATGATTGTCCCATGAACAGCTCAGAGGTGTGGGGGTTGGAGTTTCATCCTGTAACGCACCCTTTTTGCATGCTCAGAATTTTATTTAGTGAAGTGATCTGGTTGCAACGTAGAGACTTCATTTGCTAGGCCAGGCGGCAGGGCTGTTCCCCCCCCCCCGGCTCCTCCATGTAACCGCAAACACAACTTGGCTGCCTGGCAATGGCAGGATAGCAACTCGGGGACGGCCCTATCGGTAGGCAGAGTGAGGCAGCTGCCTAGGGGTCTTGAGAAGGAAGGGGGGCAGCTTCCCAGGCATTCTTTCTGAGCCCCCTCAGAAGGACAGGGAAGCTGCAACATGATCATTTGCATCCATTTTCTTGGCTTGAACCACGTTTTAAAAGGAAAACCACCACAACAAGAGGCAATAGGAATAAAGCAAAGCTACTTACACCTTGGGACAGCAATGTTGACTCCTATGCATAACCCGGTTAGGATGAGTGACCAGGCCTGGCTCGGCTTCCGTCCAAATCGATTCACCACGAGGTACACAATGAGTTTGGCCGGGATCTCAATGACCCCAAAGACAAACTGCGTCATGTACATGCTCAGGCCGAAGCCAGTGATGTTCAAGCTCATGCCGTAGTAGGAAAAAGCCACCCCAAACCTGAAGGGGAGGGAGATAAAGAGGTGGGCGGAGGAACCCCAGACTCAGGCCCAGAGAGGACGTCAACCCACGGGTGAGGTGAGGAGGGAGAGAGAAAGAGGTGTCTCACCACACGGCCCCCATGCAAAAGGAGATTTTCCTCAGCATCGGTGTTCGGAAGATGCTCACGTAAGAATAACTCCCACCTAGCTTCTGCTCTACCATGGCTGCTGTCTTGCTCAGCATCTGAAGAAGGGAAGAAGAAGAAGAAGAAGAAGAAGAAGAAGAAGAAGAAGAAGAAGAAGAAGAAGAAGAAGAAGAAGAAGAAGAAGAAGAAGAGGAGGAGGAGGAGGAGGAGGAGGAGGAGGAGGAGGAGGAGGAGGAGGAGGAGGAGGAGGAGGAGAGGAAGAAGGAGGAGGAGGAGGAGGAGGAGGAGGAGGAGGAGGAGGAGGAGGAGGAGGAGAAGAAGAAGAAGAAGAAGAAGAAGAAGAAGAAGAAGAAGAAGAAGAAGAAGAAGAAGAAGAAGAAGAAGAAGAAGAAGAAGAAGAAGAAGAAGAAGAAGAAGAGTAGTTTGGATTTGATATCCTGCTTTATCACTACCCGAAGGTCTCAAAGCGGCTAACATTCTCCTTTCCCTTCCTCCCCCCACAACAAACACTCTGTGAGGTAAGTGGGGCTGAGAGACTTCAAAGAAGTGTGACTAGCCCAAGGTCACCCAGCAGCTGTATGTGGAGGAGCGGAACGCGAACCCGGTTCCCCAGATTACGAGTCTACTGCTCTTAACCACTACACCACACTGGCTCTCAGGAGTGGAGGACTTCCTCCTGGTAGACCATTTGGTCCACTGTCTCCCATCCTGGCTCCGCCCCCTGTGGCTATTCGGCTTGAAAAAAAGCTTTCCATTGTCACCAATGGGGTTCCCCCTGCTCCAAGCCTAATTGCTAACCAGTGGGGGGTTTTCTGGGGCTGTTGTAGCACATGGGGAGCAATTAGGCATGAAGAAATCTTCCACTGACACACATACAAATTATCAGAATTCGCTATTGGCTTGCATGAGCGACAGCAGACAACTCAGTGGGGAATTGTCTCTCGTTCTCCCTCCACTAGTAAACCCTGTTGCATCAGGAGAAAGTAAAAACAGAAACAAAACTGGGTCTGAAAGCCCCACATTTTAAAATAATAATAATAATAATAATAATAATAATAATAATAATAATAATAATAATAATAATTTATTATTTATACCCCGCCCATCTGGCTGGGCCTCCCCAGCCACTCTGAGAGAGAGAGCACGCAAATGTCAGATATTATTCATATTCTTCAGGTCTCTGGCTCAAACCATTTCTGTAGCAGGATTTTGAATATTTAAACAGGCTTTAATTGCTCGGTGTTTGTTTTATTTATAATGGTTTACCCCCATCTTTCTACCCACAAAGGCACCCTCCCACAAGGCAGCTCGTAATATGCATGGAATTAAAATCCAACGGAGTCTGCATTGATAGTATAAAGTACAAATGTAAGAAAACATCATTCAGTCTTGTAGGATAAAAATTAACAAATGGATCCTAATACATTGAAAAAGGGAGGGAGGGGGCACCCTGAGAATGAGGGTGAGGGTGAAATTGTGGAAGCAAAGCAAGGCTGAACAACTCTGTAGCAACGCTACGATATCTGGTTTTCAACATTGCGATAAATCGCTAGCTAAACGTTATGATATACTGATATTATCACGATGGCTGAAATAAGGATGGTGCTATGCAGAGGCCTGGGCTGGCTTCACGGTTTTTCCTGCATTGTGATTTTCACATAGTGCACTCACACATACATACATCATGATTTGTGATATCCGAAAAACAGACTCTGGGCAGGCAGCCCTCACCGCTGTTCCATGTTGCAGTCTGTGGCATTTTCCATGGCAGTAGCAGTTGGTGGTATAGGGGTGTGTGTGTGTTCTCCAATCACGTCTCTTCATTATTAGTTCCCGATGCCCCTACTCAGTGCTATTTTTCTAGAAAAGGGGGTTTCCGGAACTCTTCATAAACACCTCCCTTGTTCTCTTAGAATGGCAATGGTGCCCACCACTGTGTTCTGGTGAGTTCCGGCTGAAAAAATAAAATAAAGCCCTGCCCCATCTCACCTCAAGGTTAATCTTGGCAGCAAACTCCTTTCGTCCATTCATTTTGGCACAAGCTTGCAAATGCCCGCGAGCTTCCTTCAGCTTCCCTTTGGCCAGCAACCACCTGGCAGATTCTGGGACCCACCTGTTAAAAGAGAAAATGATCAGGTTGTGAGATACATTGCCCATATCCTCCAGCTTATTTTGAAAACCCCTAAGGCCACGTCGCGCAATACGTTGAAAGCCAGTCTAATTCCACTTTAAATGGTCGTGGCTTCCCCCAAAGAATCCTGGGAACGATAGATTGTTAAGTGTGTGGAGAGTTGTTAGGAGACCAATGTTTCCCTTCACAGAGCTACAGTTCCCAGAGTTCCTTGGGAAAGGGGATCAGTTGTTAAACCACTCTGTGAAGGGAGTAAGGGTCTGCTTAGGGTTATCTGATTTATTAGTAGTAGTATTGTTATTACCATTGATTTATTATAATCCTAGAATCCTAGAATGATAGAGTTGGAAGGGACCCCAAGCGTCTTCTAATCTAGCCCAACCGCTTGCAGTGCAGAAATCTCAGCTAAAGCATCCATGACAGACTGCCACCTCACCTCTGCTTTAAAACCTCCAAGGAAGGAGAGTCCACAACCTCCTGAGGGAACTGTTCCATTAATCATCTTCTAAACTGCCATCTCAAGGTCATTTACACATAATTAAAAATGCTTAACAGCACAAAAAATATCAAATACATTTAAAAACAAGTCTAAAACCTTAACAAGTAGACACATGTGGCAAAGGCCCATTTACCCAGCTGGGGAAGCCTGTCAGAACAAAAAAAATATCTTCAATTGCTTCTGGAAAGAGCAGGTATTGGGCACCTGTTGTTTCTCAACAGGAATGCTATTCCACAGTGATCTGCTGGGTTTATCAGGCATAAGGTGGTCTCTCAGGTAACATTTTCCTCAGCTGCAGAGGACATTATATGTTAGTACCAACACCTTGAACGTGGGGCCTGGGGCACCTCCATTAGTCCAAGGTTATAGCTTCCTAAGGATGCTTTTCACTAAAAAAAATGGTGGGGGGGAGTAAGCCATAAACCTTGGCATATACTGCGTCCAAAACATGTAAGCAGCATGAGGAGGCATGATAATTGTTAGTTTCTCAGTTCTAGGAGTGGGGAGGTGGGATTCTGAAACATACTATCTCGCTGCCTGTCACCCAGGTTCTAGTTCAGCCTGAACATTCAGCTCTTGGCGAAGGAGCAACTTGGTGAACTATTACTTATACAAGATGCCGGTGCGTGTGGATTTGACATTTGGCTCCAGGTGTCAGATGGCTCATTTCACTTCATACCAAACGTGCTGGACACAGATTAACATAGATTGACACCCTTCTATTAATGTGTACTGGTGCCTGTGTTGGATGCAAAGTGCACAAGTCAAAGAGGCAAGACCCCTTGATGTCTTCTTCGCAGGCACTGGCTGCATGAATACCACACATTTAAAGCACATTCCTGCCCCCAAAGTATCCTGGGGACCGTAGTTTACCCTGAACAGAGCTGCAGTCCCAAACACCTTAGCAAACTACAGTTCCCAGAATCCTTTGCAGGGGTGCTATAAATGTATGTTGTGCTTGCAGCCACTGTTACCTAACGTAATTCTGGTGGGAAAGTTGAGAGGGCAAAGTTCCCAGAGGGAAGGTTTGACGGGTGGGACCAGAGCGCTCGGGGGGGGGGGGAGAGACTCCAGAGGAGGCAGCACAGGCTCCACAGCTGAGCAGCTCAAGAGGAGAGGGTGCTCTGCCAGCCCCATCACCCCAACAGCGAAGGGGGGGGGGGAAGAGGTGCAAAGAGAGGAGGAGATTTCAAGATGCCAAGGGCATTTTGTTGGCGAAAGTCCCGATGGGCAGTGCTTCCGGATTCTGATTCGGACTAGGACAGTCATGGATTTTGATGCTCTGTCTTGTACATATGTATATAATAAAAATCTGCAAAAACCAGGCACAGAGTTTGGAGCGTCTTACTCGTGAGAAAGCAACCAGCATCATTACATGTACACTTTGGGGGTTCGTGTGAAGAATTGGATGTCGCCTTGTACGCCTCCTTCTGGCAACTCCTGCAGCCAAGGCTGGTGCCAAACGTATTGCTGTGCTTTCCTTTGGACCACACCAGCGAGGCCAAGAGAGGGTCTTGTCATCTGGGCAACCCAGGACCTCTATACACACTGGCCAGGCTTGTGCCCCAAAGAGGTCACTTCAGTGCTGCTAACGCAGCAGTTTGACTTCACCCCTTGAGGCACACTCCATTTTCTCTCAAGACAGATGGATGCCAACAACAACAGGTTGAGTTGTTAATAGGAAACCAGGGTTTCCTGGTTTGCTGAAGCTACTTACGCCAAAGGAGGAACAAAGTGGGAGTCATCAGGCAGCATACACCAGCAAATGTCTCATTCCTTATAAACCATGAATGATGACCCTTGGGGCCTCTCCCAACTCCACAATTCCATGATCCTATTGCTATCCAGATGGGTTAGCCAAACTTATCTTTCCTCCACTCTTTCCAGGCATGCAGTGGCGGAGGAAACTGCTCGGGCGCCTGGGGAAGCTGCCCATAGGGGCAGGACGCACCGCAGGGCCTCCGGAGTCTGCCTGCCTCCTCCCACTCAGCAGCCCTACAGCTGGGGAGGCAGTAGGTGGCCCGTTTGGGCAGCGTGGAGCCTGTACCCGCCCAAGCCAGGAGAGACACGGTGGCTTGGATGCGCTGCAGGCCCCGCGGTGAGTGCCACCCGGCATTTTGTCACCCTCCTCAGTGGTGACACCCAGGGAGGCCCGCACCCACCACACACCCCTTCCCCTGCTCCTGCAGGCATGGTCCACAATATAAATCTCCATGTCCGAGCTCCTTTGTTTCTACTTTCCGCTGGAGCTTTCTCCACTAAAACCCTCTCTTTAAAGCTCAATCGGAGCAAATGTCAATCTGCAGAAAAGCCAAATTGGTGTTTGCTCTGGTTCAGCTTTAAAAAGTGGGTTTTCGTGGGGATGCTTAGGGCAAAAAAAAAAAAATTAAAAAAATGGGGGGGGGACCTGTTTGGACAAGGAGCATTAAAGCACAGATCTCTGTCTGGAAAGTGAGTAGCAAAAGGCAAGTCTGGATCGGGCCAGACTGTAGAGCAACAAAAGCAGGACAAAATAATAACCCAGAGCACTTGTGGCATAAAAACTTCTGCAGGAAGTTATGGGATATGCACTTAATGGAATTGATGCTTTAGGCCTGCCCCAAGACTTTTGCAGGCTCAAAGAGTATTGAGTGCAAATCATAATGAATGCACATTAAAAAATGATGTCTGGAGGGCCCCACAAGCCCAGAGCAGGTTGCAAATTAAAACAAACCCATACAAATGCTAAAAACAAAACAGACGGTTGCAACCAGCCAACCGAACAAAGCATCTATAGTAGCCCTGAAGTCTGCTATAAGCCAGTGTGCCTAGCTAGGTTTCCAGCTGGTTCTGTGAAGAAGATGCCCTTGAGGAAAGGCAGAACCACAAGCCATCATGCAAGGTTAGTTTCACCCACCACATAGAGACCACGCCCACCGCACATGGCAAAGTAACAGCAAAGAGCAGCCACCGCCAGTCTCGCACCAGGTAGGCGATCAGAGCGAGAAGCATATTCCCCATGCTCCAGAAGATGCTGGTTATGATCCCAGAAACGGTACGATGCTGGATGTCTACCCATTCCATGCCTGGAACATAGAAATGGAGTTTAGCACACAGACAGACATACACTTGATTGTGACAGCCCAAAGAGAACAGACCTAGATCTTGCTGCCCAGACCCATTGTTTGTATTAAGCCTTCATCTAACCATCGCCTATGTTTGGAGTGAAGCAGCAATGCTCAGTAAAAGAGGCCAAGTCAGCTGCAGTGTCTTTGTTTTCTGGTGGAGACTGGCTTTTGCACCGCTTCTAAGCTAGCCTCTTTTTAAGGACTTGAACCTTGCGGTGCACATAGCAGCTGCAAGGACAGCTCTGTTGGTGCCAGATAGAAAGATAGATAGATGATAGATAGATAGATAGATAGATAGATAGATAGATAGATAGATAGAGTGGTCCGTCGACTTAAGAACTTAATCTGTTCTGAAGGCACATTCGTAGGTCGAAAAGTTCATAAGTCGAAAAGTGGTTTCCCATAGGGAAAAAAATATTCGGAAAAATCCATAAGTCGAGGAAACCGCATTTAAAACCGCCAACGGTTTCCGTTTGGATGTAGAAAAATCCGTAAGCGTGCGGCCATTTGTCCCGTTCGTAAGTCGAAAACTTCGGATGTCGAGTAATTCGTAAGTCGAGGGGCCACTGTAGATAGATAGATAGATAGATAGATAGATAGATAGATAGATAGATAGATAGATGATAGATAGATAGATAGATAGATAGATAGATAAATAGATAGATAGATAGATAGATAGATAGATAGATAGATAGATAGATCTGATAGGGGCAGATCAACTATGAAACTAATGAAGCTTAAGTTTCAGGGCCCTTAATCCTGGAGGGACCCCAGACATTACTTTAGTCCACATCGCTTAACAAATTTGGGTCTAGTAGACCCAATTTGAGTTGTGCAACTCAGATTGATTGATTGTTATATATATTTCAACAAGTTTGAGAGTCAGTAGCACGGATGTTGTAACAGTTCTAAAGGTGTGGAGATCTACTATGCAACAACCATATCGGAGAAGATAACTGTGGATACCCAGACCTTGTTGGTTGTTAAGGGGACCCCATAACAGTTCGAGTTTCAAAAATGTAGGTCCACCACTCACTCACTCTGTGTCTCTGCATATACACTGAGGTCCACCAACTGGAAGCAGGCAGAATATAGTGGCTGAGGGGGAAGACACAGGATCAAAGAACACGTTGCCTCTGGCCCAAGATGCTGTTTTCATTGGCAGTAGAACTGAGTCCTTTTACCCCTGACCATACCTGCCAAGTTGCTGTCAGAGAAATAAGGGACCGGCCGGAAATAGCAGACCGGAAGTAGCGCTGCCGCCATTTTGGAACTGGGCGGAGCATGCTCAGAAGTGACTTTTGATGCTGCTTTGCCCAGTTCCAAAATGGCCACCGCGTCAGAAGTCGCTCTGCAGCCATTTTGGAACTGGGCAGAGCAGCATCAAAAGTCGCTTCTGAGCATGCTCCGCCCAGTTCCAAAATGGCCGCCGCGCCAGAATAAACCGGAAAAAAACAAAAAATAATCCGTTTTTTCAGCTAGGAACAGCTGGAAAAACGGGGATTTCCCGGGGAAAACAGGAGACTTGGCAGCTATGCCCCTGACCTCACAATTGGCAGATGCAGATTTAGGGGAGTGCAACTGGTTTGGTTGCACTGGCCGCAGAGCCTTGGGGGTTCTGTAGGGGGTGCTACAAGTAAACTGGAAGGTGAGGAATGGGCCCCCTGGATTTTGGCATCACACAGGGCACTGCTGAAATTTGAGAGCCCAAGGTCCACACAGCTCCTGGTGGTTCCCCACCTCAGCCAAGCTTTGGGTCAGGCAGGACCTGATTCTGAATGTGTCTCTTGAAACTACATATGGTGATTCAGCACATGGGCGTACCCAGCATGGGGCAGGGGGCAGCTGCCCCCCCAGAAGCAGGGCAGCTGGAGAGGGCAGGCAGGCTGAAGCAAAACGGCAGCAGCGGCAGCGAAGCTGCCTCCGTTGAAAAAAAAACCTGGACCTGGACCTGGGCTAACTTCAGCCTACACTCCTTCAAGTCACAGCGAGCACAGCACAGAAAGTGCTGCCCCACAATGCTCTGCGGCACCTCATTTGCCTCATTTTAGTCACTGCTGCCATTAAAGGAGCAGGCGAGGCAGGAGTACAAGCGTGGGTGGCTCCATGTGCTGCCTTGTAAATGACCCCCTTTTCTCTGGGGTGTGCGGACATTGACCATGCCTCCTGGGGGGATCCTGGCCACGTCATTGCCAGCTAGCCAATCGGGTGGCTGGGGGGCGTGGCTGGTGTGCCCCCCCCCAGCATTGATCCTGGGTACGTCCATGATTCAGCATGTCCTCGTTCAACTTATGTTTTCAAAGGTGGTTCAATATATGTGCTGTTGCACCGCAGGGGAAGGGGAGAGGGCATCAAAGTCCTCTGCATTGCTTAACAAATTTCCAGATCATGGGGACTGTGACCTTTTTCGCTTTTGCTTTTTGCTACAGAAAAAGTAGAGATTCCTAACACACCCAGTTCTGTGCTAGAACCCAGAATCACAAGCTTACAAGGTGAAATCATGGGCATTTGGGATATACTTGATTCCTGCACATATCTTCCGCAAAGGTTCCCAGCTCTACGGCTACAACTTATCAGCCTTGAAACTCTTGTTGTGCTTACCCAGAGGCACCACGATGAGAGAGAGGCCACAGATAGACATGCCTGTCAGGGTCCGCATGACCGCCAGCATACTGTATGTAACAGACGCAGAACTCACCATCCCACAAATCAGGGTGCACACATAGGACACCAGGAGCATGGTCTTCCGGCCGAACCTGCCACAACACCACGGAGGAGGAAAATGTTTTTGTTTTTGTTTTGTTAAAAGGATCTTTATTTCAATTCTTTAAAACATTACAAAATATAACAAAAACAAAAAAAAGATTTACAAAATGTAAAGAAACCGAAAAAGATATAAGAATATCAAAAGCAAAACATAAAAATAAATGCTCAAAATAAAGTTTAATCCAAACTTATACTCCACACAATACACATCAAATGATATACAAAAAGTTTAAATCAAGATGAAATCAAATCACAAAATTTCAAAAAGAAAACAGGGGGGGGGGAGAAAAATTTAAAATGCTTCCGATTGCTAGCATATCGCTTCCTATAGCTTTCACCCGTCTTAACTCGCTTTCTTAAAATTCCTTTATTTGAACCACCTACCACAGGTGTGCCTTCTTCCTTTGTCTAATAAATATCTCTCTTTATACGTTACTTAACTTAAGCAAATCACCAGATCTGTTTTTATACCTTCTTTTTTCAGAAGGTATACAGTGCAGGATTGGCAAGTAAAAATAACAGAATTTGTGAATTTAGCCAAAATGACTGCAGCCATAAGGAACATCTGTAGACCAGAACTTCCCTCACCTGATGCTATCCAGATGTTGATGGACTACAAGTCCCATCATCCCTGGCCATGCTGGCTGGGACTGATGGGAGTTGGAGTCCAAATATCTGGAAGGCATCCTGTTAGGGAAGACTGCCATAAAGTGTGGGGGATCAAATTGGGCAGGTAAAGGTGTTTGTCATGTGAAGACAGACAGAACAAAAGGTTTCAATAAGGAAGAAGCGTGAGAAGATTACCTGTCTGACAGGTAGCCAAAGATGAGAGCTCCAAGCATGACGCCAATGAAGAAGAAGGTTGCTGTGGCGTGATTCAGCTCTTTTTGCTCACAGACCAAGTCCCACTGGAACAAAGGACCCAGAGCAGCATTTAGAATACCTAGAGGCAGCTTGATTCAAGGTTGCCACCATTTCCCCCCAGCGGGACTCCTGTGTGCCTTAAATACACAGACAAGGATTTTGGAACATAAACACAGGGTTAATTTCAAATAGATCTGCTTTATTAATCAAAACTGCAGCAATGCCACTAACTACACTAGGTAAAGTATGGAAGAGCAATTTTGAATTGCCTATGTCAGGTGTGTGGAATCTTTGGCCTGCCAGATGTTGCTGAACTACAACTCCCATCAGCCCCTGCAAGCCAGGCCAATGGGATGGGATGTGGTAATAATAATAATAATAATAATAATAATAATAATAATAATAATAATAATACCCCGCCCATCTGGCTGGGCTTCTCTCTCCTGATAGCCAGCAGGTGAAAACAGCCTATTAAATCTATGTCCTATACAGGGAAGTTTTTAATGTTTGATGTTTTAATGTGTTTTTATATTCTGTTGGAAGCTGCCAAGAGTATTAAGCTAATGAATTGTTGTTGTTGTTGTTGTTGTTGTTGTTGTTGTTGTTGTTATTCTCCACCCCCATCGTTCTGCCCAGACACTGAGGTCCAGCCATAGCTGCCAAGTTATCCCTTTTTTAAGGGAAATTCCCTTATGCTGAATAGGCTTCCTCGTGAGAAAAGGGAAAACTTGGCAGCTATGGGTCCAGCGCTGAGGGCCTTCTGGTGGTTCCCTCATTATGAGAAGCCAAGTTGGAGGGAACCAGGCAGAGGGCCTTCTCGGTAGTGGCACCCGCCCTGTGGAACGCCCTCCCATCAGATGTCAAAGAGGAAAACAGCCACCAGATTTTTAGAAGACATCTGAAGGCAGCCCTGTTTAGGGAGGCTTTTGATGTTTAATAGATTATTTTATTTTATTTTTCTGTTGGAAGCCGCCCAGAGTGGCTGTGGAAACCCAGCCAGATGGGCGGGGTATAAATATATTATTATTATTATTCAGTGGCAATAAGGGGAAACTCTTTTACCTCTTTATATTTTGAGTTTGGACACATATAGCTTCCCACCCAGGCATTTGAATGATGCATTCTGAACACTGCAATAAAGGTGCAGGTTCAATCTATCAAGTTGATTAAAATCAGGACTTTCTCAATTAGATAATATCTACCAAATAAGCTAGAGCTATGACTACCCAGGTGTCAACTGCATGTACTTCATTCTTAAGTATAAATTCAATTTTGAACATTTTAAATATGTGAGTATCTTTCTTCAGGGATGCTTTTGAATGGCAGCTAAAGGTGGCAAGTGTATTAATTGAATTGCAGTTAATTTTCAACTCCCTCGTAACCACAGTAAAGCTTGGAGTTTATAATCAACTAAAAGGGCTGCTAATTCTCTAACAAGTATAATGAAGTATGTGATTTGTTGTCACTTTCTAAGGAGTTTTTTTGTACAATCTTACAGGGCTAAAGACCTTCAGTTTACAATTACAATCATAAAAACGATTTCAACCGGTGGGTGTGGAATGGGTGAAAATATCACAATATCATTGATCATTATCATTATTTTACACTTTCTGGATGCCCCGCGATCATATTATAAAGTAGTTGTGTCCTATGCTACAAAACAAGCACTGCTGCAAGTTTCTTTTCATTTTCCAATGTACTTCTTATCAATAAATAAAACCGTTGTGGCGCAACCAAATTTTTATTCTGAAAATGTGGCCCAGGGGGGAAAAGTCGGAGAACCACTGCTTTAGTGAGTGAGGAGGACTTGGTTCTTATTGAAATTTTTACTGGATGAGCATTTTGTTTTGATCACTGTGTTATATCCCTCCCACCCCTGGTTTTAAATTGCTTTTATTTGTTATGATTTAGTCACTTTGATATTTTTTTATAATGTATAAAGCAACTGATAAAGGAAATAAAGATCATGGTGATAAATACAGTGGAACCTCGGTTTACGAACACCTCAGTTTACGAATTTCCGGTTTACGAACGCCACGGACCCATCTGGAACGGATTAATTCACTTTCCATTACTTTCAATGGGAAAGTTCACTTCAGGTTAAGTACGCTTCAGGTTAAGTACAGACTTCCGGAACCAATTGTGTACTTAAACCGAGGTACCACTGTAATGTATTTATTTATTGCCTTTTTCTCCAGGGAGCTCAATGTGGTCTTCATAGTTCCCCCCCTCCTCTCCCCCACAAGAACCCTGTAGATTAGACTGAGACCGGCCAGTAATGAGCCAAAGGTCACCCAGTGAGCCTTATGGCCAAGTATATATTTCTCTCTGCTCAATTCCAAAAGAGTCCATTCTTTTGCACTCCTTTGCAGTTTCAGATGGCCCCAAAACGTATAGGAAGATGCTAGGCTTACCTGGGTAGCTATGGTGGAAGTGAACTGGGACCGATTATAAACCCACCCATTCTGGCAGCTCTGGACCGATGTGCCATTGGTCAACTCTTGGGAGGAGTTGAGCAGGAGGTGGAACTGAGGCTCCGAAAACATCTCACAGGAGCTGAAGGCTTCTTCCGAATCCCTCGGGATGCTGATGAGCAGCACCTCTGCCTTGGTGAGGTTGGCAAAGCGGTCCTGATGCGGGATGGCGCAGTGATGAGCCGGGGTGGCCGCAAGGAAGTTATGCAGGAGGAAATGGAGAGGGAGGAAGAGCCTCGGGAGGCAGAGCAGGAGCAAAATGAGGACCTGGAATTTGCCAAAGCCTCCAGCCTCGCACAAGAGGTCTTCGAAATTCATCTTTGCCAAGGCCCTTGCTTGCTCGTAGGGGTCAAGGTGCCGCAGGAGGGATCCCCTACAACTCTTCTGCTCCACAAGAGCAGGAAGCCATGACTTTTCATGCCGTCATCCGTGTGGACTTTGAGATCGTGGATCTGGCCCTCACCGGTAGGGGCTGAGCCAAGGGGCCTTTCGCTTGAGCCAAAGGACCTTTCGCTTTCTCTGTCCCAGGGAAATGGCGAGGGCAGTGCCATGGAGCAGGAGAATGTTTAACGCAACAACGCTTAGCAGTTGACAAGTAACCTTTAGTGCTGCTGCAGGGAAGCAGGCTAGAAATTAAATATATTATGGTTACCCGCCACTTCTTGCCCCCAAAGTTAACCTTTAGTCAATGCATATCAGCAACTGTTGAGGCCAGAGTCACAGTCTCCTACCAATAAAGCTTTTCTTCTGGAAGATTGCACCTAAAATGATTCGTTTCTGCCCCAGACAAATGACCTAACCTGGGCATGCAGGCGAGGTCAAAAAGCCTAGATGGGGACCAATATGCTCCATAGGTTTTATTGCCCTGCCCCATGGAAAGGGACTTAATTTTGCTTGGGGTTGTCTTCCGGGGCAAGGGGGAATATGCAGCCTTGAAACAAGCGACAAGCCCAGGCTGTCTGCAGGCTGAAGACCCCCAAAATTGCACAGCCATTTTACAGAACTGGTTGCGGATGGCGGCTCCCACTGCTGCAGAAATAAAGGGTTGTTTTGTCCCCGAACCTTTATTTCTGCTTCAGATCCTTGCCCAGCTGACCATTGCACCTGTGCCTCTAGCAGCATCTTGCAGAAGATGGTGAAACCATTTATATCCATACCAGAGATTTCTGTAGGTAAAAAGCCTGCAAAATGCATAGGAAAAGGCGGGGTTAATTTCCCCCTGGTGATTTGGCAATTCTGTATGTGTCTTCAATGGTGTGTTTTTCAACCACTTTCCCTCCAGGGTTGCGGGAGCTGACTACTGTAGCTGTAGGGCTGACTACTTGGGCTGCAGGAATTAGCAGGTGAAGATGTTTGGTCTTGCCATGAAAAGCTTTTCTAGCTGAACAATTAATCGGCGTTAAACATACTAGAGCAGGCCAGGCTGTTTGGCTTTCTACTAGGCGGCTGGCAACAGCTCTGGTCAGCTGGCACCAAAAACCCACCAGGCCACCCTTCCTCCAAGGATAATACATGCTTCAGGTTACGTGGAGGGACAGGGCTTGGCTCAAAGTCACCCAGGGGGCTTTGTGGCTGCGAGGGGAATTGGATCTGTGTCTCCTCAGTCCTGGTCTGACTCTCTAAACAACTATACTACACACAGGAGGGGCACTATATAAGCATGTTTGCAAAGCATGTTCTATAAGCTGGGTGCCACAGCAGAGGAGGCTGTGCCTCTGGATGGTGGGGGCACCTGCAGAAAACCTCAGCTAATGATCCCACTACTCAGGCAGCTTTTCTTGCCGGGGTGGCGCTGTGGTCTAAACCACTGAGTCTCTTGGGCTTGCCAATCAGAAGATCGGCGGTTCGAATCCCCACAATGGGGTGAGCTCCTGTTGCTCGGTCCCAGCTCCTGCCAACCTAGCAGTTCAAAAGCATGCCCAAAAGTGCAAGTAGATAAATAGGTACCGCTCCGGAGGGAAGGTAAACGGCGTTTCTGTGCGCTGCTCTGGTTTCGGTGTTCCGTTGCGCCAGAAGCAGCTTAGTCATGCTGACCACATGACCCAGAAAAACTGTCTGTGGACAAACGCCGGCTCCCTTGGCCTGTAAAGCGAGATGAGCGACGCAACCCCAGAGTCGTCTGTGACTGGACTTAACTGTTAGGGATCCTTCACCTTTTTTTAGGCCAAGACTAGCACTTTTAATTGCGATAAATGGAAAGTGAACTTCTTTCAATGTGATTTTTTTTAAAAAAATAGCACTAACACGTAATATTTACATCTATCTGGACCACAAAAAGCAGCTCCCAAACGAGGTAAACCTACAAATCTCATAAGTTATCGCGGAGTCTCAACAACTAAGCAGCAAATGAGGAGGAAGCCTTGGGAGTCAGTGCTTCTAAATTTATTGGGGGTTTTACCCTCTTCCTTTTCACAAACGCACACACAAGCTCCCCTGTCTAGCAGGCACAATATAACCCAAACGCTTTATTTCATTGTGCATGACAGCAAATAGGGTCAGTATATCAGATTCAGCCCTCTCTGAAAACTGAAACAAACTAAAATGCCATACAGTGGCATTTAACTTCACGACAGTGTTATCCTCTTATTGGATTTCAGCTCCAATTAGCAGCCAGTTCCCATTATATCAGACTTTTTCCGAGCATCCAGCAGCGTCTATTCCGTTGGCCAGCAATGTCTTGTTACAGTGTTGTTTCCCGTTGCACTCAGTGCTGGCTTCCTGTTGCTGAGAGAGGGGAGCATCTGTGCCGGTTTGACTCATCAGCCCAAGAGGGATTGCTCCATCCATGCCTTGTCCGTGTACTTGGGTTCCCAATGCCTTTTTGTTTCTGAAGACAAGCGAGAGATAAATAAAGCTCTGCTCTGGTCCCTGAGGTCTGAAGGCACTAAGACAGGGGTCAGCAAACTTTTTCAGCAGGGGGCCGGTCCACTGTCCCTCAGACCTTGTGGGGGGCCGGACTATATTTTGGGGACAAAAATGAATGAATTCCTATGCCCCACAAATAACCCAGAGATGCATTTTAAATAAAAGAACACATTCTACTCATGTAAAAACATGCTGATTCCTGGACCATCCGCGGGCCGGATTTAGAAGGCAATTGGGCCGCATCCGGCCCCCGGGCCTTAGTTCGGGGACCCCTGCACTAAGATCTCACAAATACGCCTCTGTCTTTTTCGCCTCCCGTACAGATTTGTCGTGCTTGCTCACTTACGGCAGAGTGCATATCTGAATATTCGGCATCAAATGCGAATTAGGTTTTCTGATTAGAAAATGCCTTATGGATGTATTAATGACTAGGGGCTGCTACCCCTGCTCGTTCTGCCTGCCAAGCACCTTCCTTCCACCTCCCTTTGCACCTCAATGACTCCATCACCTGCCCCCTCATGTGGCTATCCAGAGGCTATATATCTCCAGATACGACTGTTCGCACCAGGCAAACCTTTCTGGGGAAATATTTTTCACAAAGGAGGCTCTGCAGTCAAGAAGACCCTCTCTCTGGTCACCACCTGTCTTGCCTCGGATGAAGACTCTTGCCTGGCAGAGAGACTCTCAAAATGACCTCAATACAGGTGGGTAGAAGGAAAAGCATTCTTCAAGATACCAGGTTTGGTTCGGGGGAGGGGGATTTTTTAATGGAGAGCACCAGAATTGCGTTCAGAAATGTACTTGGGCTGCATGAATACCATGCATTTAAAGAACAGGACGTCTGCCCCCCAAAGAATCCTGGGAGCTGTATTCAGGTAGGGAGCCGTGTTGGTCTGACGCAGTCGTGTGTGTGTGTGTGTGTGTGTGTGTGTGTGTGTGTGTGTGTATTGTCCAGTTGCACCTTGGAGACCAACTAAGTTTGTTCTTGGTATAAGCCAGGCATCCTCAAACTCGGCCCTCTAGATCTTTTGAGACTACAATTCCCATCATCCATGACCACTGGTCCTGCTAGCTAGGGATCAAATAGGAGTTGTAGGTGTAGGCCAAAAACATCTGGAGGGCCGAGTTTGAGGAAGCCTGCTATAAGCTTTCGTGTGCATGCACACTTCTTCAGATATGGGAGCTGGGATACCGGGAGCTGTAGTTTATCTTGCACAGGGCTCTAATTTACAGGAGCATAAACTACAGTTCCCATGATTCTTTGAGCGAGGAAATGCGCTTTAAATACACGGCGTGTAGATGCAGCCTAGATCTACACCTAGGGTTTCCTCCAGATGGCCTGATCACTGAGCATTCACCCTGATTTGCTTGCACAAAGCTTCCTTGGAGGTTATAGCCCAATCTGTGTTGAGTATTTCTTCTGATTTGTTTGCGGGTTAGGTCAGCGTCAATGAGCTCCCACCCCGACTTGCTTCTACGGTGTTTATATGTCTTCCCATTAATCCTTCTTTCGTCCCACCTTTTGCAGTACATTACTTTCCAAATCGCAAAAAGTCCACTGCTGTTGTTAACTTGCTATGCTAAAATGGCAAAGGACTTTAACCCAGTGTCATGGTGCAAGTCTAAGTACTCGACATGCACCGGAGTCCCTCCCTCAAAATACTGACAGTCTGGAGGAACCGGGGGGGGGGAGGAAACCAGCTGATATCTGACTGCTTCCCCTTTTGAAGTGGAAAGCTTATTCAGGCGATGTGCCCTGTGTGTCTACGTCACTCACCTGCCATCTTCCACATCTTCGATAGTCTCTGGCAACTGGATGTTGGTTGTCTCTGTTAGCAGAAAGGCCACCGTCCCAGACACCAGTGCCACCACACTGAATATCAAGGGAGGCAGGTATCTCCAGGTGTCATCTAGCAGCATGATCAGAGGAGCTATGGAGCTGGCCAACCGCGCCATGAATGAACAGCAGCCAACACCACTCTGCCTGCAAAGGGAACACAAAGCAATTTCAATTAGAGACAAATCCATCAAACTGTTACACACCATCCCAATCTTCTGAGCAGTGAGAGGTTCCAGTGGTTCTAGGCACTTCCCCAGGGTTTGGTTTCCTTGGAATGAGGGTCAGTGGAGACTGTGGTGCCTTTAGGATATATGGCTTTATTTGCACATGTGTACAACCTGAGTCTAAGATGGAAGGGCGGACAGCATTCACACCCCAACAGATCTTGCTTCTCCTTTAGTCACAGCCTTGGATTCCAGCACAAATCAAGCATGGGTCTGTGTTTCGTTCTTTTGAAGATGATTTGGGAAATGTAGCCTCAGAACCCAACCCCCCAAAGATTTTGCCTTATGTGGAAGGTGGGTGTTTCTAAATTTATCTGGCAGGAAGGAGAGCCTAGAATTAAACATAACATTTTGATAGATATAAAAGGAAAAGGAGGCTTTGCCCTGCCAGATCTGCAATTGTATTATGAGGCAGCTTGTTTGTGTTGGTTAAAAGAATGGATTGTATTGGATAATGGATAATGCATACATTTCAGGCCATGATTTAAAATTTGACTGGCATGCATGTCTTTGGTATGGGAAAGCTAAAATTTATAGGAGTTTTATTAACAGAGTTTGGGAGAAAAATTTGCTGGAAAGAAAAACACCCTTATGGTTATTTCCTGTTGAAGCAATTTCAATTAAGAGGGTTAATATGGATAGACAATGGGTGGCATACAGGGATTTGCTAGACTTTACAGGGAGGGAATCCAGACTGAAACCTATGGAAAACTTAAGGAGCCAAGTTACAGACTGATTACATCATCATCAGGTACATGATATATTCATGTCAGACAAAAAAAGAGGGGATTTTGGACCAAAGCTCACAATTTGAAAAAGAACTATTACAAAAAAAGGATAAACCTTTGTCTAGAATATATAACCTTCTATTAGAATGGGGGAGGGGAGACAAGCTAGTCAACGCTTCAATGACACACTGGGCAATGGATATAGGACACAATATAGATTTAAACCTCTGGGAGAAACTCTGGAAAAGTGATATGATACCTAACTCCGAGCAGGTTGGCTAGGATATATAAAGTACAATCAGATATGCGTTGGAAATGTAATGAAAGGGAGGGGACCTTTTTCATATGTGGTGGACATGTAAAAAGGTAAAAGAATATTGGGGAATGAGTTGAAAAAAATGTTTAAAATTACCTTCCCCCAAAGACCAGAGTCATTTGTATTGGAAATAGCCCAGAGAGAAATTCCTAGGTGTTAGAAAAGCCTATTTATGTATGCAACAACAGTGGCCCGAGTTTCGTTACCCACAAAATGGAAAATGAGCGAGGTCCCAGAAAAAGAAGATTGGCAATGGAATATGTTAGAATATGCAGAACTTGCAGGTTTAACCCATAGAATAAGAGAGCAAGAAGAACATATATTTAAAGAGAAGCAGAAAACATTTATTGAATATGTGGAAAATAACTGTACACAACTGAAAATGCTGGCAGCATTAAGATAAATTCAACAGCGTAATTAATGTTTGAATGGTGTAAAAATGCAACACTGACTTGAATGGTTATAGGATTAGAAATGCAGGAATGGGAGAGATAGAAAATGAACCATGGAAAGGGAAGAAGGGAAGTCACTGGATATCAATGGGTTTTTTTGGGGGGGAAACCACCAGTGGGTCTGATTGGAGCCCAAGCCACTTACCTGACCACCGTTGGGAAAAGTTCAGCTGTGTAGAGGAAGACGGTGGTGAAAGAAGCTTCGGAGAATCCCTTGCCCAAGATGGCCACCGCCGATCGGAGATGCCCTTGCTCTGAGGGAGGAAGAAATTGGAGGCCTGGAGATTTAAGTGCAGACTGGAAATGCAGGTTTGTGCAACACTTTGATGTTCTGGCAACAGATCCACTTTTTTAAAAAAAAAGGGGGGGAAGACTTTTTGGAGTTAGGGAAATGTACTGAAAGGTGTAGGATGAGGATAAATGGATGGGAAGACTAATAATAATAATAATAATAATAATAATAATAATAATAATAATAATAATAATGTTTAATTATTTGTACCCTACGCATCTGGCTGGGTTTCCCCAGCCACTCTGGGCGGCTCCCAATCGAATATTAAAAACACGATACAGCATTAAACATTCAAAACTTCCCCAAACAGGGCTGCCTTCAGACGTCTTCTAAAAGTCAGATAGTTGTTTATTTCCTTGACATCTGATGGGAGGGCGTTCCACAGGGCGGGCGCCACTACCGAAAAGGCCCTCTGCCTGGTTCCCTGTAACCTCACTGAGGGAACTGCCAGAAGGCCCTCTGAGCTGGACCTCAGTGTCAAACCGGGAGGAATACGCACAAAAAGAGTACCACCTCTGCACAATCTTTCTGCAAAGAAATCAAGGGTGGCTCCTCAGCATCTTCTGGAGGAGTCCCGGGAGGCAACTGATGCTGCTGCAGCTCATGTAATGACTAGGAGGGTGCTCAGTGAAGCTGCAGAACTGGCCAGATGATCCTCTCACCTGCAGGGATGGCTGCATTCAGAGCAATCATGCCTCCCGTCCCAATCAGAGTCCATGCCTGGCAATGCCTGCGGCCGATGCGGTCCAAGACAACATACACACTGACTTTGGCAGGAATCTCAATGGCCCCAAAGATAAAATGTGTCACGTACGGATCCAAGCTGAAACCGCTGATGTTTAAACTGATGCCGTAATAGGTGAACGCCACACCAAACCTGCAAGGAAAACAGAGCCGACTTAGGTTCAGCAACTACCGGGAGGAATATCAGGATCAGCCCTTGCAAGCCAAAGTTGATCGGCAGTGGGTGGTCAATCGCGTGATGCCATTACGGCATCACGTGATTGACAGGTGTCCTGCCCACCAGTCCAAATCTTGCTCAGTTTGAGTGTGCAAATGAACTCCCTGCAGGATTCAGCAGGGTCACTCTCCCTCAATGTGTGAGTGCAGAGGCGAGGGAGGGACCCTGCTTTGTACTGGGCTCAGGTACACAGAGTTCCCTTGTGCACCTGTCCATTGCTAAGCAGGATTGCTCTCTCTACACATCAGCTGATGTGTAGAGAGAGCAATCCTGTCTAGTCCTGGGTTATTGCTTTGTGCAATGCCCCCAAACACCAAAACAAATAAGTTGAGTACAGCAGTTCGGAGCCCAATTTCCCCTCATTTATCAGATTTATGCGACTTTACGGGGAGGGGGAGGACTGGAATAATGCTACCTGGGCTACGCAAATTAAATGGAATTGCAAACAGCGGAAAACACACACAACAAACTCCTGTCCAAAACTTGTTAGTTTCCCCAGGCTCACTGCTCAGGTGTGTGTGTGTGTGTGTGTGTGTGTGTGTGTGTGTGTGTGTGTGTGTGTGTGTGTGCAGGGGAAAGACCAGTTCCATTGGGGTTGTAAAGCTCCAGAGAGTCAGGATTGCACACAGCCACCAACAATGTCAACAGTCATTTAGAATTAGCCATTCCCAGTTGAGGTAGCATTACAAGGCGAGATGACATCTGAAGGAACTGTCCTCCATTTGTGGTGGGAGTTTCATAAATCACTGCAAACTAGCATTTGAAAAATATAGGATGACAACGGAGAAAGCACAGCAATACGATGGTTTGCATTCCTCCTTTGATGTAAAAAAATTGCACACTCGCCCAAGGAAGACAATAAACATCTAATATGACTTTAAAAAAAATAATCCAACATAGGAAAGCCTGTCTAAAGAAAATGTTGTTCTGCATCCTAATTCCCACCACAATTAAATGCAACGCCTTCCAGGAAAGAAAACGGATTCCATCTCTTTCAAAGTCGGGAAATAAGCACAGTCATCAGTTTATGTTCATACCATACGACCACAGAACACAAGGTGGTCTTCCTCAGCTTGGGGGTCTTCACCAGGTGCCAGTAGAAATAGGTCTTCGACTCCTCTATGGTCAGTGTCCTCCGCAGGACCTACATTCACCGCAAAGGAAGAGAGAAAATGCCCCTCAGTGCTGTTTTGCAAAGGCTAGATCCTGTAATGACATCAGAGAGGAACTCATTCTCCTAGGATGGATGCAGGGGGTTGGGCTAGACCAGGGGTCAGCAACCTTTTTCAGCTGTGGGCCGGTCCACCGTCCCTCAAACCATGCGGTGGGCCGGACTATATTTTGAGGGGGGGGGAAATGAACGAATTCCTATGCCCAACAAATAACCCAGAGATGCATTTTAAATAAAAGCACACATTCTACTCATGTAGAAACACTAGGCAGGCCATACAAATAACGCAGATGCATTTTAAAGAAAAGGACACATTCTACTCATGTAAAAACATGCTGATCCCCAGACCGTCCATGGGCCTGATTGAAAAGGCGATTGGGCTGCATCCGGCCCACTGGCCTGAGGTTGCCTACTACCCCTGGGCTAGACCCTTTGGCTCCCCTCCAACTCTACAATTCTATGATTCTATGATTATGTAGCCAAGATGGTACCATCTGTGCACATGAGGGAGATTGTCAGCATGCTTCAAAGACACCCCCCCAAAAGCCTACAGAAGTATGAAAATAAATTTTGAGGGAGGGAGGGAGGGAGGGAGGGAGGGAGGGAGGGAGGGAGGGAGGGATCCCAAACTGAGCTATCTTACAGAGTTTTGAGCATTTGACAGGTACAGAAGGCTGGCTGTGGGAGCTTGGGAAGACTCCTTACACTATTGGTCCACCTCGGTGATGGAAGGGTCAAATTGTTGTTGGTTGAACTTGTTTATATGATTTTGTAATTTGATGTATCGCTTTTTGCTGTTTGTTTTTATGACTTGGTTATCAGCTCTAGGACCGGAAACACTCAATGAAGAGTGGGCTACAATACTGTATTTTTCCGTCTATAAGATGCCCCCATGCATAAGATGCCCCCTATTTTGGGGGACTCAGATTTAAGAATATGGGGGGAGGTGGCCCAGAGTATAAGATGCCCCCTAATTTTTTGACATTATTTTTAGAGGGAAAACCTAGTCTTATACACAGGAAAATACGATATATAAAAATTGATTAGTATGGCCTACACAAGCAGGCTTCAGCTCTCCAGGGTCTCAGCCCGACCTGGAGATGTCTGGGATTGAACCTGGAGCCTTGTTGCATGGTAAGCAAGTGCTCTACCACTGAGCCCACCTGTTGGAAGGCAAACATGGAAGACAGGAAAAGAGAGATAATGAAGTACTAGATTGGCTGGCTTTTTGGAACCATGAGCAGGAAACACTCCACACCACATCATTTTGTTGCGGGTCTCACGCGTCGTGGTTGTTTTCTAGAGGTCCATCACAGCACCTGAGGTGCTGCAAGACCCCTCGCACTCACATCTGGAGTTATCTTGGAGTCGAACTCTTTCTTGCCATTGACTTTGGCACATCTGGAAAGATAGCCGTGCGCTGCCTCCACCTCCTTCTTTGTCAAGAGCCACCGGGCAGATTCTGGGAGCCACCTGGCAAGGGACAGATAAGGCGTTTTGGAGATCAAGCAGGGTTGGTGCATCTGGGATTGCTGCAGATGAGGAAAACATCATCTCTTTGCACACACTCCTGCCCCTGGGAGCTCCTGCGGGCAGTCAAGGCAAGATACGGTGAGTGGCATCGACACTTTGGTTCTCAAAGGTACTGGGAAGAAGAGGTAAAGAATACAAGAAAGAGGAACCGTGGGAAGTTGGAGAAAGGGCGTAGC
The DNA here is from genome assembly GCF_965207765.1 of Zootoca vivipara. Lineage (NCBI taxonomy): Eukaryota > Metazoa > Chordata > Lepidosauria > Squamata > Lacertidae > Zootoca > Zootoca vivipara. Next base: position 101,540,497 of record NC_142586.1, read on the forward strand.
TGACAAAATATGGTTGGGTGTGCAGGAAACCTTTCAAAGTCCTTGGTGAATATTACGGTTTGGAGGATGAAGTGTAGGTGGCATAGCTGCCAAGTCTCCCGTTTCCCCCGGGAAAACCCCTTTTTTACTTACCTTTTCCCAGTGGTCCCCCGTATCACTTCGTCTCCCGTTTTTCTCCGTTATTTTCTCCTGCCGGCGGCCATTTTTTTCTTTCCGATTTGCCCTTCTATGGGCACCAAAAATGGCTGCCGCCAGCTTCAAAAGCCGCATCTACACATGTCCGGAAGTGCATAGACGTCACTTCCGGTGTTGGCGGCGGCCATTTTGGTGCCCATAGATGGGCGGAGCGACACCAGAAGTTGCGTCGGAGCACTTCCTGACATGCGCACAAGCGATTTTCGAAGCTGGCAACGGCCATTTTGGGTGCCCATAGAAGGGCAAAGCGACACCGGAAGTTACATCGACGCAACTTCCGGTGTCAAATAGCTGCCGGTCCCGTATTCTGCAGTCCGGAACTTGGAAGGTAAGGTAGGTGGGTTCCCACGAGGCAAGATGCAGTGATAACAGCAAGAACCTTCATTGAACTACAAAACTGAGAAACAGGGGCAAAGCAACTGCTTATATACATTCCTGAACGCCTGGACCACTCCCATTCCCTACGTGATTGGCTGCCTAAACTTCCAAGCTGCGAATCACAACTAAGAGTTCAAGGGCCAATGGCAGAGGCCCAAATCCTGAATGTTCTGTGATTGGACATCATGTATCGAATCAGAACGCAGGAGCCCCGAATCCTTAGTCCAGACTCAAGCTCAGGCAAACACAGACCGCTGAATACATAACAGAGGAGTTCCACAGTCACTCACCACCAAATGATGATGCTGAGGAGGCAGGGAGAGGTGACAGCCAACAGGAGCCAACGCCACGTCCGAATCAGGTAGGCCACGAGTGCCAAAAGCATGTACCCAAGAGACCAGGAAATGCCGCTGATGGTGCCGCAGAAGGTGCGGTGCTTGATGTCAGTCCATTCTACAGCTGGAAGTTAATATACAGCAGCAGCTCTCAACGTTTGGACTCAGTTCACCTTCAACACAACACAATCACAGTCAACCCCATAAATCAGGCATCCCCAAACTGCGGCCCTCCAGATGTTTTGGCCTACAACTCCCATGGTCCCTAGCTAACAGGACCAGTGGTCGGGGAAGATGGGAATTGTAGTCCAAAACATCTGGAGGGCCAAAGTTTGGGGGTGCCTGCCATCAATCCACAACTCTAGCTGCAATGACTCAGCAGCCCAAACTGCACTCCCAGACTTTTAGAGGACATCTGAAGGCAGCCCTGTTTAGGGAAGCTTTTAATCTTTAAGAAATCAGTGTATTTTAATATTTCTGTTGGAAGCCGCCCAGAGTGGCTGGGGAAACCCAGCCAGATGGGCGGGGTATAGATAAATTATTATTATTATTATTATTATTATTATTATTATTATTATTATCCCTGCTCAACGTTAGGGTGGGGCAAGAAGAGGGGCAAAGCCACCCTACTCCCCCCCCTATGATCAAAGACCTTTCCATATCCCAAATCTGTGGAGGGATAATCCCTTTTTGCCACCCAGGGGATGCTATCCTGGTCAGATGCAACAGATTGCAGAGGGTGAGGACAGAAGTTTGCTGCAGTTAGTAATCTTCGCAAAAGGAAGACAGCCATAAAGCAACTCTTCTAAGAGTGGTTTGACCATTGACCCCTCTCCCGAGGGAACTCTAGCCCTGTGAGGGGAACAGGGCTTCCCTAGCAACTCTCAGAAAAAGCAGCATTTCCCAGGATTCCGTAGGAGAAGCCACGGCTGTTTCAAGTGCTGTGGTACTTGCTTTAAATGTAAGGTTTAGATGGGGCCAGAGAGAAAGAGGGTGCCCACGATCGCTATTCCCACCTGAAGCGCTAGCATGCGGAGGCACCTGTTGTGTATTGAGTCAAAGGATTTTATATCTGTATTATTATTGTCTGTATTTGCATTAGGATAAAGTTACTGCCTTTTGGTTCCAGAGGGTACAGCTACTATTGGTTCATTTAAGCTGCTGTATTTGGATCCTCTGTCTTATTGGTTCCCTCCAAAAGGCAGCACTGTGATTGCTTGATATTATTCCCTCCAAAATGTATCCCTTCCTAGCTAGTCCCCTGTCCCTATAAATGTAGCCTTCCTGCCCTCACAGTCAGTCTTGTTCACTTTAATAAAGAGCTGTTACTAGAGAACTGCCTCCAGCATATTATGTCAAGAGAGCTGAAATCACAAACCCCACGTCACAACAACTGGCGACGAAGGTGGGATCCGGAATGCTGAGGAGCGGTTAAACACAACCCTGCCTCAGAGTCCGGATTGCAGCTGAGAACAAGACTCACTGGCCAGCTGAGAAGACGACCCTGCCCGCTAGGACAATGGAGAGTCCAAGGGTATTGGAGCCCTTCCAGCCATCAGAGCCCCATACCTGGGAAGACTACGTCGAACGCTTCGAGTTCTTTGCAGTGGCTCAAGGGATCACCGATGCCAGCAAAAGAAGGGCTACATTCCTGAGCTACTGTGGGCCCGAGACCTTCAAGCTGGCCAAGGCATTACTTGCTCCAGCGAAGCTGAGTGAGACATCTCTCAAAGATATTCTTGCCTGCCTAACGAGCCACTTGGCGCCTACTGAGACCAAGATGGCCCGGCGGATGGAGTTCCATAAGAGGCAGCAGCGTGCTGGGGAGTCTGTATCCACATTTCTGGCTGAACTCCGGAAGCTCGCTCAGCACTGCGGCTTCCAAAATCTGGAAGAGACTCTCCTGGATCGGTTTATTGGTGGTCTGAGCAGCAAGAAAGCCAGAAGACGCATCGTGGCTAAAGAAGAGGTTACCCTTGCTTCAGCCTTGAAGGAGGCCACCGCCACGGAGAATTATGAAAGAGAGGAGCTTGATGCCAGTCGCAAGGCCACTAAGCCACAGATAGAAGTTGCGCATGCCATGGACGAGCTAGAGGCTACTCCGAGCCAGAGCCCAGTCCGTGGGGTCGAGTTGGTGCGTCAGGCCTGCACAGCGCACAAAGATCGCCGAGGCAGTTGCCCAGGTTGTGGCGGAAACCATGAGCGGAAGAGTTGTCGTTTCAGGGATGCTATGTGCCGGACGTGCGGAAAGACGGGTCACATCGCCAGGGTCTGTAGATCGGCGGTGTCGGGAGCAACAGGAGCACCTAGACTGGAGCATCGCAGACCGCCCACAGCACCTCGTTTTCTAAAGGACTGCCACTACGTAACAGAGATCAACGGGAGGGCCGTGCAGTTTCCAGCGCAAGGCAAGGCACACGTCAAGGTGAAGATTGAGGGTCAGCAGTGCGACATGGAGGTGGACTCCGGATCTGCATTCACCATCGTGTCGGACCAGACCGCGAAGACATTCTTCCCCAGGGGTAAGTTGCCCCCTCTGGAGCCCTTCCCGGCAACCTTGCAGTCGTACTCAGCAGGCCGCATCCATGTTATGGGAATGTGTGCCGTGAGAGTACAGTTCCGGGACAAACAGGCTGTACTCAAACTGGTGATTGCGAAGGGCAGTCGCCCCAGTCTCCTGGGCACTGACTGGTTCCCTGCCCTGGGACTGAGTATCTCAGGGCTAAATTCAATCCAAACCTGCCCTGAGATGAGCGAGGCATTATGCAAGGAATTTGCTGGTCTCTTTAATGGAAAACTGGGTTGTTATAAAGGGCCCCCAGTTGACTTCGAGTTGGATCCCGGGGTGGCCCCAATCCGACTCAAACCAAGGCGAGTGCCATTTGCACTGCAACCCAAGATCGAGGCAGAGCTGGATAAATTGGTCAAGCAGGGAGTTCTCTCACCCGTGGACTCTGCTAAGTGGGAGACTCCAATCGTCACACCCCTTAAAGCAAATGGGGAAGTCAGGATATGTGCAGATTACAAATGTACTATCAATAAGGCACTCAGGGGAAACTCATACCCCATTCCAGTCATATCACATCTGTTGGCTAAACTGGCTGGGGGCAAGGTGTTCGCCAAAATTGACCTGGCACAAGCTTACCAACAGCTGCCAGTAACCCCACAATCAGCGGAAGCACAGACTATTGTCACACATAAAGGGGCGTTCAGAGTTAACAGATTACAGTTCGGAGTTTGTGTGGCCCCAGGGATTTTTCAAGGGCTCATGGAACGCCTGTTAAGAGGTCTGCCGGGGGTCTTGCCATTTTTTGATGACGTTTTGATTGCTGGAAAAGACCCACAGGAACTGGTTGTGCGTGTCCGTGCAGTGTTGCTCAAGTTCAAGGAGGTGGGGTTGCAACTGAAAAAACAAAAATGCAGTTTTGGGGTGCCAACTGTGGATTTCTTGGGGTTTAAAATTGATGCATCAGGCATCCACCCCACAGATGCTAAGATTAAGGCCATCATTGAGGCACCACGACCACAGAACAAGACGGAGTTGCAGTCATTCCTGGGACTTATTAACTTTTATCATTCGTTCTTACCCCAGAAAGCTTCGGTAGCTGAACCATTACATAGACTTTTGCAGAAAAAAAATGTGTGGCGATGGGGGCGGGGGCAGCAGAAGGCTTTTGACTCCTTGCGAGAAATGCTGAGTAGCAGGAGCGTCCTTGCTCATTATGATGAGTCGAAACCGCTGGTCCTGGCATGTGATGCCTCTCAATACGGCCTGGGGGCTGTGCTGAGTCATAGGGAACCGGATGGGTCGGAAAAGCCCATCTCTTTCTATTCCCGTACGTTGTCACCCACGGAGCGCAACTATGCTCAAATTGATAAAGAGGCACTAGCAATTGTGTCAGGAATCAAAAGGTTCTATGATTATTTGTACGGTCGCCATTTCTCCATTGAAACGGACCACAAACCACTGTTAGGGTTGTTCAACCCAAACAAACAAACGCCACAAATTCTCTCCCCCAGAATGTTGCGTTGGTCAATATTCCTGAATGGGTTCCAGTACACCTTGACCCATGTGCCGGGGAAACAGTTGTGCCACGCTGATGCGCTGAGTCGATTGCCCCTTCCTGGCGGGAGCAATGAGGATCCTGCTCCAGCGGAGCACATTATGATGCTAGAAACACTTCCGGGGGCTTCTGTAACAGCTACTGATATAGCTGAGAAAACGAGGAAAGATGCTGTTCTCTCCCGTGTGCTCACTTGGGTGGGGAGGGGGTGGCCAGGTGGTCCGTATGAAGAAAAATTCAGGCCTTATGCGACAAGGCAGCACGAATTGTCCATGCATAAGGGTTGTCTCCTATGGGGAGATAGGGTGATCATCCCAGCACCACTGAGAAACAGGGTTCTTGAGACGCTTCACATGGGACACCCGGGAATGGTCAGGATGAAGTCGCTAGCCCGATGTTATGTGTGGTGGCCTGGAATGGACCAGAACATAGAACAATGGGTACGAACATGCAAGGCATGCCAAGAGGTGCGGCCAGAAGTGGCCAGAGCACCAGTCCACTGGTGGGAGCAGTCCAGGACTCCCTGGAGCCGGCTGCACATAGATTTTGCTGGGCCATTCCAAGGGAAGGTCTTTTTGGTTATCGTTGATGCATATTCCAAATGGTTAGAAGTTGCGATGGTCCCTAGCATGGCATCAGCTGCTGTAATCAAGGTGTTGAGGCAGCTGTTTGCAACCCACGGGTTACCTGAGACCATTGTATCAGATAATGGGACAGCTTTTGTATCCCAAGAATTCAGGGCATTCTTGGCTGATAACTTCATAAGAGGGGTCACATCCGCGCCCTTTCACCCATCCTCCAATGGGCAGGCTGAGCGCATGGTAAGAACAGCCAAAGAATCTATTGCGCGCTTAATGGAGGGTAACTGGTCGGCTCGCATTGCACGAATGTTATTTTTGCAGCATGCGACGCCGTGTACTGCGACGGGCAAGTCGCCAGCCGAGCTGCTCTTAGGTAGAAGACTGGTAACGGTGCTGGATTATGTCCACCCAGATAAAATGCCAAACCGTAATTCAAGAGCAACCCCCCAGGCTGAGACTGACACAACAAGGTATCTCGCCCCTGAAGATTTGGTCTGGGTGAGGAACTATTCACGAGGTCCGCGGTGGGTGGCCGGTGTGATCACCCGGGCTAGTGGACCTGTGTCCTATTATGTGACCTTGGAAAATGGGCAAGTTTGGAAGAGACATATAGATCAGCTGAGGCGCCGGGCACTCAGCAGGGAGGAGTCAGATAATTCATCCCTGGCTAATGACGCACAGCTGCAAGACCAGAGTGAAGATGGCCCAGAGGTGCAGTCACCAGGGGCTTCAGCAAATGAACCAGGGTCTGCTAGTCCTCAGGATGACGAGGTACAGGTAGGGGACCCTGAGATGTCTGGGACTCCATCTGTTCCTGACGAAACCCCTATAGCAGCCCCTCCACCACAGGTAACACCCAATCCAGAACCTGCAACACCTGTTGTCAGGAGATCAAGTAGAAGTTGTAGGACCCCACAGTACCTGAGGGATTACGTCTGCTGTGCTCACTAGGGGGGGAGGGGTGTTGTGTATTGAGTCAAAGGATTTTATATCTGTATTATTATTGTCTGTATTTGCATTAGGATAAAGTTACTGCCTTTTGGTTCCAGAGGGTACAGCTACTATTGGTTCATTTAAGCTGCTGTATTTGGATCCTCTGTCTTATTGGTTCCCTCCAAAAGGCAGCACTGTGATTGCTTGATATTATTCCCTCCAAAATGTATCCCTTCCTAGCTAGTCCCCTGTCCCTATAAATGTAGCCTTCCTGCCCTCACAGTCAGTCTTGTTCACTTTAATAAAGAGCTGTTACTAGAGAACTGCCTCCAGCATATTATGTCAAGAGAGCTGAAATCACAAACCCCACGTCACAACAGCACCTGGCCTGAAATGGAAAGAAATCATAGAATCATAGAGTTGGAAGAGACCACAAGGGCCATCCAGTCCAACCCCCTGCCAAGCAGGAAACACCATCAAAGCATTCTTGACATATGGCTGTCAAGCCTCTGCTTAAAGACCTCCAAAGAAGGAGACTCCACCACACTCCTTGGCAGCAATTTCCACTGTCGAACAGCTCTTACTGTCAGGAAGTTCTTCCTGATGTTTAGGTGGAATCTTCTTTCTTGTAGTTTGAATCCATTGCTCCGTGTCCGCTTCTCTGGAGCAGCAGAAAACAATCTTTCTCCCTCCTCCATATGACATCCTTTCATATCAAATCACCTCTCATCTCAGAACTTCTCACCTAATATCAAGGAGATGATGGACACGCCCGTGAGTCCCATCCCACAGAGCGACCTCGTGATGCTGAACATCAGGTAAGACTCTGAAAACGCAGCCAGGGCCCCAAAGATCATCGTGGAAAGGAAAGAGAGCAGGAGCATCCGCCTCCGGCCAAACCTAGGAAGCCAAAAGAAGAGCAGCAGCGCCCATTTTCGTCCCAGTCAAAATGCCAGAAGAATTGCCTCGCCAGGTAAGGCATCTCTCTCCCACGTCATTCACAGCATCTAAGCTTGCCTTCGCCTCACACAGGGGTTGACAGCCTTCCCAGGCCCATGGATACCTTTGCGTTTCTGGGGAAGTGGCACAGGTGTTTTCCCTTCTCGCTTCCCTCCCCTTCTCCAAATCAGCTCAACCCCCACCCCCACCCAGAAAGACAGGGGGAGAAATGACTAGGGCCATCATTTGCTAGAGGGATTTCTTTATATGTGTTGATAGCATAAGGGGCAAAAGAAGGAAATGTTTCCTTGCTGTCTTTTGAGCATTAATATCTCACCCGCTCCATCCTTCTCAATACAAGCTAACAGTGACTTCTTGTGGATAAATGAGCGCATCGCAAGTCATCCGAAATGGCAATTTCCATATGACAAAGTATTCTTCTCTCTCTCTCTCTCTCTCTCTCTCTCTCTCTCTCTCTCTCTCTCTCTCTCTCTCTCTCTGTGTGTGTGTGTGTGCGTGTGTGTGGAGAGAGAGAGAGAGAGAGAGAGAGAGAGAGAGAGAGAGAGAGAGAGAGAGAGAGAGAGAGAGAGACTTCATTAAGATCACTCCAATATATGATTACAGTTGCGAGATTGTTATATACACAAAGATGGAAATATACAGCTCTACCTACTATAAAGAAATGGCTGATAAAACTATTGGAGTTGCAAAGTTAACATGTCCAGTTAGAGAAAAATCAATATTGACATTTATTCAAGACTGGAAACTTCTTATGGATGTTTTGCATGAAAGAGAAAATGAACTTGTAATCTTTGGATTTGAAGATTGAAAAAATACTGGTTTATGGCTGGGTGTTAATGAGTCAATACTATGTTTAGCTGCAGGACAGAGAACCAAATGTCTTTTCATCTTTCTTTATTCTTTATTCTTTATTCTTTTCTCTCTTTTTCCTTTCTTCCTTTATTTCTTTTTTAATTTGTAATTTTTTTAGACTAAGTATTTCAGAATATTATAGAAAGATGGGTATTAATTTTTGTATGTATTTGGACAAGTGTCGAAAGAAAGAAAGAAAGAAAGAGATGGTTTATCTCACAAAGAACCAGGAAGACTTCCCCAGTTTGCCATAGCTGGTAAACTTTGTTAAAAGAGTCATAATAAATAACAAGATGAATGATAAAAAAAAATTATTGAAAGATGATCCAAAAAGAACTCCCATAAGAAAGTCTTTTTGTCTTAAGACAGTCTTTAAAAGAATCTTCCCCCCATTTTTTTAAAAAACAATTCCAGTAGCACCTTAAAGACCAACTAAGTAAAAGCTTTCTAGGTATGAGCTTTCGTGTGTATACACACTTCTTCAGATACTCTGAAGCAGAGGTCACTACAGAAGCCACTAGAGTGACTTAAGAACCAACCCCTCTCCCAGGGACTCTGGAAATTATATCTCTGTGAGGAACCCTCTCGGCACCCTTAACAAACTACATTTCCCAGGATTCTTTGGGGGAAGAGCGGGAACAAGTATTGCTGGAAGACAAATGTGCAATGTCATGCATGCCGCAGCTTTTGTTACCTTTTTTTATGTTGATCCCACTGCTGTTCCTTGACAGAGAGGATTTGAGCTTTTTGAAATACAGTAGTACAAAAAACCTACAAAACCCAGAGATAAAGATGAGGGTGCACAACTCAGGCCTCAATGCCTCCTTTGTACATGGTTACAGGGTCCCTTTACCTTTACCTTTTTACATAAGAAGAATCTTGTCGGAGGCCTATCTTGCCCACCTCCTGTTGCACACAGGGCTCATCCCACAAGCAGGCTGTGAGAACAGGAGTCCTCTCAGATCGTTTCTACACTTTATTCCTCGGTGCAGGATCAAATGATCGTGGCTAGTACCCATTAATGCCACTTCCAATTCTCTGAAGAAATAGGAGATGGTACCGGGGTTTTTTTATCAGCCGAAACTCACTGGAATTCAGTTTCGGCACCTCTCAGGTAGGCGCCAGTGGCATTTATAAGAGAACGAGGGAGGCGTTCATGGTGAGTTCTGGCACTTCAGGAAAAAATAGTGTTATTAATGGCCTCTAGTCGGCTTTAGCTCTTTTATTCAGTGCACGCTGCGCACTGAAGTACAGCAACAATCAATGTGCATTGATTTTTAGCACAGATAAATATATATCCAACATGCATTGATCCTACTGTCTGCCCCCTCCTGTCTCCCTTTAATACGATGTTCAGGACCTAATCAAGAGGTTCTAAGGCTGCATGCAGCACCAGTGAAAGTGTGAATTACTTTTCCAGATTTCCACTCCTGGCCTGACTCCACAGATGATGCTGGAAGATCACAGTCTTCTTTCTTCATGGAACAAGGGCATTATTAATATTCTCATTAATATTTTTTTCAAAATGGCACTTTGCTTCCTCAGAGTCCATCCTCTTTGGTGGAAAGCTGGACCGGAGTCATGCCTGGCCCCAGAAATCTGGAGCCACCATGGGTAGGGACCCACAGAGAGAGCTCAAACTTCAAAAACGAAAGGAGAGGCCTGGCTTAACTCTGTGAGGTGAGACAACCAGGGGAAACCTTTCTTTGGAGGAGGGAACCTGAGTGGTTAGCATGTCTGTAAGGGAAGAAATTGGATTAAGTGAAGGGAATATCAGTTTTGAGTGGGATTGGCATAGGAAATGAATTAGGAGGGGGAAGAAACTGAGTGGGAAATACTGTAGATCTGCAAAGAGACAGTATTTTATTTAGATGTATGGCAGAGGTGTTCAGGGGCTGGTGGAGTTCTGAACAGTACTCAAGGGCGCCATGATGTCTCCCCCACCATACATCCCAGTGCCCACCAAGTTTTCTACTGCAATGCGCTCTCCGTGGGGCTACCTTTGAAGGTGACCCGGAAACTGCAATTAATCCAGAATGCGGCAGCTAGACTAGTGACTGGGAGTGGCCACCAGAACCACATAACACGGGTCCTGAGAGATCTACACTGGCTCCCAGTACGTTTCCAAGCACAATTCAAAGTGTTGGTGCTAACCTTTAAACCCCTAAATGGCCTCGATCCAGTATACCTGAAGGAGTGTCTCCACCCCCATCATTCAGCCCGGACACTGAGATCCAGCACCAAGGGCCTTCTGGCAGTTCCCTCATTGCGAGAAGTGAGGTTACAGGGAACCAGACAGAGGGCCTTCTCAGTAGTGGCACCCACCCTGTGGAACGCCCTCCCAGCAGATGTCAAGGCAATAAGCAACTATTTTACTTTTAGAAGACAACTGAAGGCGGCCCTGTTTAGGGAAGTTTTTAATGTTTGATGCTGTACTGTTTTTAATATTCGGTTGGAAGCCGCCCAGAGTGGCTGGGGAAACCCAGCTAGAATGGCAGGGTATAAATATATTATTAATTATTATTATTATTATTATTATTATTATTATTATTATTATTATTATTATTATTATTTTCTTCCAATTGAGGTGGGTTTAGGAGGGTAGATAGGAAAGGTTGTCTGTCTCAGGGGGGGGGAGAGCAGTTGTCCAAGGTTGTACAGTTTGAAAATTCATATATGTCCTTGTAATTAAAGATTTATCTACCTAAGACTTGGTAGTGAGACAGGTGAGGCAGAGATGGGAAGAAAGTGGATCAGGGATCTACTGGCATCTCTCTTGAGTATTTGCAGCAGATCAGCAAATATCCTCATTCGTTTAAGAATAGCAACAATGAATAATCTCCACCCCTCCGGGCAAAAACCCCACACATCTAAGTTAGGCTCCAAGTTGAAGAAAGCTTTGAATGAACACCAGAAGTTGATTTTTGTGTGGGAAAGGACTGTAGTCCTTCAGTGCTGGTACTGAAAACAAAATATTGGGTTGAGCATGTGCCCAGAGGCAACATATTCCTCGATTCCAATAATTGTGCAGCTTTTTACCCTAACCCACCCCAACAAACTACCTGGCTGCAGTTGGTGGATTTCAAGATGATAATAATGATAATCATCATCATCATCCACAGTAGATCCCACAAGCCAGAAGTCTGTCTGCCCATGCACTAAAGACCAAAAGTAAACTCTACTCACCTGTCAGACAAGTAGCCAAAAAGTACAGACCCCAAAGTAACACCAATGAAGAAAAAGGTAGCAATTGCCTGGTTCAAGCCTTTCTTCTCACACACCAGGTCCCACTGGAAGGAAGTATCATGGGTTGTAATTAAGGTGACCCAGATTCAAAACAGGAATAGCTGGGCAGAAGAGGGAATTTCAGCTGGAGTAGTTTGCATGAGAAGCCAACCAAGCCCAAAGAGTGCTCTCTAATGGTTCCTCATCAATGTCTTTATAAACAACTTGGATGAAAGAATGGGGGGGGGGAATGCTCATCCAATTTGCAAGTGGCACCAAACTGGGAGGGGGCGGCTAATGCTGCAGAGGAAAGAATCGGGGTTCAAGATGACCTTAACAAATTGGAGAACAGGGCCCAAGCTAACAAAATGAATTTCAGTAGGGGCAAGTGTCAGGTTTTACCAGCTGCACAAATATAAAATGGAGGACACTTGGCTGACTTGTAAAGGTAAAGGGACTCCTGACCATTAGGTCCAGTCGTGACTGACTCTGGGGTTGCGCGCTCATCTCGCATTATTGGCCGAGGGAGCCGGCGTATAGCTTCCAGGTCATGTGGCCAGCATGACAAAGCCGCTTCTGGCAAACCAGAGCAGCACATGGAAACGCCGTTTACCTTCCCGCTATAGCAGTTCCTATTTATCTACTTGCATTTTGATGTGCTTTCGAACTGCTAGGTTGGCAGGAGCAGGGACCGAGCAACGGGAGCTCACCCCATCACAGGGATTCGAACCGCCGACCTTCTGATCAGCAAGCCCTAGGCTCAGTGGTTTAACCCACAGCGCCACCTGGGTCCCTTGGCTGACTTGTAGTACATGTGAAAAGGGGGTCTTAGTAAACCGCAAGCTTAACATGAGGAAACAGTGTGATGCAGCAGCAAAAAAAAGCTAATGCTATTCCAGGCTACATCACAGGGGCCCGTCCTCTTTTTCACCTGGATCCTTTCATTGCAATAGAAGTACATTGAAAGCTTACCTCAGTGGCCGTGGTTGATGCATATTGTGAATAATCGTAGACCCAGCCATGCTGGCAGCTCAGGATCAATGAGGCGTTGTCCAGCTCCCAGGAAGAATTTGCCAGCAACTGAAACTGTGGCCTAGAAAACATCTTGCAGGGGCTAAATGTCCCGTCGGGCTCTCTTGGGAGGCCAACGGAGAAGGCCTCATCCTGGCTGAGATTGGAAGTGCCAGCAAAGGCTGGAAGCACACAGTGGTGAGGTGGAGAGGCAGAGATGAAATTGTGGAGCAGGAAGTGCATGGGGATCATCAGTCTGGGAATGCAAAGCATCAAGAAGACCAGGATCTGGTATCTCCCAAAGCCATTCACCTCCCGGAGGACATCCTCAAATATCATCGTGCTAGGGAGGGAGGTTTGGTTCAGAGCAAACGCTTGTGCACTGTACAAGCAGACCGAGCGACTGGGGAGAAGCTTCGGCCATTTAGCAATTAAGTACCTTAGCGAAGCAAGTTTAACATGGCAGTTTCACGGAAAAACAAATGACCTTATAAGACCGAACCCCCATCAAGTCATGTGGTTCAGGAGAGGCAATCCCTTAATGGCGAGCTCACAAGAGCGGTATTGTATTCTTTTCAGCTGCTTGGAAAGGCTGGGAGATCAACCAGACACAATTGGACACGCGGAGGAAAAAATGGAGCCCAAGGCAGACAGAAACGAGGAATCTGACCTCTTGAACTGATGAGCAGCTCTTGAAATAACTGGATCCAGCCTATATTTCCTAGTTGTAGAGCTAATGTAGTAGCAGTAAGAACTATTATAAGCGCTTATGCACCAACACTGGATGCCGATGAAGACATTAAAGGAAAAATTCACTCTCAGCTGGATACCGTCCTATCAGAAACAAAAGAGGTTTAAAGACTGTCTCTCAAGGCAAATCTATATTTTAAAAAAGTAGTATAAACACCAACAATTGGGAAACACTTGCCTGAGAGCACTCCAATTGGAGAACAGCCATTACCAAAGGTGCCATGGGCTTTGAAGACACTCAAACTCAGGATGCAAGAGAGAAATGTGCTAAGAGGAAGGCACGCTTGGCAAATCCACACTGTGATCAACTCCTGCCCAGAAACCAATGTCCCCACTGTGGAAGGTCGTGTGGATCCAGAATTGGCCTCCACAGTCACTTACGGACTCATTGTTAAAACCGTGTTTATGGAAGACAATCTTACTCGGCTACGAGTGATCGCCGAAGAAGCAGCAGTAAGAGAGCAAAAGTGTTCAGATGGTGTGGCCATGGGCAGCTATTGTTGTTGTTGTTGTTGTTAGTTCATAAGCTATGCTAATTATTTTATTCAGAACGCTTAGAGATTTTTCTGATTAAGCAGTCTATATGTGTGTGTTTTTCCTAATTAAATAAAAGCCAGCCTTCTCACAGAAGCAAACATTGTTAATGTGAAAGAAGGAACTGCAACAAAATGTTGCTGCATAATGACCTGTTTCTTTTCCACTACCAGAGTTCCAGCCACTCCATCATATCCCTTCAGTTTTCCTCTTCACCTCCCAACAGTCAGTCAGCACCCCATGTTCTCACTGGTATTTTCACCCACTTTTTAAAATAAAAAACCCCGATGTGCATACCTCAGAGTCTGCCAGGTTTTCTCGCTTGTGCCCCAGTGGGTTTTGCTATGTAAGGACAAGTATAGGGAGTTTGGAGTTGGCATTAGTATATACTAGAACAGATGAAGCATAATTAGGAAAAAGCAGGGAATGAACTCTAGTCTCTTCCAATAGAGAGACCCTTCTGCATCTCATCACCCAGAATTCATTCATGCTTGCCACCGGGGACCAGGAGAGTGGCTGTTTGCAAACCTTTTATCATCATTCACAACTCATTTCTTGTACCCCAGCCACTCTGGGCAGCTTCCAACGAAATATAAAAGGAGCACAACAAAATCTCAATCATTAAAAGCTTCCCGAAACAGGGCTGCCGTATTTAGGTGTCTACCTTATTTAAAGCATTCTTTTCTTTAGAATCTGGTGGCTGTATTGGAAACATGTTATAAATCAGTCTGGAGATTAGATGATCATACGTCCATATCATTGTGAGTTGTATCCTTCCACCAACAGGCTAAAACCTTCTTATTCAGAAGACTAAGGCACAGTCAAAGCTGAGCACTACTGGACTATTGCCAGGGCAAACGGTAATGCTGGTTCGAAATGTGTTTCAATGTATTTTAACTATTTGTTAATTTATTAACAAATTTATTAACAAATAATTTATTATCAATTAATTTATTACTATTTGTATTACTGGTTTATCATTCTGAATTTTATAACAAAGTTTTTAAATGTTGTAAGCCAACTTGCATCCGAGTTTGGGAGAAAAGCAGGATATAAATGCATCCTATATAATAAAGTCCAAGTGTCCCTGCGTCCAGTTGTCCCGTGTGTCCCTGGGTTACTGCGCATGGGCCCCAGGGACACAGGGATTGGACAGCAGAGACTGGACGCACACACACGCGCTCCCCCCCCACCTACCGTTTCCCTGCAGCTGCCAACTGCCGCTCCTGGCTGGACTGAGCGTTGGCGGGGGGAGCGCGCACGTGTGTGCGTCCAGCAAGGACAGGTCCTCCTTCCTGTCTGCGGCTTGGGGAGAGGAACGGAGGAGGAGAAAGCAGCACTTTCTTCTCCTCCGTTCCTGTCCCCCTGCCGCCGACAGCAAGGACAGGTCCCAGGGTTCGGAGAAGCACTGCGCAAGCGCTTCTCCGAACCCCAGGATGTTCTAACGCCCGTTATTGAACGGGCTGAAATACACTAGTTTAATAATAATTACTTTAAAGTTACCTTTGGTGTTGAAAATGGGACTGCCTGTAGGGATGATGGGAGGATCCCGTTTGATTCATATTTAATGGGTGGTATCGTTCAGAGTAGACTCATCAAAATGAATGAACATGACAAAGTTAGGTCCATTGATTTCAATGGGGTCTACTATTTCGCAATGCAGTTCTTTGTCCAAAGAGCATGTACAGAAATATGCATATTAAGAGAAAACGTATGCTAAAATCCTGATGCTTCATTTGTGATGACTTTTTAAAAGGCAAGCTGATAGGGAGATGTGGAAAAGTGAATTTACGATTGGAAAAATGAGAACCCAAAATGGACGGGTTCATCCATCCTTAGTCTTCACTGGAAGACTGGTGGTTTCTGTATGGAAGAACAAAGTCAAGCAGACTTGGGAGTCATGTGCTGTTGACCTTTTCTGTATCACAGGTGCATGAAAACCACATACAAACACGCACCCTGGTGTCAGCCATTTTCTTTGTGTCTTGAGGGGTTGTAGACCCCACAAGGAAGATAGACAGCCCAACAGCTCCATGAGTTGTTGTAACCCCTCTACAGTGACTGCTTTGAGATTTTCTACAATCAAGCGTTATATAAATTTTATGGAAAAAATAAGTATATAAGTGGCACAGGTGGCAGATTTTCTATCCTGGGGGAAGGGTCTTGAGACTAATGTTCCTGTGACTTTGAACCCAGGACTAGCAGTTCAGATCTTTTGAGGAGTGACGAATCAAAGCAAATCACACTTGAGGCAATTTGTTCCTCCAAAAAGTCTGCACTAGTGAATGCAGAAGGTCCAGCTGTTCCCCGGCACTACACACTGTTCCAGGCCAGAACTTCCCCTCTTCAAGTGCCTCACAACTTCACCCATTTCAAACTGAAACCGGAACACCTAAATCTCAGGCACATCCTTCCGACAGGTGAAGAACCAGCTATTCATTCAACTGGGCCTGTCACACATTGGTAATGGCACACCCTCCTGAATTAAATCTCACCATGTGACCTGCAGATAATTTCGGTAAAGTCTCCCCCCCCCCCAAAGCAACATTTCTTGCAGCGTCTCCCCCTGACTTGGAGTCAAATAATGCAGGAAATGTGAAATTTCACATCAGTGCCACGAGCCTGGCTAACTCGAGCATGATGGGCGCATGACTCCCGCATGTGCTACTAGGAACAGCAGCAGTTGGCAGGTCTAGTGTGTGGCTTTGATGCATTCCTGAAATGAAACAATTCAGTCAATTGGATTTTCTCAGTTAGACATCATTTTCCCATTAAGATTGCATGGTTATTTGTTCAGGGCTAGTAATAAAATGACCTTCAAACCATCCTCTGGGCTGTAGCCAGTGCATTTTCCTCCCTTTCAGCCAGGCCAGACCATGCTGTCGCACAATTCCTGCACCTCTGAGGTGGGTGCCATTGCAGGCTGGTGCTCCTCCTGGCTGCTTCTTGGCTGTATGTACTTCTGAGAAGCCCCAAACGAGCATTTCAAGTCAAAACGGAAGCTGGCCAGCATGTGCAAGTCTACTTTTTTCTTTTCTTTTTTAGATCTATGACTCCACCTAGCTCCTAGCTGCTCCTAGCCCATAGGTGCCAACTCCCAGATTGAAAAATCCGGGATCGGCAGCGGCACGGCCATTTTGAAACTGGGCAGAGCGGCACCGGAAGTTGCTTCTACGCATGCTCTGCCCATTTCCAAAATGGCCGCAGCACCGGAAGTCACGCTGCAGCCATTTTGGAACTGGGCAGAGCAGCACCGGAAGTTGCGTCTACGCATGCTCTGCCCATTTCCAAAATGGCCGCAGCGCCAGAAATCGCTTCTGCGCATGTCCAGAGACTCCAGACATGAGCAGAAGGAGCCTCCCCGGGCTGGTAAGAATCCGGGGGATTTACGGGGTTTTTTAAAATCTGGGCTGCCAGTGGGAAACGGCTGGGAAAACGGGGGTTTCCTGGGGAATAACGGGAGACTTGGCAGCTATGTCCTAGCCGTGATCGGTCAAGCTATGGGGCAGGGGCAATTTGTATTTCTTTTTATTCAAACCCTCTCCCATGTAGCTACGGTGGGCTTGAAGCTTTCCAGCCAGGCCTCTACCGTTGCACACATGTGCCTTTGTCCAAGGGACCTTCCAAAATGTCCTAGCCATCTGCCTGAATCTCAGAGATCTGACACCTTCATTATACCCCTGTAACCCCTGCAACCCCATAGTCGCCCTTGACTGGACTTAACTGTCCAGAGGTCCTTTACCTTTTTTTTACACCTGTAAAATGAAAGTGTCAGGTGCATCTCTATGGGGAGGGCATTCTTAGGACCACTAGGAGATACCCTCTCCCAGGCCAGAACCCCCTGAGCTTCTGTGGGTGGAGAAGCAACCAAGAGGGCTGATCTGAGCATTCAGATGGGTCTGTAGGGAAGGAGGCAGTCTTTCAAGTATTTGGGGCCTGAGTCATTTAGGCACCTTTGATTGGGCTTGGAAACGAACTGGTAACCTGAGAGCAAATTCCACTGGACTACATGGGACTTACTTCTGAGTGGATAGCTCAGTTGGCTAGAGCACGGTGCCAATATCACCAAGGTTGCAGGTTCGATCCCCGTATGGGACAACTGCATATTCTCAGGGTCCTCAGGGTCCCTTCCAACTCTACATTCCATGATTCTATGACTGCACTGCAAGGCATTAACAGCTGTTGCGAGGCTCTAGAAGAAATTTCTTCGATAGGTCCAGAAATGTAGTCTCCATTTTACACTCACTTAGGCAATGCAAATCCATCTTATTAGATCTTGGAAGTGTAATATTATAGTTCAGGGTTTTCTTTTAAGCTACGTGCATGCTTTTTTTTTTTTTGCAGTGTTTGGTTTTAGACATCTATTTGGGCACTGTGTTGGGTTTTTAGAATGTTTTTATGCTGCGTCGGTTCGCTTGAACATTGGATACAGTGGGCTATAAAGATCCATGCTTAGTTTTATTCCTCATTCTGAAGCCCGGCTAGAGAACATGAGGAATGTGTGGCTGCTGGCAGTAGCAAGAGTCCACACTGCTGGTAGCAAGAACCCCAGCCATGATGCCGTCTTTCCACACTCCCATTCCTCTGCAGCAGTTCATTGGCTATTGGTCATCATGAGGGTATGGCCTCTTGGGCGAAACAATGCCCTGCCAGGTGTCCTCCGCTGGACAGGAGGAGGTGCAAGAACGTTGGAGGACCTTTTTTCAGCACTGAGCAGGCTACATTTCCTTTTGTGCAGACTGTGTTGGGCGGGGCCAGAGGCAAAAGTGGGCAGGGCAATGAATGCAAGCATCGCCTTTGCTAGCTTCTATTACACCCACACACCCTTCTCTATCCTATATCCAGGCATTATCAGAGCACTTTCAGCCACACAAACACACTCAAGGAGGGTATGAACTGAGGCCGGAGAGGGGCTTGTTCCCTGGGGATGTGGTCCCTCCCTCCCAGAGATACAAGATAGCTGCTCTCAGCAGCAAATCACACATCCACCATCATGTCCACTTTGGCCCCGGAGGGTCAAAAGTTTGCCTGTTGTACCTACCCCCTCCAATTAGAGCCAGTGAATGGGTTTGCCCATGCTTTCAGCTGCTGTATCTTCCTCGTACTCTGATGAGAGCAGAACAGCTGGTCTCCTGTCCAGACAACTCTGTGAAGGTACGGTAGGTCTCATTGTTATCTCCTGGGCCTTTAATCCTCTCTGAGCCCTACAACCCATTACTAGAACTGATGCCCATATGTGCTTTGTTCCGATAGACAGCACAAGGGATCGCACAGACCCCACTTCCAGCACTTCTGTGGTGCAACCTTGAGAAAGTACCAGAAGTGACTCCCTTCTGCCATTTTGACGGCCTTCGTTTGTTGGCCGTTCATTAAACAAACGGGGAAATACACATCAACAAAAAGGTAGGTGAGCTTTTTAATGGCACGACCCAGAGTTCCCTTGGAATAACAAAGCTACTATGACTGCCGGTTCTCATACAAACAAGACATCCCCTCTTATTGGTTTGTTTGTTTTATTTTAAAGTCATCATCTGGAGTTATGAAAATGCCAGGTGGATCTGTACACAGATTATAGCTTCTCTGTGATTGCATGCCAGGCTTTGGTGGTTGAGAAATGTGCCATGCAGTTTAAATCAGGTTTTTTGTTTTTATTTCCGTTTGCAATTGTACATTCTAGTTGCAATGTGTAAAACATTCTAGAGCTGCTTTCCTAAAAGAATGTGAAGGAGATATGCCGAGAGGGGCTTTTAAAATTACTATTATTTTGGAGCCTGGCAATGTTTTAAGTACACGATACCAGACGACGGAAGTCCTGTCTCCAAACCGGAACAGCCTGCTCGGCGGAGTGGGAGATGATCTTAATACACAGCTGCTCCTTGACAGGACTCCGACCATATGGAAAGCAAGCCTGAGCCTCCATTACCAATTCAAAGATACCTGCATTACAGTTGCAGTTTCAGTCCAAAGAAATAGCCACACAAGTTACATTGCACAGCACAGTGCCCTTTACATGTTACATACATATCACATCCTGCTCTTGCATCTTTCGGAAGGGATGATTCATGCCATCTTTCGCTTCTTGACTGACAATTCAAGGTGGAGCGTCTTGTAGCTCAAGAGCTGAGCCTCGCCTGTGTCGCCAACTGGCAAAGGTGCACCCATGCTCCAAGTGACTCAAAGGATGAGAACATCTCATTTTTAAAAAGCACAGAATCTCCCAGGAAGCACTTTATGGTCCCTGTCGATGAAATCCCTCCCCTCCCACCTCCCCCCCAGTTTGTAGGAAATCTGCCACCTAGATCAGCAAGTTTTTCCCAGCCCTGGTGACCAAGGGGAGTGTGATCTCTCAGACAAAGGTTTTGTGTCTCGAAGTGCATAGTAGAATCACAAACACAGCAACGTTAGTGCAAGTGCGGGAATGAGTTTGCTTCGCATTAGTTGATCCAAAAAACCCATTTCTCATATTTACAGCTTCCTCTGTGCATTATATAGGAACAATTTTTTCGAAACATTTCCAGGGCCCAGCTTAGAAGTTACAGTAAATGCTGGTCCCTGAAAGTGGCTCCACTCCCAGCTCTGCCGCCATAATTTCCTGGTCAACCTTACCATGGGTCATAATGACATCACACCATTCTGTGTTGCCCCTCCCGCCCACCACGCTATTGGTGGGAGGAAGGGAGACACGATGTCACAATGCCCACTGGGGGTGGGGGTGAGATGAGGTTATACATTTACTGTGAAATCAAGTTTGACCTCCCCAGATTGCCATCTTGCTCAGCCCGAATCTTCTGCCTTGGAAACACACCAAGTTCACAGCCTGCCAATGGAGGAGGATAAAATCGGAGAGGGGGAGCAATATACTGCCTGAAACAATGCTAGACCACCTGCATTTAAATTCATATTCAGTCCTACACTACTTTTTCCTGCCAAAAGGGAAGAGCTCTGGAAGCGCCAAAATCTTACACACATCCAGAACCTCATAGGCAGATGGAGTCTGAGGCAAAAGTAGACAGAGCAACACATACTATTTTTTACATTTATATGGAAGGCTAATTTTTGCACACCCGTTTTCCCCCATTCACGTATGCAAGAGGCATGATCAGAGTTCAGGGGCACATTCCAGCTAGGCAAAAATACTCAAGGAAGGTGTGCAGCAGCGCCAGTGAGGGCCGAGTCTTGGAGAGAAAGGGAATGGCTGGAGAATGTGTGACATGGGGAAGGTCTCAGGACCCAAAAAGAGGCCCAGAGGGCCACATTTGACCCCAGGTTCACCCACCAGGTAGCCAACATTGTTCTGGGATTGCAACCCCCACCTGCCCCAGCCAGCATGGCCAATGGTGAGGAATTATGGGAGTTGGGAGTCCAGCAGCTTTGCAAAGGCACCATGTTGGCTACCCCTGGTTCAAGGAGAGGCACCACCCGGACTCGCTTAGAAACATCGGAAGCTGCCTTACGCAGAGTCTGACCCCTGGCCCAACTCTTTCAGGATAGTCTACCCTGACCGGCAGCAGCTCTCCAGGGTTTCAGACTGGAAGTCTCTCCCAGTGCTACCTGGCGATGCTAAGGGTTGAACCTGGGACCTTCTGCATGCAAAGCAGATGTTCTGCTACTGGGTATAGCCCAAGGGGTGGAGAGACAAATGGGTAGATAGCACAGTTGTGTTGCCTCCACAGACAAACCCGCAAGAAGACCCTTGACAGCTTTCAGCAGAGGGTGTTGGTCTTGCCACTCCACCACCTTGCAGTTTCCTGCTCCTTCTCATAGATTCATCCTCATGCGCCTTCTTAATCTGTCTGTTTTGCTCAATCTAATATTGCGACAAAGCTTGGTGTCTTCCCATCCTGGCCCATTTTCAATAATTTGCTCTTGTTGCTTCTGGAACTTGGTGCTCACTTACTCTTAGAGGCCAAGCTACATATGACAGACATCCTGGTGCAGAGGTTTTTTTAATATATAAATGAAAAGGTGGTGGTGGTGGAGCTACACATTTGATTGCACCCACAGTGCTGGTGGAGGAGATGCTTAACAATTTCCTGGTGAGCCCTTTTTTTTGCAATCAAAGTCCCCACAAGTTGTTTTCCAACCCAAAGGGAGAGAAACATAGGTCTCTGTGAAGTTTGAATGGCAGATACTGCCCACAGGGGAAAATAATAATAATAATAATAATATAATAATAATTTATTATTTATACCCCACCCATCTGGCTGGGTCTCCCCAGCCACTCTGGGCGGCTTCCAACAGAAAAATAGAACACAGTAATTTATTAAACATTAAAAGCTTCCCTGAAGAGGGCTGCCTTCAGATGTCTTCTAAAAGTCTGGTAGTTGTTTTCCTTTTTGACATCTGTTGGGAGGGCATTCCACAGGGCAGGCGCCACCACCGAGAAGGCCCTCTGCCTAGTTCCCTGCAACTTGGCTTCTCGCAACGAGGGAACCGCCAGAAGGCCCTCGGTGCTGGACCTCAGTGTCCCACTGTGCCCCACTGTCAGGTCTGCAATCAAATTCCAAGCCTGGAAATTTTGTTGGTTTTCAAAAGGACGATGGGCCAGGAAATCCAGCACAGATCTCCCAGCATCATGTGCAGGTTGGCCCTTAAAAGCTCTGTTGTCTTTTTCAAACTCTGTATAGCAGTTCCTTCCAGCTTATGCTGTTCAGAACCACACCATACACTTAGAAGCACATCCAATGTACTTTTACAACACATGGCTTCACCCAAAGAATTATGGGGGTTGTAGTATGTTAAGGGTTCTGGGATTCTGTAGCTGTGTTAGAGGGGAACCAAAATTCCCAGAATCCTTTTTTTTTGGGGGGGGGGGGAGATAGAGTCATGTGCTTCAAATGTATGGTGTGCATCAGTTAGCAATCACCTGCCCATCCCTTCTTTGGCTTCTTTCCCACTTGAATGTTTTCCTATCCTATGAAACCCATTCATTTTAAATTGTGAACCCCTTCATCATTTTGGATGCTTCACAAATTAGAGATGACAACGAACACTGGGCAGTTATATGGGTACCACCAAAGAGACTGGTACACTCCTGGCGCTGCTGAGATGGCACTAGGACAGGGAGGTTGCCTAGGCAAAGCAGCCTTTGCCAACCTGGTGCCCTCCAGGAGTTTTGGACTACATTTCCCATCAGCAGTGTTTCCTGGGGCTGGTGGAAATTGTAGTCCAAGGCTTCTGGAGGACACTCTCGAAAACAGAATTCCACCCATCTCAAATGAGAGGAAAGCCCCCAGATTTGTATGTCTCAAAACGAAATCTGCGCCAAAGGATTTCCTGGCTCCGCCCACCCCTGCTGGCAGTCTCTGCAAGTATTCCCCACTCCCCAAAGCTATCCCTCCTTTATACTAGAATACACTCACTTCTTCCCTCTAATTGGCCGTGATCTTGGTGAAGATATGCATCAAGAGAAGGTAGGTGCTCCCCTCCCTCCCCTCGGTCACTCTGATGTGCTAGGTAAACAGCATGTAGGAAAAATGGGATGGTGGGTAAGATGTACCGTAGTTCTATAAAGGGTGCTGCAGCGGCAATCTTGCCTCTGTGCTGCCACTGTTCCCGTGGCCACTGCTGATGAAAGATAAGAAAAAGAATGGTGGGAGTATGTAGTTTTTGGAGGCTGGAGAGTAGTGGGGAGATGGGTAATTTGTAGAAGAACTTGGTTTGATCATGCTGGTGGGTCCTTGGGGCAGGGCCTTTTCAGTGGTGGCTTATACTTGTGGAATTCCCCCTCTAGGGAATTCTGATTGGCCCGCTCTCTTCTGAACTTTGAGTGGCCCCAAAGGACTTTCCTTTTCCCGCCAAGCTTTTATCTTGACCTTATTGCTGAGCCCCTTTATGTTGTTGAACTGATTTTGCTTCCATTGTGTTTGTTCAGTTGTTTCATTTTTAACGCTTTAATGAAACGCCACCTTGTGAGTGAGGACTCCCCCCCCATAGTCATATATTCATTAAACCAGCAAACAAATGAACAAAAAACTATGTACGGTGGTACCTCGACTTACGAACAACTCGACAACTGAATTTTTCGACTTACGAATGGGGCAAATGGCCGCACGCTTACGAATTTCTCGACATCTGAACAGAAACCGCAGCGGTTTTAGATAGGGTTTTTTCGACTTACGAATTTTTAGAAGGGGTTGCTTCGACTTACGAATTTTTCCGTTTCCAATGCATTCCTATGGGAAATCGCGTTTCCAATGGCGCTCTTCGACTTATGAATGTTTCGACCTATGAAGGTGCCTTCGGAACGGATTAAATTCGTAAGTTGAGGCACCACTGTATAAGAGAGCACTGCTAACTTGTGAGGGCAGCAGTGTTGAGTCAAGAGCAGGCACATTTAGTAACCAACCCTTCGCCTAGGCCCCAGGTTGGCCACTGTGAGAACAGGATGTTGGACTAGACCCATCAGGGCTCCCCTTATGCTTTTATATTAGCTGTTTATCATAAGAGTAATAAAAGAGTATAGCACCAGGAAGGTGGCCGGAAATGCAGGTCAATACTCATATGTGGCATAAAACACATATTGCTGTCCCTAACTTGTGCTGTTGCACCAGAAGCGCAGAACCTATAGCAAGACTGAGTGTGCCTTCTGCCACGATGCTCAATGAACCGTTTATCCGATTGACCATGCTATGAGATTGACACAAGCTAAGAGACTGGGCAAAAAAAAACTTGTATCGGGTGTGTTCATCAGTTAAAGTCAAAATGCCAAAAAGGCGACGAGGGCCATGTAATAAGCAAGTCTTGGGGAAAGACACAAAATGAGTGGGCTTTATGATAGGGAGGGATAATGGAGAGCATGCAATCAAAACGGCCTGTACTCCTAGGAAGAAGAATGACCGACGTCCTCTTTGAACCTGCGTTTATGCTTGCTTTTAATAAAACATGAATATACATAATATGCAGTCGCTGACTAGCATCCAAGAGACGACCTTCTTGCGATGGCGTTTTGGGGAGCTTTCATAGAGAAGCTATTTAGAACCCTGGAACAAATCCTATTAGACCCGGGACAATCCACAGCTTCCTCTGCCATAACAGATGACTGTCAGTGCTACTCCCTTTGGCTTGCTTCTCAAGAAAACAAACTGTGTCTCCATTTCCATATTTGGCTCAATGAGGGCCCTGTTCTTTAATGGGTGTTCATTCAGGGCGCACTGACGCACAACCACAAGGAAAAGCAGCTAAACCCCTTGTACCAACAATCCCTTAACCCTTCGTGGTATTGATAGAGTACTTTTTTTTTGTTGCTACGGTAGGCATTGATGGCGTGTACCCATTTCTTTACCCAATACTGATGCTCTTTGGATGGCAGACGAAAGCTGTCTTGCTTTCCAACCTTGCTAAATGTATACAGTGGTGCCTCGCTAGACGAAATTAATTCGTTCCACGGGTCTTTTCTTATAGCGAAAAATTCGTCTAGCAAATCCCATAGGAATGCATTGAATTTTTATTGAATTTTTTTTGCCCATAGGAACGCATTAATTGAATTTCAATGCATTCCTATGGGAAACCGCAATTCGCTAGACGAATTTTTCGTAAAACGCATTCGTCTAGCGAGGCAACCTCCGCTCGAAAAATCCTTTCGTTAAGCGGAAAGTTCGTTAAGCAGGGCATTCGTTAAGTGAGGCACCACTGTGTGTATATATATATATATATATATATATATATATATATATATATATATATATACACACTGGTACCTCGCAAGACAAATGCATCGTGCAACGAAAAACTGTTTTTGGTGACTCGCAAGAAGAAACTTTCAATGGCCGCACTTCGCAAGACAAAGTTTTCCGGCGGGGGTTTTTGGGGGTTTTTTGCCGCGGCAATTGGCACTTCGCAAGACGGAATTATCACTAGACGAAGCGACTCGTGGCACGAATTAATTTCGTCTTGCGAGGCACCACTCTGTATGCGTGTGTGTGTATTTACTGATATTTGAAATATTGTATTTCAGGGTGAAGAGTGGTACAACAATGGGCCTGCTCATCTCATATTGCCTGATAAAATTACATGGGACCACACTCTCGTACAAAAGAAGACAGAGATTATCAGATGATAGCCTTGTCAGAAGGAGAGACAGAGGAGTCCCACTGGAGTTGGAGAAGGAGCAAAAGTTGTGTGTGCATTGCCCACATACACATGCCTACTTGCCACCCAAACCTGGAAGCCAAAAGGGCTGTTTCGGTTCCAGGCAGGGCCTCCAAAATGGTGCCAATTTCAACTCTGACCTTTGACACAAAAGCAGAAAAGGGAAACAAAGTAAAGTGAGGAGTGGGTGGGGTAGAAACTGCATTGCCCACCTAGTGTGGGGGTTGAGAAATACCAGTAATGGCATACTCCCTTTGGGGGTTAAGAAAAATAAATGCAGAGTTCAATGGGAAGCAGCGGGTGTGAAGAGGAATGCCATAAAACAGGCTGGAAAAGAATTTGAATCATGAGGTAACCTTTGGCTGATGACAGTTACTACATTTTGTGGGACAGTCAAAGGTCTCTAAAGTGCCTTGCAAACACAATCCTTTGAAAACAAATCTCAACTGAGGAATAAAATACTGTGATGAATTTTCACCATTTGTTGAGAGCCAAAGGAACTCCTGTTCTAAGGGCTGCTTCATATATAATGCTACAGGCAATCTTTCCCCATCCCAAACAGATGACCAAATAAAATTCCCAGTTTATGCTGAAGCATCCCATATAATCCCAGGGCAACGGAGCAGTCTAAACACCTTTGGATTCAAATTGGTGCCGCTCAACTGATATGGTCCTGATGGTTTAAGGCAGGGTTAGGTGCTCTACAATCCTGCACAAAGACACAAAAAATCCAGAGAATCTGGGATTGGGCACCAAATGTAGCATCCTATAGCTTTTGAAAAGCTTCTGGTCCAAGCATGTGAGCAACATCTAGTATGATCTTCAAAGCCAGAGAGCTCTGGAGGATTTGCAGTGGTCAAGAGGTGGGGCTTCAGTGCCTTAACCATTCCTAGGGTTAGTAGAGGCAGAATGATGTACAGACACTGGCATGCAGTGAGTTAGGCACCTGGATCCCTTGCAAGGCTTCTGACTTGCATTTGCAGGCTGAGGCTTAAGCTGCAGGCTACGTGAAGTTCTGCAAACCCATGCCGTCGGTTCCCAGCTATCACGGCCTGGCTATTGCAGAGATATAAAGACCACTGTGTGCATTTCAAGTATCCACACATCCATGCCTCCATCCCTATCCCACTTGGTCTCCACATTCCTTTCTTCATTGTCACCCTATTTCCCTTTGACCACGAGATTATTTCTCCATCTAGCCTAGCATTGTGGCTGGCAGTGGGCCTCCAGGGTCTCAGGAATAGATCTTTGCTATCTCCTGCTACCTGATCTTCTCGGCTGCAGATGCCAAGGGTTTAAGCTGGGGCATTCTGCATGCAAGATATGTACTGTACCACTGATCTCCAGTGTGATGGGCACTACTGTCAGCCCACAGCTCTGCCCTGAGACTGGCCAAGAGCTTGCCCTCATGTCAGATGTGAGAGCAGTAATGATTGCACAGTCTCTGGGATGCCCTTTGGAACTTGCCTCAGTCTGAAGACCCCACAGCATCAGGTGTTGTGTGAAAACAGGTCAAAAAGTCAAGAAAAACACCGTTCAAGAACGGACTCTCCTAAGCAATGGAAGGGGAAAGAGTCAGCTGATGGTAGTCCAGAAAAGCCGATGGACAAAATGAATCAGGAGGACACATATGCTGGGGCAGAGCAGGATCAAGCGGAAATAGGGCAGAAACTTCAGGGAGCTCATCAAGGGAGAAACTTGTCCCAATGGAAATGCATGGTGAGGTTTGCTTGAGGGAGTAGAGAGGAGGATGTGAAGTCTGGGCATGGGCAGAACAAAGCACAAGGGAGAGCTGAGAAAACAGGTGTCAGAAAAACGCGGGGGGGATTGTTTTGGTTTAACTATTTAGTTGTTTTTTATATTGTATTTTATTCTGTGAATCGCCCTGGGATCTCTTGATGAAGGGTGGTATATAAATTTAATAAATAAATAAATAATAAACAAACAAACAAACAAACAAACCAAGGGCATCCAAATCAGAATACAGAGCCATGATGAACAACCTGCCCCAAATGAATGGCACAGAGACTCAAATGCCTCCATTCCATTCTCACTGGGCTTGTCCTACTAGAGGGCAGCAAAGTGATCCAGGTTATTTCAGGCGGATTTAGAAGGAATTCATGTCCGAATGCTGTGACAATACTGTATGTACTGTATGTGCATATACATATACATATACATATACAGTGGTACCTCTACTTACGAATAACTCTACTTACGAATGTTTCTACTTACGAATGGAGCTCCGTCCGCCATCTTGGATGCGGTTTAGATAGGATTTTTCCTACTTACGAATTTTTAGATAGGGTTGCTTCGACTTACGATTTTTTTTCTCCCAATGCATTCCTATGGGATTCGACTTACAATTTTTTTCTACTTACGAAAGTATGCGTTCGGAATGCATTAAATTCATAAGTAGAGGTACCACTGTACATATACATACATACATACGTACATACATACATACATACATACATACATACACATACACACATACACACAACATGGCAGTGGTCGTGGGACACCATTTGGTGCTCTCCAGCAGGCAGAAAAAAGTCTTGGGCTGGCATTGTCAACAAAGCAATTCTAAAATGACAGAACTTGCCCTTAGTTTGATTCCCCCCGCCCAATACCCTTCTTCTGTATTTCTTTCTGAATGCTCAGTGTCCTGGAAGGAAGGAAGCCTTTGCAAGAAGGGGTCCACTGCAGGCCAGTTCACTCGGCCGTTTCAAACACAGCGGCTACATGGAACAGCCACCATTAATACAATGCCATTTGATGGTACCTGCAGCTTTGTAGTGAATTCTCTGAGACATACTGAGCCTTCAGCTCCTGACCTCTTGGCATTTGGCATGTGCTCCAAAAGGGATATATAGTGGAATCACTGTCTCAACCTATCTCCGCAGATCTGCCTGCCACGCCAAAATAACAATTCACGTGGGAGAAGGAGTTGGGAGGGTGTGGTCAAAATAGGATGAGGAGGGCAGAGAGAGTGCATGCTTTAAAGATGGGGTGCTTATTTTTTGCCAATGTTTAAACAGAAAACTTCAAAATTGTGCCTGAAAGATGCATGGAAAGCTACTGATATTGGAGAACCTGTAACAGGAAGGAAGGAGGGGATCTCATGCACACTAGAGTCCTGAAACCACATCATGGGTAGTTCAGTGGCAGTAGTGGGGACTGCATGAAAACATGGGAGATAAACCCCGGGGAAAATGTGGCGTTTGCTCTCAAAACCCCTCTCCATCCCCATTACTCCAAGATACATGCTGCAGCTCTCCAAGCTGTGCAAGCCCAATTGGGGCTGTTGGGTTATCTTTGCTAAGACCACATCTATAGTCTCAAACAAAAAAGTCTGTCTTTATGGCTCCCGTCCTTTTCCTATAATTCAGATGCAGATCTGAGGCCCTCCCCCAGGGCTACAAATCCCACGGCTCCTTGAATGACAGTCCTAGCAGTCATACTGTTGCATGCCCTTGGTTTCCCTCTGCTGGACAAACTGGCAAAGGGATGACAGCGCTTTTATCTGTGAACAAATTCCATCTCCTTAATAAGGTACATACTTTTAAAAAAAAGACAGCCACCAGCCCTCCAGTGGCGTGTTGACATGCATGGGCAATCTTGACAAAATAGCTACCAAGGATTTGCCTCTGGCCACTGAGTCCCCCGATCCCTACTGGGTAAAGGAACAACGGGGTCAAATCTCCCAGATAAAGTATAGCACCAGGAATCATCTTCTCCCGAAGTCAGCTTACGAAATTTAGCTCAGCAAGCATCTGCCTAAATAGATAAGTGAGCAGGCCAGGCTCCCTTTGCTCTTCATACACCCTTGCCTGTTAGTTGCAGAGGTAAAAGATAACTGGGATAAGGGAGGGGCCCTTGACCTAACATCCGATTAATTCTTCAGCTCAGGCCTTCCATTTCATGAAGTCTGAAGGCCAGGGATGAAGAACCCTCCACATGTTGTTGGACTTCAGCTCCCATCAGCCTCAGCCAGCATGGCCAGTGGTTGTGGAGGAGGGGAGTTGGAGTTCAGCAACATCTGGAGGGCCTCTGCTTTCCCACCTCGTCCCAAAGCTGTTGCCACATAGCTAGGCTCCTTTCACTTTTTCAAAGCTTTTCGGGCAAATTGCAGGGTGTTATTGGCTGGTTTGTTTTGTGCTGCTGTCCCACATCCCAAAAAGCTGGAGCCTTAGAGGTAAGCCGCTATAGAGAATGCCCTTTCCCTAACCCCACTGGCAAGTGAAATCATCTCCCACGTGGGAGAGCATGGTGAGAAGGACGCTGCAAAACTGACCTCCCCAAATGATACTGTTTGTCAAGATACTGTTTTGTCAGCAAGCACCAACCCCGAAAACCAGCTACTGTCACACAGACCAAGCAGTAAGTACTGTAGTTAAGGTCTCACAACTATGCTTCAGAAGCAAGCAGATACTGCCAGTATAGGGCATTTGGGGATAAGAAGCCTATTTCAGGAAAGAAATATGTAGCCGCTTGCATGTTCAGCACAGAGACCAAGTCCCAGAGCAAGAGGCAGAGACCGATTCACAGATTCCTTGCACGCTGAGGTTCCCTGCACGCTGGAACCATGCGATGGCCACAGATCATACTTTGGAGCTAAGAGGTTGTTTTGTTTTTACCATTTCTGCCAAGAAAGAGACCAGCTAATGGGTCCCTGGGAAGCTTTTACAGCTGCCTTTGCCCGCAATACAACCTCCCGGTGGACAGGTAACTTACAGGTGCATCGTTTGAACAAATCAGGGCTAAGGTCTCTCCACTTCACAAGACACTGGAGCAGCTGCATGCTTGTAGGGAGGGGAGAAGCTACCCCTGCCTTAACATGCTCATCGTTTCACCAGCAACGAGCTCCTCACTCAGGCCTGCCAACAGAGAGGCCCTATATAAGCCAGAAGCAACACGCAGCTCCTATCCTTCTGGGTAGCAGTTATTGTCACACATTCCTCTTGCTTGACACTGCAGGCAAGGCAGCCACCGAGGAGTCCAGTTGTGACTTTTGTTCCATCAGTGCTCGGGGTCAAAATACTATGGGAGAGTGGACAGGCAGCACGGCCGGAGCTGCCCCAAAGACGGCCCGGGGACGGCAGGGTGGAGTGGCAAAGGGCAGGGTAGTAGGGCGGTGAGGGAGGCAGGGGCATTGGGGTTGACCTGACCATTTAGAAGTTCACACCAAGACTCTTCTTCTTCTAGGTGAGGCGCAGCCCTTTCACGTCTCCTCTGATTTTGGCCGGTGCATTATAAAAAGCCGCCTCCCCCTACCCGAGTGTCAGGGCTCTGCGAAGGAGACGGTGGTATTGCTAACCAAGAAATGGGGGTGCAGGAGGAAAAGACGGCGTGAGAGGAAGGAGAGTCAGGCACAGGGGCAGGCTGCCCGAGTCGCTGCTTGGTGGCTGGGCAAATAGCAAGCAAGCATGAGCTGGCCGGGGAAGCCCCAGCCAGGTTAAAGAGCTGGATTGAGACAGCATGAGCTTGTGGGCAAGTGAAGCACTGAAGTCAAGCTAGCTGCTATATGCTTGTATTTCCGACACGGTGTAGGGCTGTGCTGCGGCGTCTTGAGTGTATAGCATACGCAGAGGTTTCTCCAGCCTGGCGAGGTGGTAGGTCGGTTGGTCAAAAATGGTTTGGCAGCAGCAGATCATTATCTAGCAGTAGCCTTGCCTTCCTGGGATACTTGCCTTCCTTTGGTTGCTGGAATTTGAGTTTGGGCTTTCCCTCTCGGTCCTTTCCGGGTTGCACTGGGGGACGCTGGGGCGTCTCCCAGCAGCCCACCTGCCTGAGCTCTGGAGGGAGCCCTGGAAGAAGGTTGCACCCACGGAGGGAACGTGGTACCTGACCTATGTTGGCGGGAGGGCGATGAGCTTTCTTTTCTGGACAGTGATTGGCTCTTGGGGGAAGCACTGAGGTTTCGCGGGGGGAGGCTGGGGCTCCAAGGTGGAGGGCGGGGGGTTTTCCTCGGACTGCTCCGCATGGGAGGTACGGCGGGAGTCGGCGTTGCTTTCGCCCGGGAGTCGCCGGATGGTCTTTGCCCCTGAAGCCTGCAGGAGGAGAGCAAAGGGAAAGAGGAGGTGTGGAGAAAGCAAAGAGAATTTAGTGGCAATGCTAATGCTGCCGGCTACATCGAACACATGGCAGGAGAGGGGCAGCCAGGCAGTCCACATACACAGTCACACAACTATATAAAAAGCTCTGATTCATATATTTTACCAGGGAGACGAAGCCTGTCCCCCTACCTGTTACGGACTGGCTGGATGAGGAGGAATGGTGGGAGGCACCAGCAGAGGAACCCTCCCTCCAAGACAAACCCCAAGAGGGGGAAGGTTCAGAGCCCAGGGATGGGTGGTGGGACACTGAAGGGAAGTCAGAGTGAGAGAATTGGGAGGAAGGACTTGATGCTGAAGGGAGCAGGAAGAGCCTGTGACAGGGAGCAGTTCAGACTCTGAGGGGCAGAGGAGGGGCAGTAGAGATAGCTGAAGAATCCAGGGAGCCTGTAACCTCACTTCTTACAGTGAGGGAACCATCAGAAGGCCCTTAGAGCTAGATCTCAGTGTCCAGGCTGAAGTCTTACTGAGGGAAGAAGGTTGAAGGTCAGGGGACGTTGGGGGGCGGGGGGGCGGGAGAGTAACTGTGTAACTGGGATGGGGGGAAATCCAGCAGGTGAAGAGATACCTTAGCATCATAATACAAATGGTCTTAAAGAGAAGAGACAAATCACAGTCCTGTGGGTGGACAAAAGGAGGAGCTGAGGGGCTGATTAGAGAAGTTAGCTGGCTGAAATAGTGAGCGCTTGGCTTCAGAAGGAACGAGAGCCTCTCATACAGACTCACCTGCTGGTCACAGCTTTATCACCTGGGCTGCTACTCAGTGCTGCCGGCAGAAGAGTTGAGGGGCTCCCGGATTTCAGTTCTATCACAGGTGGCTTTGCAGACACAATGGGGCGAGGGATTCTGCTCTTTGTGCTCAAGCCTCTCTCTTCCATCTTAACCAGGGAATATTTCTCCTGACTCCCCGTCTTCCTCGGGGTGAAATCGTCTGAGTCGTGGGTGTCCTCCTCGGAGCCAGTGGCCGAGAGTGTTTCTGAAGCTCGCCGCCTCTCATCGCTGGAGGAAGCAGAGGATGACGCACCTGAAGCTAACCTGAGCAGACGGTTCTGCCTCCTCTCCATCACCAGGCGAGCCAAATCCTGCTGCTTCAGCCTCTTGTACAGCCGCTCTTTGCCAGAGTGCGAGGCTGAAAGGTCTGAGCCAGTGTCCTCTTCGGACAGCAAAACGGGGATCCGGCTTCTGTACCTGACGCTGAGGGGCTTTCTGGGGCTCTCTTTCAGAACATCTGGAGGGGGTTCCATTTTCTTAAATGATTCCATTGCAAGGGTGTTATTTTCAAGGGCAGGCTCTTCTGAATCCATCTTATCGGCTTCTTCTAAATCTGATTCAGGGGCAACCTTGCCTTTATGTTCCAGGTCGTCCTCTTCCATTTTACTAACACCATTGAGAAGCACAGCCTGCTCCCCTACAATTTCAGAGGTGGTTTCAATGGGATTCACCGAGAGAGCACAGCTTTCCATCTCTCCCCCTTCCAGAGCCGAGTTCACGCTCCCATTTTCTACAAGTGCCTGATTTTCCTCCATCTCTTCCTCGATGATGATCTCTTCATACTGCCCTGGAGTAGGGTATTCCTCATGCCTCATCAGCTGACCACCGGAAGACATGATGTTCAGATGGGTCTTTTCTGCGATGTGAACAAATGTGCGCTCAACTTTGGTGAAAGGGGACGAGGTGGTGGCCACAGTAACAGGAGGCTTTGGTTCTGACTTAAGGATGGAGGACAAGGTCCCTGGTTCCGATACATCAAGCTGGCTTCCCATTGGCTGTGGTTTCTCACTCTGTGGAGTCAACGCAGCGAGAGTGCCAAGGTCGGCATCAGGAGCCAAGTCTGCGTTCACCGGAGACTTCTTGATGTCACCGGGCGAAAAGAGAACTAATGTTTTGGAGCCTTCTTCAAGTTCCAAGTCTCCTTCTGCTGCTGAGGCTCGGCCCTTGGACTCCTTTTGGTCATCAGCCAAGAGGGTGGATGGGGCACCTTCCTGACTGTGCTCAGTACTTTTCTGGCTCACGTCACTGCTTGAGTCGCTGTGCAGATCAAGCTCTTCTCCTAAGTCACCAGCTTCGTCGTCATCATCGTCTTCTTCCTCCTCCTCCTCCTCTTCTTCCTCTTCTTCCTCTTCCTCCTCCTTCTCATATCTGTCATTTGCCATTTCTAGATGGGCTGCCGGTGGTTTGCAAGGGGCAGTTAAGACAACATTTGAGAAATCCACCTTCTTTATACGCTGGAGAATTCTGGACCTTTCCCTGTTTTCTGACACATCCCTTTTAAAGTCTTGATAAGGCAAACTTAAAGGCACCACCTTGGGGAGACCATTCATTTCAAAAGGCTTCAGTGTGAACACCTGGAGCAAGACAAGGAAGAAGAAGAAAACAGTTATCCCGAGAACACTAAATGGAAAATGTATTTGGGGCATCCGCACCAGACATTCCAAGCAGATTTAAAGCACATGGCTTCCACCAAACAATCTTGTGGTTCACACCCGGCAGAACTACAATTCCCAGTGCCCACAACAAGTGACAGTTCCCAGAATGATTTTGGGGGAAGTCATGTGCTTTAAATGTATCATTATGAACTCAGACCGTGTCTGATTCATGAAAAATTGGTTAGAACTGGAGAAGGCTCAAGACAGAACCTAAAAATATTAAAAGTTGTCTTTGAAGATAAGTTTCTGGAGAAAGACATTACTTTACCGCATGGTATTAAACTCGGTCCTTAGGGCCCGAGAGTGTCTTCTGGGATGTCTGATCAGCAGTTCGTGGAATTCCCCCTTCATTCTTTTTCAGTGCTTCATCGTTAATATCCAGGCATGATACTAGTAGGAAAGGAAAGGAAGGAAAGGCCACTGCTTCCCACTCATCTCAGGTCACTGCTGCTAAAGACAAGCAAGAGGCAGGGCCTCCCCTACACCTCCTGCTAGTGTGATGTCTGATGAACACTCCTAACAGGTAACAATGCAAAAGCTCATTATACAGTTAATGCATCAGCCAGCCTCATGGGCGACCAAGCAATCCAACTGGAGGAGGTACAACGTCAACACCAGCCATATCATTTTGAAAGAAGAGGATATAAAACAGTGAACTGGAACACATCTGATGACCTCACAGCCATTCACAATAGCATGGGAAGGGGGTAGCACTGAAGTAAATCACAAGGAGGAATATAGAATAATCTGGGATATTCCTCCCAGAGGTGAAATATCCAGGGATAACATATGCAAGGTCAATGTGAAGTGGAAATGTGTTTGTGGGTTGTTGTTTCTTGAAAGAGAGACAGACAATGGGAACCAGTGGAAAGATTTAGTGAGAGCAAGAACAGTCAAAAGCGCTGCACCAAGATGCATAAGAAATGGCATTGTCATTTGCATGATAATATGGATTACTTAAAATTTGGAGGATTTAAGTGTGTGGCTCTTGCTCCACACCATTTATAGGTGTTGCTATAAACACATGTGTGCGTGTGCGTGTCTAGATCTTGATATATCTGATCTGTATACCTGAAGGAGCATCTACACCCGTATCATTCAGCCTGGACCCTGAGGTCCAGCTCCAAGGGCCTTCTGGCAGTTCCCACATTGTGAGAAGTGAAATTACAGGGAACCAGGCAGAGGGCCTTCTCAGCAGTGGCGCCCTCCCTGTGGAACACCCACCCACCAGATGTCAAGGAGATAATAAACTTCATGACTTTTAGAAGAAAACTGGAGGCAACCCTGTATTGGGAAGTTTTTAATGTTTGATGTTTTATTATGTTGTTATATCTGTTGGATGCCACCCAGAGTGGTTGGGGCAACCCAGTCAGATGGGCAGGGTACAAATAATATTTTTTTTGTTTGCATTATTATTATATCTACAGTGGTACATTGGTTCTCGAATGGCTTGGCTCCGGAACAAATCAGCTCCCAAACGCCCCAAACCTGGAAGTAAGTCTGCAAACTTTTTTTGGAAGCCGAACGTTCAACGCGGCTTCCGATTGAGTGCAGGAAGCTCCTGCAGCCAATTGGAAGCTGCGCCTTGGTTTTCAAACAGTTCTGGGAGTTGAACAGACTCCCGGAACAGATTAAGTTCAATAACCAAGGTACCACTGTATAGAACTTGATATGCTTAATTAGGCTTTTCTTTCCCATCCACAATGTGCTGCCCTACAGGAGAGGAGGACAGGAAGAAGCAGGGACCAATCCCAACTTTTCCACTTGAAAACATTAAAACAAGATTAAATAATAATGGATCCACAGCTGGACCACCTTACTCACAGGCAAAAAAAAAAAAGTTTTGGGAGGGCCGTTTTGTCAAATATTTTCCAGGGGTGCCTGAGATTCTCTAACAATTTGGAGGGAGCCTGGGATTTATTCATTTATAATTATCAGAAAATTCTTAGGGTGGTGTTGATGCCTTTGTGAAATGCCTTTGTGCACTGTTACCATGGAGTCCCACAAAAAGAGATGGGGAATAGAAATAAGAAAGCAGGGGCGGGATGAGACCAAAAAAAAAAAAGAAGGAAAAAAGGCTGAGGGAAGATGGTGTTGCAGAGAGGAGCGGGTGCTGTGAGAACAAGAGGGAGCATTAGCGGAGATAAAGACATCCAGGAGTTGAAGGTTCAACCAGGGAGGAGAGGCTGTGGTTGAGGCCCTTGCTGTCTTCTTGCTCCACCAGGACTGCTGGCCAGAAGAAAGAAGGACAAGTAATTCCAGGTGGTGTATCTACATGACAGATCATAACCCTCCTGCCTGTCCCAGGAAATTAGTAATACTAGATGCTTAGGTCTCTGCCATGGGTGCCTACTTTGCACTGCTTCTAAATTCATCTGCTGTTATTTATTTATTTTGTGGTCCTCACTCTGCACTCAGCTCTGACCTGTGGCTCCTAGAAGCTGTCAGTGTGTGACAGCTGCCACATCCCAGAAATGGCTTCGACAGGCCGGCTAAACCAGGTGAAGGTAAACTGATGGATCTTAAAACTTTGGCGAGTTAGGGACTTTCCTGCATGCAAAGACAGGCTCTGAGTCTGGAGGATTGGGCGGACGACACCAACAGCGGGCTCAACAGTCAAGAAGGGCACCACATTCTATTCTAGGCCCTTGTGTCCCTTCCTAATGGCTCACAGAGGCAGCAGCTGTGCCAAGAAGCTGGAAAACTAAATGGATTAACCAGGCAGCAGTGAGCAAGAGGAGTTTTAAAAGTACAGTAGTACCTCTACTTACAAATAACTCTACTTACGAATGTTACTACTTACGAATGGAACTCCGTCCGCCATCTTGGATGCAGTTTAGATAGGATTTTTTCTGCTTATGAATTTTTAGATAGGGTTGCTTCGACTTACGAATTTTTCTCCCAATGCATTCCTATGGGATTCGACTTACAATTTTTTTCTACTTACGAATGTGCGTTCGGAACACATTACCGTGGTACCTCTACTTACGAATTTAATGCGTTCCGAACACATATTTGCAAGTCGAAAAAAATTGTAAGCCAAATCCTATAGGAATGCATTGGGAGAAAAAAATTGTAAGTCGAAGCAACCCTATCTAAAAATTCGTAAGTAGAAAAAATCCTATCTAAACCGCATCCAAGATGGTGGACGGAGCTCCATTTGTAAGTAGAAAAATTCGTAAGTAGAGTTGTTTGTAAGTAGAGGTACCACTGTAAATTCGTAAGTAGAGGTACCACTGTATGGGGCGTGGGTGAGGTTGTCTTACCATGACACCCCCTTCTCAGATAAAGCCTGTTTTTCATTTTGGGATTAGCAACCAGGGGAAGAGACATTCCTAGACTTCCTAGACCAGTGTTTCCCAAAGTGGGCAATATCACTCCCTGGAAGGGAGCTGGAATGATCCAGGGGGGGCAGTAGTAGTTTTGGGTGCAATTGGGGGCGTTGAATTAAAGACCTCCTTCTTTGGAGGTCTTTAAGCAGAGGCTTGACAGCCATCTGTCAGGAATGCTTTGATGGTGTTTCCTGCTTGGCAGGGGGTTGGACTGGATGGCCCTTGTGGTCTCTTCCAACTCTATGATTCTATGATTCTATGATTCTAAGGGGGCGGTGGAAGTATAAAAAAAGAGAAGGAAATTTTTGAAAAATCATTCGTATTTAATCTGTTGTGTAATGACGCTTACTACCAGTTTGGGCACCATTGCAGGACAGAAATGCCTCCCCTGGGTCCAGCGGTCGTGCTGGAGGCAAGGAGTTTTCCTGGGCTTAGGTGAACCTTTTACGGCTTCACCCAGGAAATGGGTCACAGCTTGCCTGTCTATTTGGCCAATGGCAGGCGAGCTGAGGCACCAGCCCTTCCCCTGGGGTAGATCGGACTGAGCCGGCAGGTAGATTTCTGGGGTGGGGGTGGGGCGCTGAGTAATTATTATTTTTAAAGGGGGCGGGGCGGTAGGTTTGGGAATCTCTATCCCAGACTGTACACAGCACAGCCGCCAAAACCTTTAAACCCAGCATGACAACAGCTGTAACAAGCAGAACCGAGCTCTGTCGCTGGAGGTTCACAAAGGAGAGCCTTTTATCCGCTGTGAAAGGTTTGACAGCTACAGCCATTCATGGGCCGGGAAAACCTTGCCATGGTAGTTTATGCATTGGTTACTTCAAGACTAGGTTACTGCAATGTGCTCTGGGTGGGGCTTCCACTTGATCCGGAAGCTGCAGTTAGTGCAGAATGCTGCCGCATAATTACTGACAGGAGTGAGGCCTTGCCAGCATATAACATCTGTGCTGAGAGAACTGCACTGGTTGCTCATTTGCCACTGGGCCAAGTTCAAGGTGTGACAATTAGTGTATAAAGCCCTTAAGAGCTTAGGACCAGTTTACCTATGAGATTGCCTTACCACATTCAATCGCTTTGATCGGCAGAATTGGTGGTACTACAGGGGCCACGTAATACCTGTTCCGCATTTGTAAGAACATAATCTTATTGTGTGGCAGCACCTACACTTTGGAACTCCCTGCCTATTGATACCAAGCAGGTGCCTTCAGCCTGTGCTTTTTGGTGCCTGCTAAAAAACCATTTGTGTTTACACAAGCTTATCCAGATGCTGATTGGGTTGTTGTTTATTGGGTTGTTTTTTGTTTTTATCACGCATTTTGGGTTTTTATACTGTGATTTAATGTTGTACCCCTGAGACCTGTGGGTATAGGTGGTATACAAATTTAATTTAATAATAATAATAATAATAATAATAATAATAAATAGAAAGGGGATGTGAATTGTAACCTGTTTCAGTATTCTAACTTTTTCTGTTTTAAACGATGCTTGTGATTTTTTTCTTGATAATTTCTTTATCTTTTCGTACAATGCTTTGAAGCCCCCCGCCCCTTACAATCAAACAGTGTGTAAATTTTATGAAATAAATAAGGTAGTTAAACTATGGAACTCCCTCCCATAGGGGCAGCAGTGATGCCCACCAACCTTGATGTCCCGAAAAGAGTATCAGACAAATTCATTGACAGCTACTAGCTCACGATGGTTATGTTCTGCTTCCACAGCTGGAGGCAGACATGTTTCTGAACACCAGTTGCTGCAAACTTTAGGAAGGGGAGAGACGCCCTTGTCCTTGAATCCTGCTTGTGGGTTTCCCACAGGCACCTGGTTGGCCACTGTGAGAACAGGATGCTATGCTAGATGGGCCACTGGCCTGATCCATGTTCTTAACCCTCTTCTTACGTTCTTAACCTCAAGACCACTGAAGTCACTTTTTATAGCCTTTCTTCTAGCAAGAAGAACCAAATGTGGCCTGACAGTCCACTCTATCCAGCCTTCGGGGATTTCTCCCAGGCCAGCCATGTTTAAGCCTGGACCTGCTTTGCCCTATAATAGCTTAGGTGCTTTTACCTGGCAGGGATGTGGCCTTGAGCTGTAAGAATGACTCTTTTTGCAGTTGGAATGTATATTGTAACAAAGTTAAGAGTCGCATTCACTGCTCTTCCCGCTTATCCCAGTGGTCAAAAATCTGCCGCTGCCCTGCCTCTTGTGCTCCATTCTAAATCATAGGTGTGCCGTCCCATGCAGCACCCCCAAGGCTCCGCACCAAGTGTGACCAAAGCAGTTGTGCTCCTCTAAATCCACCTCTGCTTTTGCCTCTGGGTCCACCCAGCATTAGCATGCAGAAAGGTTGCTCACAAGGGAATGAAACCCTTAGGATGAAAAAAGTGCCCCGCCAATTATCTAGAATCAGAGTAAGCTGCTTTTATGGAGTCAGTTGTTTTGCCGATCAAGCCCAGAATTGTCTATTTTGAGTTGCAGCGGCTGTCCAAAGTCTCAGATAGATGAGACAATGAGCAGGGGGGGTTATTAGTGGAACTGCTGAAGGAATGATGACCAGTTGAGAGAGAGCAGTGTCTCCTGTACTTGTGGTGTGCCTCTTGCACTCCTGGGAGTACATTTGTCCAGCAAGGGTGATCTCTTCCCCCGCCCTGCCCCACCCCACATAGCACAGCGCTTGCAATTTGCCTAACCGTATGGGTCAAACCCCTTTATTCCTCTGGCCAATTCTTTAAGTCACTCCAGAACACTGGGTTTTACTTTGTGAGCCGATAGTTCCAAGGAAGTTGGTGTGGGTGCAGATGAGTATCTTGGGAGAAACTATATACCCCATGGTGTCAACTTTGCCATATGAGTTGTGCCCTCAGCTGAAGTGAGTGACATCACCAGTCAACCTGAGGCAGCAGGCACACTAAATCTTGCCACCGCCCTTGGTCTCAACATACTGGCATGCTCAGAGATTGCTGTAATCTTCTCCACGGTACAGTAGGGGCTATCACTGGAGCTCTCCCGTCCGAAGACACAGGGAGAATAACTTTCCAGGCACTGCACAGAACTCTCCCCAGTTCCTAGAATAGGAACGGGGAAGCTGTTTTCTCCTCCATCTCTGCTATGAGGAAGATCAAGTTGTTGACTACATCCCAGCTGGGGTGGGGAGATGAACCATTTTCCATGCTCCTCCCTGTCCAACAGATCACTAGGGAGCTCTGGAAGGAAAAGGTGGGGTGTGTGTGTGTAACAGAATCGCAATATAGAGTCCAGAGGAACTCCAGAGGAACTCTACTCTGCAGGGCTCATCAAGCATAGTAGGGGATTTCCTACCCACAGTTGAAGTCAGAGGTTAACTCTGTCTTCCCTCAAGAGGCGGTGATATCCCAGAAAGGAAAGACTTTGCCCTGGTTACGTATTGGGGGGGAAACAAAAACAAAACAAATGTGCATGTACACTAGCACTGCCCAATGACAGAGTTCTTGCATATGGATCTGCAAGTTGCATAAGAACAATGAAAGTAATTTTTTTCCCAGTGAAGGTCAAACTCAAAGAAAAACAACCATAATGAAGTTCTGCCTTTGATTCTTTAATAAGGTTTTGGTAGTATACAAGCTTTTTTTCCGATTGTCTGGATACATGGATTTAAAAAAGGCACAAAATCCATTGCACAGCTTCGGTTTAGTTTTTTGTTTCTTTTCCTTTTTTTTAGATGAAGTTGCTTGTTAACTGTGATTTCAAGTGTAGGATCTTACAGTACTCTGCAGCATTTACAGCGTGTTCTACATACCAGTAATTCAGTGCATGCTTTTATACATGAGACAGAATTAAAATTCTCTCTCGCCTTTAGCCTCTCTATATACACAAATAATACAGTGCTTTTATTGTGAAAAAAAGCTTCAATATTTTTTTATTCTTCTTGCATGCTCGGTGCGCCCGGGAGAATAGTGCAAGCATATTATACAATGTTATTGCAGTACAAAAGGGTGAAGGGGTGGGGTGGGGATTTGGGGGTGTTACCTTAGGATCTTGCGGGGAATACACGCAAAGAATAAAAAGGCTCAGGGAAAACAAAACTTTTGAACCCCTTCAGGCAGCTTGGTCCTTCCAGGCTAATTCCTGCTCTCCCTAAGTTTAAGGTAAAACATGCCACTCTCCCAGGGAGAAGGGCCTCCATGCCTTCCTCAGCTTTGATGCCTTGGCAAGTGCTC
This sequence comes from Zootoca vivipara, assembly GCF_965207765.1. Taxonomy (NCBI): domain Eukaryota; kingdom Metazoa; phylum Chordata; class Lepidosauria; order Squamata; family Lacertidae; genus Zootoca; species Zootoca vivipara. The sequence goes on from NC_142586.1 coordinate 101,582,475, forward strand.
CTGCTTAATATATTTATGTCCTTCTGCAGTGACTCCAAGACAATCTAGTTCCTGAGGTTTTCAAGGGGCTTTCTTAACATTAATAATCAGCTGCCCATGCAAAAAAACAAAATAAAATAAAATGCTCAAGATATCCAAACTAACATTTTGAAAAAAACAATTCCGGATGCACCTGTGCTCTAAGACAAGAGGCAAAGGTAATGTAGTTGGCTGTAGGATCACACACTCTCTTTTCAGAGTGATTCCCCCCCCCCATTCTGACTTAATTCTGTTTAGGGTATACACTGAAATAAACTCCAGTGCTGGAGTGAGCGCGATCCCACAGCCTGTTCCTGATCTCTCCAATGTTGCTCAAGAGATTGGCTACTTTCTGTGTCTGGCCCTTTAAAGTGATGAAAAGTGGCACACTGACTTGGGAGTGAGTCAAAGTGAATTTAACGGCACTCACATCTGACTAAACTTGGGTGTACACGTTGCATAAACAGAACAGAAACAAAATAAATCCAACCCTGCATCCTTTTATTAAAATCTCACCGCCAACTGAACAGTAGCAGCAAGCCTGCAGTTTTAGGAGGTAAGGCAAAGCAGGGATATGCTGGTCCCTGAGGATTTTTATTATTAATTATTATAACTGCGTGCCTGGAAGCTGGAAGGCCTGAGAAACAGAAAACAAGCATCCGAAACTGGAAGAGGCCTTAGCCCTGAGAAATGCAGCTGGCAAACCAACAATTAAGAATCCAGCTTTCTCTAGTCAGGGCCTTAGCATATCCTGGAAGCAGCATAATCCTTTGCCAGCAGAATAGTATGTTTAGATAGGACTTGGGAGACTTGGGTTTTGAACCTCCTGGGAACCATGGACCTTGTGTGATTCCTGCCTTTTGAAATATAAAAGGCATCGTGTCTTCCAGAAGAAACTGCACAGCGGAGCTAATACTTTGCTATCAGATGCTACAGTAGTTATCCCTTCACTGGCTTTTGTAGTCCGAGGGCAGGTCTAGATGGTGCCTCCCCTCTCCTGGTTCAGCACTGCAAGTGCTGCACAACCAAGAAATGTGAACCCACCAGAAGGCACCTACTGTCCCATTACTCCCTGCTGAAGACACCCACTGCTCTGCAGATTACACAAGCCCATGCTGGCTATCCATGGCTATCCCTTTCACACCATATAGCCCGATGAAGCACTAGCAAAGGCTACAATGTTCACTGCATGGATCAGAAGTGCTGAAACTAAGCCCAGCTGGATTTGCCCTTATTGGATCATACCATTCATTTGTTGCTCTATTTTATTGGGGGGGGGCAGTAAAGCAGATATGGAAGAGAGAAAATTTCATTAACAATTGTTCTTGTCTCTACCTAACAAATAAAGAGGACACAGAAAAATAATCTGGGAAATATTGAGAGTGCTGAAGGTGACCTTGACCTTGCCTTTCTCAGGAAGGACCAAAGGGAAGGGGCAAGTAAGTGTCCCATGAGCATCTTTCTTATTCCATTGGTAACATGGAGCAGCTTTTGCAATGTGGGTACATTTCATGTTGGCAGATCACCTGTCTGCACTTGCAATGAGGTGTTGATAAGGAAGCTCTGTGATTTCTTATAAAGAAAGATATAATTATGCCAGGTGCACTGAGGTGACAGGACCCAACAGAAAAACACATCACGTCATAAAAAATGGGTGGGGAAATTCAGAAGCGCAAGTTTTTGTATCTGAATGTTAAGTTGCATGCAAGGTGAATGCAAAATGGAGGTCAACTTTCAACCCCCAGGTTACATGGTTTTAGCAGCTTGTTTTTAAAAAAGTACATTCAATAGAAGATCATTTTCTCAATGGTTTGAGTAGTACAAAGAAGGACTTTCAATACATCAAATGGAGAATTAGAAACATTTCCTATAAATGTCATCTTTGTGCTGTTTCGTGGAACTGCTGATGCAGATCTAAATGTTATTATAGTGACCCAGAAAGTGATTAAATGGTAAGAGTCTAACAAGGTAAGATAAGAGTCTAACAAGGAAAGGAGCTAGAACAATTGACTGATTGCTTACCTTACTAGGCAACATTACACAAAACACACACCCTACCAGATTCATACTGTTGTGGGGAAAGACAACACCCAATGAATCACAATTCACAGTGTCACACAGCTTCAACCAAGCACTCTTGTACAGAAAGATAGCTGAAAGGGCATAGGGTGCAAGTGGTGCAAGATAATGCAGGACAAAACTATGATGGCCTAAGTCTTCAAAAGTCTAGTCCATTTGACCCGATGCTAAATCAGATGAGAAGCTGCACCGCAACCTCAGCAGCTCAGAGGACCAGGCTTGAGGGTTCCAACCCCAGTGGAAGTATACAATTTGTGCCCTTCTTCCAGCACTGGAATATGATGGTAGCATCAACAGCTGCACAGGTGCCTAACCCCTGGCACACTGGGGCAGAGCCAGCAGGCAGCACTCTACATTGCCTGCTAAGAAAATGTGAACATCCCAGCAGCCCCTTCATCATTAGCACAGCTCTAGGGTTGGGTGACGGGGGTGGATTTTGTTGGTAGTGTGTCTTTTATAGTAAGGAGAAGTGGGGTAGAGGGGTGGCGATTGTGATCTACGGATTACACATACGGTACCACTTTGTTGCTTCAGGAAAACTGCCAAAGTGATTTTTCATCTATCTGACTGAACTACTTTCTTTGCAATACTAAATTCAAAAACAGGGCTTGCATACTAAGACACTGCCTTCCCAGCACCAGAAAAGCTTGCCACATACCATTGTAAGACATATCAGGCTGACAACAGCTGTTTGTGGGCCTTGGACACAGCGCATCCACGTCCAGCCAAAAAAAAAACAGAAGATCCAGTAGTTAAAACAACAGCAGCAATGGGGCAAATATGAGAAAGGGGAACACACTATTTGGTTTTTAATATGGCCTTCATTTCCATAACCTGCCAAGGTGCACCTGTAGCTCACATCATAAAGAAGGAGCGGGTTAAACAGAAGGTAGCCAATTTGGAGAGAAAGAGGAAAGGGAAACCACCCACATTCTCAAGCACAGGAAAACTGCAACAGAGCACTCCTGTTGCATACCCACAAAGATCAGGAGAGAAACAATGGTGGGCAAGATATGGACTGAGGCACAAAAGCATGTCACTTCAAGCAGCAGGCTGGGGTGCCAGGTTTATTCATAGGTATATATGCTAATCTGCTTCCTGAAATAACGAAAAGCTGGGACACTTACTTGCCAGTAAAATCTCCCTGTGTGTAAAAACACAAGTCATCCCAATGGCAGGTTGGCAAGCCTATTCACAAGTAACATTACTCATGGGTTGGTGAAGAAGCCTGACTTAGAATAAGGGACATTGCTCAGTGTGTTATCTATCCCAAAACTGGGATGGTGGGGTTGCGGGGAATGCAGAAAACTTACTACACTGGCGAAGTACAAATTTTGCTGCTACAAAACATGGAAGCAGGGGCCTAAGTATCACACATCACACATGCATTGCACGCCCGGCCCCCTCCATATTGGGGAACCTGGTACCTCTGTTCACAACCAACCCATATGAATGAACATTAGCAATTCTGTCCTCTCCCCCTGCCACCACCTTATTCAAGTATTCACACACTAATGTGTTGAACAAGCAATAATGGCACATGGAGGAAGCACCATCAAACTCATGAGAGAGGAATGAAGCACCACAGACTGTAGTGCCTACTTCAGACACCTGCACAAAAAGATACATCATTGGGAAGCTCAGACAATTTCATGTCAAAGGAGCAAAAATGAAAGATATTTCACAGAATCTTTGATACTGGATTCACAGTAATGGATCTATGGTGTAGTTTAACACACACATAAAACAGAGATCCCAACCTTCTTTGGATATTAATGAACCCTGGATGCTTTTTTTTCTCGTCCAGCCAGAATAGCATCACCAGGTCCTGCATACACTCCAATTGCATTCTTCTTTCTTACATCTTCTCTAGAGCATCAAATTCACTCTCATTTCACAGCTTATCACAAACTGGAATATAGCAGCATTGGGACTGTTGAATCAAATTGCCCTTTCCTTCCATTAGAGGTGGAGGCATTTCAACAGCAGAACAAGGATTTTTATTATTATTATGGAGTAGCTATGTTAAATATATAAATAAATACTATGCATATATATACAAGTGTGTACATGTTTTTGTAAAGCACTTCAGAACATTTGGGATGAAAGATGCCATAAAAAGCCAATATTTCATCATATATACATCATATGGAGGAACTGCCTGCATGTTGTCTTGCAAGCCATTCCCAAACCATAGGCTGAGTTGCTGCAGAGTTATGGAATGTTCACAAACATTCCAATTTGTAAGAGGAGAGTGCCATTCAAAGTATGTTGACTATCAGAGCCACTGCTCTGAAGGAAACCAAAGGTTTGCCTGGGAACAGAAACTAAGGGAATGCCAACAAGAAACTGGATTTGTGTGCTACTGAGAGGAAGGGGACAAAGAGGCAAACAGGGCTGATAAACTGAGTGCAAAGGTCCCTAGAGACAGGGTAGTTGGAGGATGGGGCAGCAATAATGAAACATGGTATTGAGAAGCAGATGGAAGAAAGGGCAGAGACTGCAGGAAAATGAAGTAAAATAGTGTGCTAGGGGGGAAACCTCATAAAAGGCCTACTGGCAAATGGAACTGTTGTTATAGGGAAGACAACAGAGGGGCAAGGGACTGAGTAAGGAGCTGAGGGACGAGAAAACCAAGAAGGTAGTGGTGGTCATTTATCGTATCAAGTCAAAACAGAGCTGTGGTCTCCCTCTCACATGAAACTTTCACGCAAAATAATAACTCAAATTTTATGAGCAACTCCTGTGTTTATTGCTCTTTGCAGTTTTTGAGAAATAAACAATCCAATAGTGCCCACTCATCTGTGTGGATGAAAAGATTTTTGTCTTTATGAAGCACAGAGCAAAAACAATCCAAAAAGCTTTGCCCTGTATATTCTCATAATCTAGAGACCTTTGAAACAAAACTGAACACTCACCAAGACTCTGGTCCTCAACACATTACTCTGTTGGTGAGACATTGCTGGTGCAAAGCCCATTAATTGCAAATCAAGTTTGTGTCAGTGAGGTATTTTGAACTTCAAGCTGCTTGGCAGGAAGAAGCTATTATTTTGCAGCTCAGGCTTTGATGCAATGCATGCTGTATAAGCAAAACTGTGATCACTAGAGCTGGGTTTCTCCTGCAGGATCATCCTGAAGAGAAAATGTTGTACTAAAAATATGAGTACAGGAAGCTTTCCATTAACTAGCCTCCTCAACACATAAATTTCATTGCCACTGTATAGAATGCCATTTCTGGTGAGAGATTAGGAGCACTGGAACATGAGCCTGTGTTTACTTAGAAGCAAGTTTAATGAGTTTTATTGTAAAGGTACTGTGCATAGGACTGCAGCCTTAGAAATGGAGGGTCTATGATTTGAATGTGTGCACACACACAAACATATCAAGTTGAAAATGACCCCCCCCCGACTCAAAGGGATACTAAATTCTCAAAACTGGAGGATCAAAACCTCTTATTATTCTGTTCCATAGGCTCTTATCTAATCCCTTAGAATGGCAAGAAATGCTTCAAAAAATAAAACTAAGTAGGAATGGCATGGATAAAAACACACACAGACATACATAATGATATTTTGAAAGGAGAGAGAACTGTTATGCGGAATTAAGATAAAATCTGGAGGAAACCAAAGAAAATTCTGCTGGCGAGCAAGTAAAATTAACAGAATTTATCTCAAGTTAAGACCAGTACTTGGCTATGCATATAAATGATATTGAGGCAGCCTTAAGTTTAGACTTTCTTCTCTTGGAAAACGGAGTGTTTGAGAATGTGAGTGTGTCTGATATATGTACTGCTCTGAATCTCTTATCATTTCCTAAGTTTTAGTTGTTTGGTTTTTCCCCATTCTAAAATCTAAGAGAGGTATGTCGTGTGGAATTTGTCTGGTGGCCCAGAAATGCTCCTGTACATCTGAAAGATTCAGCAGTTTTCTCCTGGGACTCCCCCCCCCCTTAAAAACACACACACACTATAATCAAATTGAAAACAGTCCCATTATTTTTGTTTAGTCTGACATCACCACTTATGGCAAGCACCACTGCAGAAAATGGCAGGAAGGAATGCTGCTGGGCAGACTGCAGCCAAGTCTCTAGCTGAAAGGGTATACCATTATCAAGTTCTAAATGGTTAAAAGGGGCTGTGCAGTAAGTGTGTCAAAAAGCACACATCTTTCTGCTTTGAAAAGAAAACTCTCATATTGATAAGCTTGCTATCAATCGCAATAAATGCTTTTAGAATGCACCACTCATTTGGAGCTGAGTACTGAAGAGCAGACCTTTGAACCTAGCTGAAAATCTCGTATCTGCTACCCCCTTCACCTGGCCTTTGCTTAAAATCATGACCCTGGTTGGCTTGCATTTGAGTTACTTTGACAAAAAGCACTTAGTCCATCCCCTTAGGGCCACGGAACATGAAAGGCTCCTGTGCAGCAATTAAAACCCAGGCAGGCTATAGAGGCAATCTATTGAGCCTCCTGTTGTTGTTTCTTTACTCTAGATGAGAGTTCCATCACACTGGACAGTTTTGCAGAATCTGCTCTTTTGATGAGTAGGAGAGCACAGCAAAAAGCACAGCAATAAACAAATAAATGTTTTTTTAAAATAATAATGTTTAAGTCAGTTGGGATTTGGAGGCCCAATTCCAGTGTGTTGACCATTCCAAGCTGGCATCTCTGTGGGGCAAGCCTTAATTATTTTAAAATCACCCCCATAATAATTATATATAAAAAACCATGCTATTAAGCCCCAGAAAGCTCGATAGCACAAAACCAACTACTACACCAGAACCTTCAATATTCTGGTTCTTCAACCTTGGGCAAAGTTTCAGTCTTATGTTTTGTGAATCTGCTCTTAGCACCTCAGCATCACTCAGCTCCTATACTGTTCAAGAGACCTGAATCAAGCTGGTTCATGGTATCCCAGTTCAGGTCAGGATGATATCCAGTTAATGCTAAACAGAACTTTCATTTAGGACAGAGGGACATTTTAACAAGTCTGTGCACATCAAAGAGGCTCACACCTTGCAGTGGGGTAGGCAGGGTGGTTGGAGGCTAACTGACAATTTTAAATCACACTTGAGATTTAAAGGCACCTCTTTTCTGGCTCTGAATAATCTAACCTAACCAGCTAAAAAGCAAGGGGTGGCTCTCGCAACCAAAATCTTGTTTTTTCATCCTGCTCGAATAGATTTTGGCTGATGAGACTTTGCCTTCTCCAGCAAGAGAAGCTGGATGGTTGAAATAAAAAGGAGTATTTTTTTGTCACTTTCCAAATTACAAATAATTATACTCGGTTTAAGTTGGTCAGTTCCTTCTTATACACTAGCTTGAAATCTGTTTCCCCTCAGAAATGTACAAAGCCAGGCCAGAGGCAAGAAGCTAGACTCCTTGTTTCTGAAGCCAGGAAGCCTTTATAGCAATCAATAGATGGGTTAAGATAAAAATTGTTATACTGTCATGCCTGGCAGATAGAGTTGGAAAAGAATAAGTGCAGGCGGATCTATGCAGGGTTAAGTGACAAAAATAGTCACAGAGTGAAGACAAAACCACAGGGGTGCAAGGGCTGCAGTCTGTATGCCTCACACAAGCTGCAATAAAAGTACTGTGATTTTGGCTGTCAGGGTGATTTGCAAATATGTCAGTGTAAATCCCTCTCAGCTCCTGAGCTCTTGACCCAAACTTCTCATGCGTGTTCACCTGAATCAAGGGCTGAGTGAAATCTGAGGGGAAGCACAAATCACAGATCAAGAATTTGGTACAGATTTTATCTGACTGGGAAGACAGCTCTGTCTGATACCTGCAGTGCCTCTCCCCTGTCTCCTGTCTGTTTGCTGAGACAGCCCTACGCTCGTCACCCCACTGCTGCAGGCCATCGCCACAGAGCCCTGATGTAAACCTCTTAATGCGTTACATGTCCATACTATTTGTATTCTCATCTTGAGTCGTGACGCAGCCTCGGGCCCAGCAAGCTGGAGAATGAGAGAGGTGGGTGTGCTGAGTCTCTGTGTTTTTTCTCTCTCGCAGGGGACTTGGAAGTTTACAGTACCTTTGAGGCCAAAGTTGTCTGGGATTCAGTATTGCATTAAATGGTGACACACTGGGCAGGTGGGCTCTATTATTGCATTACAAAGGCTGCTGCTTCCCCCGGTACAGGCTATGTTTTGTGTGTGAAGCGGGCCCACACCTGCTGGAGCTGGGATCTGGAAATGCGGAGGACAGAAGGCATGAGTCTGTGGTTTCCTGCTGTGAGGGGCATGTGCCTGCGGTGGGGCATGCGCACGGGGCTGCTCTCCGCCGAACGGCTGCGCTGTATGAAAGTGCCGCCAAGGTGAGGGTACTGTTCTGTCTCCAGGGTTGAGGAGGAGAAAACGGAGGACGCCAGTCTTCTGAGGGGGCTGTACCTCGGGAGGGAGTGCTGAGAATGCCTGTCCTCCTCCAACTGCAAAAGACCAAGAAGAGTGGAGGAAAAGGTGTCAGGCAAAGACTTGACTCGCCCCTGGCTTGTGCCGCGCATGCTGCAGAAATCTTCACTGGCGGGCGGCAAACCCTCTGGCTTTACAGGGCTTTAATTACAGCCTCGGGGTTCACCCTTACTAGGCTAACACCACATTGTTACTTGGAGAGGCCTTTTACGTGCAGCCACCAGCCCTGATTTAAAGCTTTTAATGTGCTACATCTTCAAAACATCATACGATGTAGGGGCAGGAGTTACAGTTATGCCCTACCATTAAACCTTCACAGAAGGGGAGAAGGCCTGAACTTCCGTTAAGGTTAGGAAACAAAACCTCTCTTCCTCACCTCTCTGTCACTCCCTCTCTCAACGTTCCCTCCCGCCAACTCAGAGATTGGTTAATTGGCAGTTTGGATACGTTTTAGTGTATTGCACTTGTTACAGCAAGGAGTGATCTAATTAAGCATTTTTAAATTAAGTGTTAATGAAGGGTAATACAGACATCTTGCAAGAAGGAAATGCAGTCTTTCAACCTATCAAATATGCTGCTTCAAGGTTTTCCTAATTCATCTTGATCTGCAACTCCACACGTATATGCTGTGAGCTTCACAGCAGTGGGCATAGCAAGGGCTGAAGGGGGCTCTGTCTAGCATGCATACACAACAAACCTGCTGCAAGTTTTACTGGTGCCTTGGAAGGTCAAGAAAAGGGAGTTGGGTGTCACCCCTGAAGGGACCTACCCACCATACCTTTCTTTCCTCACTTATTAGGCAACTTATTCCTCCTCTTCACTCTCCTTTATGCAAATGCTTACACAAACATACATATATTGCAGAAATCCCCAACTTACTCATTTCCCTTCCCTATCTCCTACCCACAGATGGTTCAAGTAGATCAATATGAGGACAAACTGAACATTCAGGAAAAACACAACAGTATAAAAATGTTGTGCTACTGCATTGCTTGAAATCAGCAATTGTGAATTAACTATTTGTGATAACCCTCGTTTTCAATTCCATCAATGGGGAGGAAAGAAACCTGCAAACTGCAAAGTGCATAGGCAATTAGATGGGTTTTCTGCAGTGTGCTGTGCTCAAAGACCCATCCCCTTGCTATGGCCAATGAATCAACTACTCTTCTTCTCCCATCTGCCCACAACCACACAGCTTTACAGAAATCACAAGACTGAATTTGTTCTGGGAGGAAGATTAGCTGGATCTAACTGCTTTCTGGAGGAACAGTTTGCCCAGTTTTCCCTTTAAAAAATCTCTCCAAAGACTTTGTGGCCTCCCGTCAGGAATCGTGTACTATTAATCCTCCCTGCATCACTAAATAGTCTCTTTTTATTGAATGGTGTCTACCCATATGGATTGCTTTGCTCAGAACACCTGTGGTTTCAAACAAAAAAATGCATCACATCAAAAAGTTACAAGAATTTTGAACCTTGAGCAGTAAGAGACCCCCTTGCAGGGGGAACAAGTGATGCCTCATAAGTGCAAGAGTCTTGTCATACTGACTAATACTTATATTCTCAGAGAGGCCACAACTTGACTACGTTGCTTTGGAAAGAATATTGCACAACACACAGTACAGGTTCAAGAGAACATCATCCATTCTTTTCATATTTTCCCAATATGGCTGTCCTGTTATTTACTTCGGAACGCCATACTTCTGAGACTTGAAGAGGAGAGAGAGAAAGAGAGGTGAAGTCCTGGCAAGATGAACACAAAGACATCTTAGCCTCACAGGAGAAGCCACTTCAAAGGGAATGACTTCCCAACTTAGATGGCTGAAACAATGTCAGAATGAGCTTGTGGTGTGTTTAAAACTTGGAGGGGAGTGCTATGATGGAGATAACTGGGGTGCAAGTGTGGCTAAAGGAAGTGGTCAAAATACTCATTGGGCACAAAACAAGGTGCCCAAGGAAACAATTGGTAGAGAACACAAGGGGATGAGGAAAAATGGAGCCAAGGAAGGAGGAGGGCAATTGGGGTCAAAAATGTACATAGGGCCTATAAGGCATAAGAACATCATGCTGGATGGCAAATCTAGTCCAGCATCCTGTTCTCACAGGTGACTTTAGGAAATCAGCAAGCAGAACATAAGCACAAGAACCTCTCCCCTTCTGTAGTTTCCAGCAACTGGTATTTGGAAGTATTACTGCCTCCATCTGTAGAGGTAGAGCATAGCCATCATGGCTAGTAGTCATTGATAGCCCACTACTCCATGAATTTACAAAAAGGACTGTGTGTGCACTACTAATAGAAATGAAGTGGCCCAAGAAGAGAGATCTGGAGAGTTGAGGAATGTGGGCCAGCAGCAAGGTGAGCACAGCGCTACTTGCCTGGAACTGAGACATTGGGCACTTTCAGACTGTTGCTTTCTCTGGGTGGGATTCAGTCACATACCAGTGAATTCAGGTTGCACAATTAAAGCTGAATGGGAGGTTTTGCGCATCAAACCAGCTTTCTCCAAAACCCTGATTTTTTTTGTGGTTAGGAAGATAAACTGGAAAGTGTAGGATGTCACTTGCTTTGATGCAATGTCACCTAACCTCCCAACAAACAAATCATAATGAATGCTCATTAAATGGTCAACTTTGTCTAATTCCTTGCAAAGAAATCAGGGAACATGCTCAACGAATAGATCATTGGGAACCGCTCACTGACAGCGCTGGCACACTTTTTAAAAGAGCTGCACAGAAAGGAAATCCTGCCAGTCGTAGCTTAAGCTGTCCCTGTAGCATTGTGACTTGGCAACCCTCAGCAGGCAACAAGGACTTAAGAGGCAGGGCTGGATTTCACATATTGTCCTCAACTAACGCAGGCAGCTAATTTGTTGGCTCTGGCATCTAGTAAATAATTGCATCAGCTGCCTTCAAACCACTGGGTGCCACTAATCTTCACGTTGCAACAGCCAGGCAGGATGGCAAGTCACAGAAAAGTTCTATAGACTGCAAGCTGACTAAGGAGAGACTGCATATTATAGAATCATAGAATCATAGAATCATAGAATCATAGAATCATAGAGTTGGAAGAGACCACAAGGGCCATCCAGTCCAACCCCCTGCCAAGCAGGAAACACCATCAAAGCATTCCTGACAGATGGATGTCAAGCCTCCGCTTAAAGACCTCCAAAGAAGGAGACTCCACCACACTCCTTGGCAGCAAATTCCACTGCCGAACAGCTCTTACTGTCAGGAAGTTCTTTCTAATGTTTAGGTGGAATTTTCTTTCTTGTAGTTTGAATCCGTTGCTCCGTGTCCGCTTCTCTGGAGCAGCAGAAAACAACCTTTCTCCCTCCTTTATATGACATCCTTTTATATATTTGAACATGGTTATCATATCACCCCTTAACCTTCTCTTCTCCAGGCTAAACATACCCAGCTCCCTAAGCCGTTCCTCATAAGGCATCGTTTCCAGGCCTTTGACCATTTTGGTTGCCCTCTTCTGGACACGTTCCAGCTTATCAGTATCCTGATATATTTCACTATGAAAGATAGGAAGGTTGTAGCCTTCCAAGATCTTATTATGAGATGGTCCCTCCCTAACCTAACTGCCACCACAGGGGCTTTTGAGGGACCATGTTGTCCTGAGGCGAGAGGACAAGCAATTATAGCTTGTTCTTTCTTTCCCTTTTATTGTAATTATTAGAAACTGATGCCTATTGTTGTAACTATACCGTAATTTGTGAGGCCTGCCTGAAAAAAATTAAAATAAATTTGCAGAAACTTATTGAACCCATTCTTCTATCCATATTTACTTTCTTCCCCTCCCCCCACCACACTCATTGTCAGGAAGAAAAATATCTGCTTCCCCAGTACTTTCCTTTGATGTGACAAAAAGTTCATGAATATGTTATGTAGCCTACCTATCTTTAAAAAGTTTCAATAAAAATACTCTGGATGGGGGGAAGCACAATATAAATGCCTTAAATAAATTAAGTTCAGACTGCCTTTTGTTTTTTGAACGTTTGGTAGTTATAACCCTATACAGGACAAACATCCTCAAGCCAATAACTCAACGGAGAAGTTGTACACTGTTCATGCACGAAAAGACTGATAATCAGGCACTGACTTCGCCTACATTTTGACCTGATTTTTTATCATGACTGAATTTTAGTAGAGATTGGGAATCATTGGAAAGCTGTACCCTGAACACAGCAGAAATCATTTTGAATCAGCATGCTTGTGATCTTGTTGTTGGCACCCATCTGACTTGAGAGACAATGGAGTACACCTCCAAGGGTGAAGCCCAACCACTGCATTAGCAGCACCAAAGTGACCTCCCCAGGGCGCAAGCCTGGGCAGTGTGTATGGAGATCCTGGGTTGCCCAGACAAGAAGACACACTTTGCGGTCTCGCTGATTTGGTCCAAAGAAAAGTAGAGCAATACGTTTGGCACCAGCTTGGCTGCAGGAGTTGCCAGAAGGAGGCATACAAGATGCCATCCAACCGTCTTAGGACTCCACTCTGGATTTGTGTATGGTTTATTCCTTAGCCTTTTCTTCTCCTGAAGATATCCCACTAGCTTGTATTTGCTGTTTGTTTATGCTATAAACAAGATTAATTCTGAAATTTTAAGAGAGGCAGACTTATGTGGGTGTCTATATGGATGCACAGCTAGCTATAAACATACTGCACATAGTGCCAACATCTTACACATGAATTAACTGTGTGACCAAAATGGTCTACAATAAATAAAAAGTACTACAGGGCACTTGGAAGTCCTGCAGACCACTGGCAAACATCCAGCTCCACAAGACAATGGCATGGTTTGCAGGTAATACAAAGCCATGCATGGTTGGTTTAACTTAACATTGATTTTGTTTACACATGCAAAGCCACCCCAGCAACAAACCAGAATATGAAACCATGGTTCTAAGTTGGCTTAAGAATCTCAGCTTGCTTCAAGCGTGACTTCTTATTATATCCATATATACTATGCCAGCTTAATTCTGATTTGTGTTGGCACCTGCCCCCAGTCAGTTGCCCAACTACAGAGGCATGAGGGAAGAGCAGGTAGAAAATGAAACCAACTTTAGGTAAAAAAAAAAAGCTGCTGTTACTTTGCTCATCTGTGAAACTACACCTGGCTTGTTCCAAAAACAGTGGTTAAAACATACCATGTCTTAGCTTTACATATGGAAGCCAGTGGGTTTGCAATGATTCTTTGGATGAAAGCATGGGTGAAACATCCCCCTCTGATCTATTGCAAAAGTTTGAGCACTGATAGAGTGATTCAAATTTATCCAGCATCTGAATACCCCCATGGATTAAATCCAGATAAAGGGCAGCCAGTCACCCAAACATCTAAAAATGTGTCTTCATCTCTCTTGAAACCTGGATTTGCCACATCACGCTTGCCATCACGGGATTATGTGGGTACTTCATGAAGACAGGGGTGCCTCTAACTCCACCATAACTTTCTGGTACTGCTGCTGTGGGCCTGCAATTATTTATTTGTGGAGTTCTCTTCTCCTCAAGGGTATTCACTGTGCATTGCCTCTGGTCTCATCTTGCAGTAGTATCTGGATCAAAGTCCTGCACTGAGCCAAGAGCGACTTTATCTGGCATAAACAGGAATATTCATCAACTGACTACACATGAGTAGAATGAAGTTTAATCTGGTGTACACTCCTAAGGATTGACGCTTTCATGACCTCCTACAGCAATTAGTTTCTAGCCAACATATGTGAAACTATTTATGTACATTATTTCGTACCTACCCTTCACCATATGGTCCAGGGGTGTGTTACAAAAATATAAAAATGCAATATTAAAATCAGCTAAAACAATTTATGGTGGGTCCTAAAAATAAGTAACTCAGACTTCAAAGGCCAGGTAAAAGAGGTGTGTCTTCAGCATATGACAAAAGCAACATAGCGAAGGTGCTGGGTACAGTTTTGTGGGGAGGGAATTCCACAGTTTAGGGAATTGTGTCCCCACTTCCAGGCTACCACACCCAACTAACAAGAGGGCCCCCTCTGTTGATCATAACACCCAAGACGGTCTGTAGGGAAGGAGCTTCTCTTTCAGATATTTGGGGCCTAAGTCATTTAGGGATTTGAACACTTATGTAAGCACCTTGCATTGGGCCTACAAGTTAGCTGGCAATCAGTACAGCTGTTTTAGAACAGGAGTTGGTAATTCTAAATGGGAACCCAAGCCAATATTCTGACTGCTGCACTTTGGACCAGTTGAAATTGCCAGTGTGTCTTTAAGAGCACCCCACAAAGAGTGTGCTACAATAATCCAATCTGGAAGTTAACAGAACATAGAGTACAGTTGCCAAATCATTTCTGTCCAAAAGGGGTAACAGCTGGAAATAGGCAGTCCTAGCCACTTCAGTGCCAAGGTTGGATCCAGGAGTATCCACAAGTTACAGAACTGCAACCCCATTCAGAACAGGCCACCTCCCCACCTTTTCGACACGACTCAGAACCCTGTTAACACCTCTGTCTTACCAGGATTCAGCTTCAATTTATTGGCCCACATCCAATCCATTACTGCTTCCAAACAGTGGTCTAACACTTGAACCGCATTGTCTGATTCAGATGGAATGGAGAGATGGAGCTATGCATCACCTTCACATTGATGGCACCTTTCTCCAAATCTCTTGAAACATCTCGCAAGGTATTAAACAGCATTTGGGGGGGGGGGAGCAAGATGTAACCCTGCAGGATGCCACAGAACCTCCATGGTGCCATAGCTACTTTCTCGAAATGGCTCCACTGTAATGCAGTGTTCCCAACCCCACTCTTGAGAGCTTTCTACAAGGATATCATGGCCAAAGATTTAAAAAGTCACAGGGAGGTCAAGGAGAATGAGCAGAGAGACATTCTCCCCATTTCTCTCCCAACACATGTAACCAAGCAGGGCAACAAAAGCAGTTTCAGTGCCATGACAAGACCTGAAACCGGACTGAAATGTGACCAGATAATCAGTTTCTTTCAAGCTTGCCTGAAACTAGGCTGTCATCATCTTCTCAAACACTTTGCCCCAAAAGGGGATATTTGCCACTATATATATATATATATATATATATATATATATATATATATATACGGTATATTCTTATATTCCTTCCCAAAGCTGAATAGTTCCATCTCATGGTCCCTCTCCCTTAAAATCCTACCTTTTTAAAAGTAATTGAAAAGTACTTGCAAATTTGGTGACATTAATAACAATACCAGGAAGATGAAAGGGAAAAATAGGGAATGTTTGGCTGCCACAAAATCAGTATTTCAGCATTTTTCAAAGAATAATTGAAACCACTGAAAAGGGAAATCTGGCCAGTAGCTTAAAAGCATTGTGTTCTTGTGATCCAGTGGCTGGAACTAGCAAACAAGTTTTCATTGTATTTGTTAATTAAAAGATCTGTAGACCACCCTTTAACAAAATTGATCCCTGGGCAGTTTAATTAATTAAAGGGACAGAATCGACTTTAAAAAGCAACATAGGAATGCCTCATGACATATTTGGAGACACTATTTTCTCACAGAGGATAAGCCTTTGCTCATCATCTATGTGACAGGATTAAAGGATTTTATGAACTCACAAGAATCCTATGCAACTGGTCTGGTTCATGTTATTGGTATCAAATTACAGAGAAACATCTACCAAAATCACAAGCCTGAAGCAGCTAGAACTTTCTTTAGTGAGATCTACAGTGAGCAAAATTCAAGTCTCAAAATGTCTGTGTGTGTGTGTGTGTGGTGTGGTGTGGTGTGTGTACACACCCAGGATAGTCAAAATGTTGCACAAATAGCATCTTCTCAACTTTAGTCCTGCCTATTATTGGCTTCCTTTGTTCTGCACCATAATGAAGATTGAATCACTTTCAGAATACAAGCAGCCTTTTCTTTTCCCCGTTCAACCACTGCCCCAATATCCACACATTTGTTCCCCTCATGATCTATGTATTAAGAGTTATTTGTGTAACTTCACAACACATTAATCCAATTATTAATGTTTAGAGCTCTGTTTTTTTACACAGCTATAAACTTAAGCAATGAGTTAGAAAACATAGATTATTCAACCAAATGCAGAAATGGCTTGATTCATGGAACAACCTAGCTATTGGATAAATAGTTTTTAAAGGAAACAGCTAGAAAGGTGTAATTGGGAACAAAGGAAACACAAGCAGGTATATTTGGAAGCCTGGTAAAGAAGTATGGCATTTTAGTTCATTTCAGCAGGATAACTGGGAGTCATTTACCATGTTCGTCTCTCTGGTGTCTACTAGATAACATTTTCCCTATAACGCTTAGCATTATTATAGCACTTCAGAGAGCTAAAAGTGCTTTGCGTACATTAGTTTAGTAATAACTCATTTTCTTTAGCTTACCCAAAGGATTGTTATGTGATGTCAGAAGTCCCTTTAACTTTCTATCACTTTATAGCATAAACATTCTGAATGGCAGTAATATTTGGGGGAAACTCCAGCACTGAAAGAAAACTGAATTGCTATTTCTCCCCCATATTTAACCTAACAAAAGTTATTATGATAACCCACTACTGTATGTTTCTTCCCCTAGCTTAAACAGGTCACCTATGTCATGATTCCGGCCTGATGAACCTGGACATGGAATGTTACTGGACATGGGCATTGACCTAGCTGAGGAAGGGACAGTCAGGAAGGAATGGCATTCTCCAGTAAGACTAGCTGCCCAATCTGGGGAGGAAACAGCTAGAGGAGAAACCGAGCCTCCAGACTCACAGCCAGCAACCTTCCCCACACCCAAGCTGCCAGCCAGAGGTTGCTGAAGATCTGCCCCAGGGATCATAATTACAGAGCTCCACTTACCATTTGTTTTCAACTATAGTACTACCTGCCCCGAGAATCATTAAAGTGCATCCCCCATTCTAATACCATGAAATGGTGGAAAGAATCCCCACCCCTATATCTTAGCCACTTAGCTGAAGCTGTTTTCAGTGAGCTCTGCTGTGGCCCAGCAAAATCCTTACAAATCTGCCTCATCCTGCAGCAGAGCTGAACAAGCTGTGTCCATGGGCTACGAGCATCCTGCAGCTTCACTCAATGTGACCTCCAACATACAGCATCCTCTGCACTCTCATACCCCCCCAGCACTTCTCATATCTTCACCCTTTCCCTAGGAACCTCCCATGTTTTCACTTGGTTCAAGCTGCCACCAAGAGGTGGAAGTGTAAAGACACAGGTAAGCAGTCAGTATGGAGCACATGTGAGCTTGGACCACCAACCACAGAGTGCAGTGACTAGAGTAGTGTTGCTTCCTCTGGAATGACACTCTAGGCACTACACAGTGGTTTGGACTTCAAACTCACATGTGCACATGACTGCCTGCCTACCTATGTCTCTTCTCTTTGCAGCACAGAAAAGAATGGAAACACAGAACAAGGAGCATAGGGGAGGGAGGTGGAAGTGGGGGATTTCAGAGGGGCAGAAATGGCATACAGGAACCTAACGGGAAATCCACTGAACATCTATGTTTTGACACTTTTTTGCATCGAGGAGGGTTCATGTCATCCCACTTTCAATGGTGGTCTTAATTAAATATTCTTGATGCTGGTGCCATAATAATACTTATATTGAAAACATACCTCTGGAATCTGGTACAGCAGACTTGCATTCTCTGTGACAGATTGGGGGTGGGGACGGTTTCCTAGAGATGATGACTTACACAATAGAAATGGGAACTAAAGCAAAAAAACGGTGCTTATTTTGAATGTCTTACCTGTCTCTCAGGACCAGTAGGCTCGGATTCTCGTCTCCGCTGTCGGATAGCTGGTGCTGAATATAAGGGGGACTGTGTGGGGCTTCCTGGTTGCTGTTCATGTTTGCTGTCAGAGACTGTCTGACAATGCCCTTCATGTCTGTGGGAACTGTCCTCCTCAGCCACAGGCTGCATACCCCGGGTTCTCCCATCATGAAATTTCGGCCTCACTGCCACTTCTGCCCCCAGTCGTCTTCTCTCATCACCCTCTTCAATAGGCCTCAGCTCCTCAGGCTCTTCATCTGTTGTTCCAGATGTGCTTGGTTCAGCACCAGGGTGGAAGTCCTTCAGTTCTGTTTCCTTATCAATTATAACCCACTCTTTGCTGTCAAAGTCCTCCTCCTCAGCCAGGGGTACCGATCGGAAAGCATTGCTGAGGGCTTCATGCTCCACAGAAGCAGACACATCCATCCTGCCACTTGCCTGCCTGTCTACCTGTCCGGTGTCAATGGACAGCATCTGTGCTGGCTGGGAAGAGCATACAAGCCGTGAAGGAGAACAGGGCAAATCCACTCGGGACCTGAAAATAAGACAAAAAGCCTAATGGACAGCGGCTTATAGTACAAATAAAAACATAGTAAAATGTCAAACATTAAAAACTTCCCAATACACGGCTGCCTTTAGGTGTCTTCTAAAAGTTGTGTAGTTCTTTATCTCCTTGACATCTGATGGGAGAGCGTTCCACAGGGAGGGTGTCACTGCCCAGAAGGCCCTCTGCCTGGTTCCCTGTAACTTCACTTCTTGCAGTGAGGGAACCACCTGAAGGCCCTCAGAAGAGGACCTCAGTGTCCAGGCTGAGCGATGGAGGTAGAGACCTCCTTCAGGTATTCTGGGCTGAGGCCGTTTAGGGCTTTAAAGGTCAGCACCAACACTTTGAATTCTGCTAGAATTCAGCTCAAGATTTAAGACTAAAGGATTACTGAAGTGTAATACGCACAAGTTTTTGTGCAATAAAGACACTATATAATTTGTACTGTAATAGCAAATCATTTGAATGCACCTTTCACGAGTCACGTGGCAAGATTTGCTATTTATCAAGTACTTAAGGTCTCCTAAAAACTTAGGTCCCATTGCTTTGCATATTTCCACATGTTCCTCTCCTTCTGAAATATCTGCAGAATGCTCTGCTCAAAATCTTCACTCCTGGGTCTTGCTGCAGACCAGGGAGGTTGTTAAGCAGCTGGTACCCAAATACAACTGCCCCTGTCCTGCTGTAGATATTCCCCAGTAAGGGGGCATCACACTACTAGCTGAATGCACGACTGAAATTGAACAATAGGCTCACCTGAGCTTAGTTCCAGAAACTACTTGTAGTTCCAGATCACGGTCCTGAATTTTTAAAAAGTGAATGGTTCATTCTGAACATACATATTCGGAAGTTTAAGGTATGTGAACATATTGCTTCCCATCCCTACAAACAGCTTTGCACAACAAGGCAGCTACTTGCTTTTCTTGTCCATGTTTTAATATAATCGCCTAAAAGCAGAACTTTCAGACAAGCAAAAAAATAACCTTGTGTGATGTTTGAACATTGATTGTGTAAGTGTATATTTAAAGACAATGGATAAAACAAGTACCCTTAGATGTACAGTTGGATAAGTGTTTAATGGCTATCGTATTTATATTTATTTAAAAACCAATAAAGGTTGTTTTAAAAATTAATAATATTGTGTTAATCTCATGAACTACTTTTCCATTCTGTTTGAACCTATCATTGAAAGTTCTCAAACTTCACTCAGAACCAATTGTATTAATATTCTGAAAGTGAAAAAAGTAAGTGAACAATGATGACTTCATTGAGTTCATAACTTTTTATGAACCTACAATCTGGATTTGATTTATCCCTGCTGTGACTGCATACTGTGCAGTAAATATTATGCTATATATTATCAGTAATTATTAAGCCTTTCCAGGAGAAAGAGTTGCCCAAAACAGATCCACCAATGGGGAAAATAGATGGTATGCTAGTGATAAAACTAAAAGTAACCCCAGAGCCTAAATAAAATAGTGGAAAATTCCCCTATCCTCTTATTAACTGATTGTAACCATATTACATGTCCTCTTGGTTTCTAGAATCCTCATCTGAACTGGATTTCTAGACCTCTCTGATACTGGGAAAGCTCTCATTGATCTTAAGGCAGCACACATTTAAACACCAATAATATGGTTATTTTTCTTGAATAATAATAAATTGTGCTGCCCTGTTCCATTAGTATCTGAATACAGCAGAGTGTTCCTGAGACGTTGTGCCATCATGTCACCTTCACCATAAAACAGCAGAATAATCTTTAGCATGCAATAAACAATTCTATTAGGAAAGTACTACAGCAGATACTACCCACAATGGGTAAGCTCTGTACATCCAAGCATTCATTCATTTTGGATGAAAGGGATCCAAAATGGTGCTTGGAAATGGGAACTCATTGTATTTCACAAGCAAGCTTTCCATTATTATTATTATTTTTTTAAAAAACCCATTAAACTTAAACTGTAGAGACTTCAGACATCTCCCAAAACCTCAGTTTTCTACCTAGGCCTATCTGGATCCTTGAAAGTTTTATCCTATTCAGTTGCTGACTTGATGTTTTAAATGATAGGTTTTTAATGATGTTCTGTGTAATAAAGACACTATATAATGTGTAACAGCAAATCTTCAGAGAGGTTTTTGGCAACGCCAACTTCTGCGCTGGAAGAAACGTCTCGGTGTGAAGCATCTGGTGACTGTGTTTTTCTCCTAGTGATTTTCAGGACTAGCAACAAAAGGCCAGGATTTATTTCTTGTAAAAGGAAAGGATTCTTCCTGTTTCTCATTTCCTGCTTGGCAGGGGGTTGGACTGGATGGCCCTTGTGATCTCTTCCAACTCTATGATTCTATGATTCTCTCACATGTAAATAAATATTCTTTCACACAAAGAACCCTTCTAGAACCCTCATGAACTAATCAGGAATAGGAAAGATCTCTACACATCAGATCAATACTTTCTGTACTAAGAAATGAAAACTGACATTTAATGTACTTACTTGTATTTTACTTGTATTTTGATTTTGTAAATTTCTGTAAAACACTTAGGGATTTCTGTAAAAAATGTTCAGTGGTATATAAATTTTCTAAATAAGTAAATAATAAAAAAGTCCACTTGTGGACAATAAACAAACCTTCGCTCATGCTGATCTCCTTTCCCATCGGCAGTGGAGAGGCGCTCAGACTCAGGGCTGTTCACACGACGGTATCTCAGAGAACGCCCTTGAGTAGTAGGGGAGTCTGGTGCAGCTCGCACTGGGGAGCTTGGGCACACGCCACTTTTCTGATCTTCTTCTGCCAAACATTGTGTCTGCAAAAGATGGCAAACCCCCAAAACAAGATTACAAATCCAGCTAAGGCAATGTAGTGAACATGATGCCAATCTCAGAAGCATCATTTGGAAGACTCAGGGCAATACAATCATGTTTACACTGTCTTGACCGCCCTTTTTTTATGAAAAGGACAAGTAGTCACAATTCAAAGGAGGCAGAACTGGAAGTTTATGATGGATTCTTCCTAACTTTAAGGTAAAGGTAAAGGGACACCTCACCATTAGGTCCAGTTGTGACCGACTCTGGGGTTGCGGCGCTCATCTCGCGTTATTAGCCGAGGAAGCTGGCGTAAAGCTTCCAGGTCATGTGGCCAGCGTAACAAAGCCGCTTCTGGCGAACCAGAGCAGCACACGGAAACGCCGTTTACCTTCCTGCTGTAGCGGTACCTATTTATCTACTTGCACTTTGACGTGCTTTCGAACTGCTAGGTTGGCAGGAGCAGGGACCGAGCAACGGGAGCTCACCCCGGCACAGGGATTTGAACCACCAACCTTCTGATCGGCAAGCCCTAGGCTCTGTGGTTTAACCCACAGTGCCACCCGTGCTAACTTTAGCTCTGTTCAAATATTCACAAAATATTCATGGTGGTGGAACAGGAACATGACAACCCACAGCACCCTCTTTGTGCACAATGCAGAGAAAGAGGGCACATAAATAGTTAAATGCAATAAATAGTTAAATGCAAGAAACCCGAGTGAAATTGGAAGGCTAATGGATAGGGAGGACAATGTAAATAAATATTTGTTGTAACATGGTGTCCTTAATCATGGTTGAAAGCATAGGTATAAACCTGGTCTGTGTACCTATTTTTGATATGGAAATGTCTCAAAGAAATGTCAAGAAATATGATATTTACATGTCAGGCAAGAAGAACAACTTCCTTTGGATGAATCTACAAATTCAAAATGTGGTGCTCTGTTTCTTGCAGAAAGCCTTTAAAAGGCCTCTACAATACAACAATTCTATCATTCTCTTTTCATTCGTAACGCTATATTTGTGACTGTGGATAATGTGAAGTTCTCAATTCTTAACAGAAACCAGCAGGAAAAAGAAACAGTGCCCATTCAAAAAGGTCAAAGGACTTTACTTTGCTGATGCTGATCCTGAGCTTGTTGCGGTTCACATCCGTTTCTTCCCAAACCTCTCCTTCATTGAAGGCAGTGTTTGGAGCCTGGCCTAAGCTTTCTGCTGGCCGGCCAGGCAAGATTGGGGGAGCATTTTCCTGGTCACTCAGGTGCTCGCCTTGCAAAACATCCTCCGTGTTCTCACGAAGTAAATCTCCAGGAACTGGAGTGACATTGACCACACTAGAGGGGAGACATGCAACAGCATCAGCTGAAAAGGTCCTGATAGCGCAGTCTGTTTTCTATTAATTATTATTATTATTATTATTATCATCATCATCACTTCGATTTATACCGTATACTGTATCAAAAGATCTCCGTATACATTAAAAACATACAGAGCATAATAAAAACATAAAACAAAGCATTAGTAATATATAAAATAATAAATAATCATAATAACAGTCCCCCCCTTTAACAGGCCATAGATTATTTAACGGATGAAGGCCTGGGTAAAGAGGAATGTTTTTGCCTGGTGCCTAAAGTCAGGTAATGATGGTGCCAGGTGAGCCTCTCTGGGGAGAGCATTTCACAGATGGGGAGCTACCACAAAAGAGGCCCATTCTCATGCTGGCACCCTCCAAACCTCTCAGGGAGGGGCAACATAGAGAAAGGCCTTGGATGTCAAGCACAGGGTCCAGGTCAGTTCAAATGGGGAGCAGTGGTCTTTAAGGTATTGAGGTCCTAAGCCTTGTAATGTCACACAAGCTCCCAAATTGTGTAGGCCTGAATGTGCCTTCTACAGCCCATTTGAAAAAATGCTTTCTTCTTACAGAAGGGCATGAATAGTGCTGAAGAATGGAGGTAGCAAGAACCCAAGGTGTGGGCTGGAGGGCAGGTGGGGTTTTCCCTAGCTAGGCTTTCTCCATCTGCCTTATTTTACTGGCTTCAGAAACAGCATGGTACTGAGGCAGTGCCACAAAGACCCCACCAGAGAGCAACCACTATCTTGGATAATGTACTATCACACTGAGCATGTTGCAACAGTCTACCTTTATGGGATACAGCAACCTAGGCAGAACATGATGTCACCAAATGCCACAGGAGTGCACATAGTAGGCATCTCTCATCAAGTGGCTATATTGTGATGTGGGTGAAGACATTCCAAGATTACACTGTTTAAATGAATGGATTACATGATAGTCACGTACATTCATGACATTATCAGAACTGTAACCAAAAACTATATTCTGGGGATTTTTGCCATTGTAAAACGCACAGTATACAGGGTCTACAATTAAAAAAAGCATCCCTGAAGAATTACTGATTCCTCTTGTAAGATTCTGCAAATGTTGAGAATACCAAGGGCTGTGATTGTGTCACTCACCCAAACATAGCTGCTGTCTGCCTTGTGTTCTGCTGAGGTGGAGTAGAGGTGCTTGTAGATAATAAAATATCCGTACCGGCTTTTTCCCAGTCAAAGGCCTCGTTCTCAGTAATACCTCTTTCTTTCATGCTGTTTTCAAACACAGTCATGATGAGCTAGAAGAAAAGCAAATTATAATAAGGTTCATATGTTCATCCACAGTCAGAAAGAACAGGAACACAGAAAGCCACCTTATACTAGACTTTTTCTTCAACGAGTCCAGTACTGTCTACTCTGATGGGCAGCAGTAATCTAGGGGTTCAGATCCTTTTACCTGAAGTTGCCAGGGACTAAACTTGAGATGGAGCATTCTGTACGCAGAACAGGTGTTCTACCACTGAGCCATGGACTCTCCTCAAATAATCTTTTAAAAGAATTTCCCTATGCATTTTCAGATTTTCATCTGGTGTAGAACAATATATAGCAACTGTCATCGGTTGCATACAGTCTTATGTAACATTCACCGAATACTGTCAGCGCTGGTTAAAGCAAGCCATCTCAGGGCACGTCTGAGAGGAAACATCTCCTGCTTAAAGGTTCTGCATTTGTGCATCAACCTGAAGTACTACTGTGAGCCAAGCAGACAATGCAGCTTGCATTATCTACTGATCCTATTGGCTAGCATGCTAAGCCTAGGTCACAGTTAAGCTTGGATTCCAGGGTGCTCTGAATGGGGAAAATCAACAAGAGAGGAAGGGAGGAGTGCTCCCAGTCACAAAGAATCTCCAAGTGACAACAACAACAAAGCCTAATTGCATACTTGGTAAGTATACAATTGGGCATAATCTGTGGTAGAAAAGGTATTATTTGCTGCTTATAATAAAATCTACAACAACTTGCAAATGACCCGTGTGTTCTGTTATCTAGCTGTTGCACAGTCGCTGCACAATGGGAGGCCAATCCACAAATCCATATAATATTGCCTTAGTCATGACTATGAAAAATAATCTTAGAGTGATTTCAGAATCTGATTTCAGATCACAGGGACCAGCTATAGCAGGGAACTCAATCCATTTCAGCATTTGAATATACTGGGATAAAGCTCTTTAAGCCATTGGCTAATGTGTGCAAGCATTTTCTTTTCTATACATCATAGATTGGGGTGGACGGGACATTTGGCCTTCCAGATGTCGCTGAACTACAGCTCCAGTCAGTCCCAGAAAGCAAGGACAATGGTTACAATGCTGAGCTATAGTTAATCAACTTCTGGAGGGCCAAAAGTTCCCCACACCTATGACAGTGGAAAACAGTCCAGATATATTGGTGTAAGAATTCATTTGTTACTATCAAAGGTGTCGCACACACAACTCATAAAATATAAACCATTCTATTAGTCCATTTGTACATTCCTCAAATCATGTTTTAGCAAACAAACTGGATTTGAATCATCCTAATGAGCTGTTTGTGGGGATGCTTGGATACCTTCTCAAAAAGTATTCTTGTAAGAGTTGTTAATACTCCTTTGAAACAAAGCAAATGGACATAATCTACAGTTTCGGAATAACTGCAATCTTAGGAAGGGACAAATATGCTGCTTCCATTTGCATCATATTTTGATGGCATGGGAAATTGTAAATGACAATTACGGATCTCCCAAGCATTCTAGCTAGCTCTTCCCACACAAACAACATTCCCAACACATTTGGGAAATACCATTTTATTGGTTTTAAGATGAAAAGGACACGCCTCTCTGTTATTATAGGTCTCAGAGGTTTTTACCTGATAATCTGGTTTAGTAAAATAATCCAGATTTGCAATGTGATCCAGAAAAAGGTGGAACTCAGAAGGCATATGTTTTAGCAGCATTCGATGTTCGTATTTTTCTTTAATCATACCAACTTGCTCCTGCAAAGAAAAAAATAGCTCATCACACAACATTACACTACACATAACATGAAACTTCAGGCACATAAAATGACCAAGAAAATGGAGGGTCTTATTCAGTCGCTGACTGAGTTCTCTACCTTATCTTTTATCTTGCGCCACGGAAGCTGACCAACTGCAAACTCCACCAGCATGTAAAAAAGGGACCACAGGTCATCATGTCGACCCATCTCCTGGAGAAAAATGGAAGCACAAAAATTAAGCTGCTGATAATGTCTGCAACTTTACAATTGAGCAGGTGACTGCTGCCCTATGATCCAGTTGATGACAAATCCACTGCACATACAATTAAGAGCAGGCTCACAGAATGTAATGAAAATGATGTACAGTATAGGTGGTACTTAACACTGGTGAAATTGGCCAAAATGTATAGGATGAGGAACAAACTATGTTGGAAGTGTGGAGAGAAAGATGGAGATTTTTATCATATGTGGTGGGAATGTGATAAAATAAAAGTATTTTGGGAAGTGGTCTTCAATGAACTAAAAAAGATGTTTAGATATACCTTCCCCAAAAAACCTGAGGCTTTTTTGCTGGGCTTGATGGGAGAAAAAATTGCAAAGATAGACCAAGGACTATTTATGTATGCTACAACAGCAGCAAGAACTTTATTAGCCCAAAGATGGAAACTGCAGGAACTAACTGCAGGAACGATTGAAGAGTGGCAGACTAATATGATGGACTATGCGGAACTGGCCAAGCTGACAGGCAGGATCCGAAACCAAGACGACCAAAAGTTTCAAAGAGATTGGAGTAAATTTTTGGGGTATATGAATAATTATTGTAAAAATGTGAAGACACTAGTGGGATTGATATAAATTCTGCAACGAAAAAACTGTAAATCTCAAAACTTTATAGACCATTGAGACAGAGTTGATCATAAGGATATAAAGGTCTTAAGTAGAGGATATAAACTGCGGCACAAATATTTGAAAATTAAAAACCGGTTGAAGGAATGGAGGGAAGTCATGAGCTCAGTAGAGCCAAGAATTTATTTGTTTTGTTATTGGTATGCTGAAATACTGTGTTAAAAAAGAAATTAATAAAAATTATATTTAAAAAAAGAGCAGGCTCTCACAAGGTTAAAGATCTAGAGTAATGGTTTTCAAACCTTCTACTGTATCTCTGGGGAACTTTTTCTACATTGCGTTGTCTGTTGAGGAATTCCTGTATATCAATCATGAAACCTCTTTACAAGAGGCTTCAGCAAAATTTGAATTACAGAGGCCCAAAGAGGTTGAGCCCAAAGAGCTTTTTTTTTTTCTTGGAAGGCCACATGATATGGCTAAAATTGGGAAGAGTCGAAGGGTGAGATTTATGGATTTCATTAAGTCCTCTCTACCTATTTCCGCATTGCCTTGTAGCCTAGCATGTGCTCTAACTGCAGGCTGGACCCAATAGTTTGCCCTAAAAGACACCAAAAGTTGTATGCTACAGGAAAGGATTAGTAGACAACAAACTGTCAGAAGTTGTGGAGGTGGATTGACCTCCAAAAATATTTTTCTAGGTATGCATGTGCTCTAATATATTTGACACTTACTATGTATTAGCATGCCATTAGCATGCCTTAGCATGAGCCTAGCATGCCAATGTCACATGCAAAGAGGCCAACAAGCATGGTAAGTGTTTTTAAACATGGTGTGTATGGAATGCTTACAATGGGGGTGTGAATACCAGGCCCTGGACCCAATTCTGGCCCTCCGTCCTCTCTGTCTGGCCCAGGGTGCTTTCCCCAGGCCATACCTCTTGCGTCACACACAAAATGAGTATTTTTGCCTGGCTCAGAGATGTCCTAAAACTCCAATAATGACTTTTATAGAGCAGAGTATATAAGTGTGTAGAAACTAGCCTACAATACAAAGTTAACTTTTACATTTATTGAACTGCCCGCTATTGTCTGCTGTCTATTCCATCACTGGCATGTGGCCCCTAGAAGGCTGCATAGAAAGGCTTGAAGCCCTCAGGCTGAATAAGTTTATTCACCCCTGGGCTAGGAGCTGTCATTTCAAAAATAAACTAAAAGCAATTTAATATTTTACAATGACAAATTTTGGAGGTCTTTGGCCACAGAGAAATGATCTTGCAAGATTGGATACAGTCTATGGGCTAACTATCCCATCCAAGCAGCAATCACTATGAAGATGAACTCTATACTGTCTTAAGTGTCGTACTGTAAATTACCCTGGGAACCTTAGAGTTAAAAGGCATTTTAGAAATATAATGCAGAATGAAGTACCACTAATAAGAACAATGTTCTGTATTTCTTAATCCCTGTTCCACAAACAGGTGATGTCACAATGTCAGAACTACAGACTTCTTACAACATAGATTCAGACACATTGCCTGAAACAATTGTCTTCCTTCAGGATTTTCCACTTTGTAGATGAAGGGTGACTTCCTCTCCTCATACCCATCAAAAGATAAAGTATAAATTGGGGGCATTGCAGAGCACTAAGATATATCATTGCTCTGAGCAAAAGGGAAGATGAAATTGCTGAGCAGAGATGTGAACATCATTTCACTCTATGCAGCAGTACTGTCTTTATTACGAAATATCATCTCTTTTACATCTTTCAGAGGGTAGCTTATTGAGTGCAAATGTAGCACAGTGACTAAAAGCTTGCTACAGCCATGAATGCACTAGGTGACCCCAGGGCAAGCTACTCTATCTCAGTCTGCATTCTCCCCTTCTGCAATGTGGGGATAATCTGAAATACCCTGAACGTTCAAATAGCACTATAAAATGTTGACAGTTCTTGGCAGAGCTTGACAAACAAGTTAATGCTATTGTAGATAGAACCTGAGAGTAAGATGGATTTTCTTTTGGACAAGGGGACATTAAAAATTAGGAAGTGTGAAATGGATAGCTCAGGCAACCAATTTTGGGTGGCATGGAAGAGCAGCATTTTTATATTTATTGTATTGTATATTACTGTTTTTTTACTGCCAGGGAGAGGTGCCGGTGATATTTTCTGCATCAAATGCTAAGCTAACTTCGATGGCCTAGAGTACTATGCACCTTGATTTGGGGGGGAGGGCAGGGTACCATTTGCTATTCTGTCTCAGCTACAACAGCTAACAAATGATACTGACCTGGTATTTAACTATATTCCACAGAGGAATCAGCAAGAAGACTGCTATTTCAAACTATGTATGATAAATCTATGCACAGACATAAGACAGTGATCACTAATAGCTCAGATGACTTTTAAATACCGATCACAGCGAAGCATTGTTTTATCATTGCAACACCTGCCAAGGATAGCTATAACTGCTACCATGTTCCAAACATCCGAGAACCAAATGCTGGGAACAAATGCCAGGGGAAAGCTGAGGCCCTTCCTGCCCTTCCTGTGAGCATCTAGAGGCATCTAGCTGGCTAATGCTGGAAACAGAATTCTGGCTTAGATGCACTTTTGGTGTGATCTAGCAGGCCAGTGTTTATGCTGAAACAATAGCTAAGAAATCACAAGCAGGCAATTTGCATGGACAATGAGCAATCGTGAGCAGAGGTTTCATAAGGGTATACTTTCTTGGAATTTCAACATTAGACACTGTATTTTGCCCACCTAGTCTGAAAAGCAGTTTGTGGTGCTCCTATATAAGACCATGCTATATTCATAAAATCTTTTGCTTGTGTGTACTCAGTTCAAAAAGGTTTATCCATGAAATACAGCACACATAATAGTGCTATGAGTTTGCAGACACCTTGTCTTTCAAAATGGCTCCAACTTTTGCACTACCTGGCAGAAAACTGAACAGGGTGTTCTCCCACCTCCCCAAAACGAAATACTCACTCTGTTTTTATGAGCATTCACTGAAGCATAGCGGACCGTTCCCCGGAAACCAGCAACATTACGAGGCTAATGGGAAAGATAATGAAAAATTAAACTTAAACATCAAACTTAAGAATTAGCAGAGCTGCTAATGTTTTATTTATCACTCAGGGCCATAAACCACTTTAATTACATTTGTTAACTTGAACTGATGTGCCCTAGGTAGGCATTTTGGTTAGGCATTAGAAATTGCTCCTTGAATAAACCCCTCAGGAACAGTTAAAACATGACAGTGGAAAAGCCACGTTCTTCACAGTGCTTACAAGAGATCTAATTACAGTTTGTTTGTTTGTTTGTTTGTTTGTTTGTGTGTTTGTTTGTTTAAAAAATCTTCTGCTAAGGATAAGCCCTCCCAAAAGGAGAATACTTCCACCTTGAGTGGACAGAGGCCAGCAATTATTCATCTTTGTAGAAAACAGAAAACCAATAGTTTCAAGTCAATTAAACTTCAGAGCAAGTGAAAAGTCCAAAATGGCTTCTGTAATCCTTTAGGCGACTATAGAAAATGATCATAACAACCTCATCTTCCCTTTAAAAAACCCCATCATTATAATTGAATAACACAGGATGCTTCTGTCAACTGTTCCAATTAATTACCTTAATTCACATTGGCTTGGTTCACACATAACAATAAGCCATGGTTTAGTAAACTATTATTTATTAAACAATGGTTTGTTTCATCATCAACTCTACCCAGCAGATCTGAAGCAATGGCATGTTGGCTTATTTAAATAATAAAAAACCTTGGTTTATTCTAACTGTTGCTTGGCATAATGTGCAAACAAGACACCCTTACTGAGTTATAAAAATATTTATATATCGCCATGTCATAAAAATATATTAAATCATATAAAAGTTAAAAATATACACCAATTAACCAATTGTGGAAGGATGCATTCTTAATTACCTGATTGGCCTGGCAGAATAGAAAGTTTTAAGCAGGCATTTAAAAAGTTGGCACAGAACCATGGTTCTTAACCATTGTTTGTTTGGCCTTCCCACCCCAGACCCTCAACTAAAAATAAAACATGAGGCAAGAGCAACTATAAAACATGATCAAGCTATGGAGAAAAAAGCCTTGGTTTGTTTGATCATCTGTGAGATAATCCATAGTTAACGTGTGGTTTGTTAAACAAACCTTGGCTTATAGTTACATTTGAACCAGGTCATTGTCAGGATCCTGCTGGTTGCCCATAAGCACTGGTTCCCCACTGCACTGACTCATATCCCAGCTGTTATAAACTCCATTGTAATTCCTCACCAAACTAGGAAATTAGGGGTTCTGAATAGCCTATTTGAAATAGTAACCTACCCCTTCCCACCATTAAGCACTATCACAAGAAGTCTTTTCCAGATAAATAAATTTCATAATTCAGGCTCAACTATTAAGCAAACTAAGCAAAAGAGGAAGTATTTTGCCCCCATTGGGGTTGAGAACAAAGAAACATGTGCTAAGGAAAGAACAATGCAGATATTTTGTCATAACAGTTGAACCATCCCTTGCTGTTATGGTTAGCATTCCACCACTTTAAAAAGCTTGGATTTCATGCTGTCTGCTTCAGAATGAAGTAATATTAATGGCTATAAACAGGAATTGTCACATTCTGTTCTCCCATAAGGAGTAAGACTCAAGTACAACAATGGGGGAGGCTGCCGTTAAGTTCCACGTAACCCCCATCCAGGACAGTCCTGAGCCACTGCAATCCCAGAAAGACCCAGCACTTCAGCCCTATTGAGGTGTTCTCATCCCATATGTAATTAGGAACAACGGGGATGACAGTTCTGCCACCACCCTCTCACCCTCTGGGAGCTGAAAGGAAGCAGGGAGGCTTTTCTGCCACAGTAGGTTCCTTGTGCAAGTTAGAACCCGTGTTTGTTCCAGGATTCTGAATATTTTCAGGGAGCCTACAAGAACAGAGCAAGCTCCCTGCTGCATGTGTTTGGTGGTTAAATTATGGAGGGTGGCAAAGACGGCAATGGTGGTGGTGGAGTTAGCACATGTGGCCCACACAGAGACATACAATTCTCATTGTATGGGAGATCAGAACACCTGAATAGGACTTTTTTTTAACTCAGAATGCAGAAGACTCTTGGCCTGTACATCAAGAGTTGAGACATGTCCCAGTCCTGAAAAGCAAAAGAGTATATACCATCAAAACCCAAAGCAAAAACAAAAGGAGAACTCAGAACTCTAATAATAATTAAAAACAAGCAAGCACAAAATAAAGGGCGGTGGGGGAAAACCAAGAAGCATCATGATGGCTCACTCACAACTCATGGCTGAGATGGTTACAAGCAGCGGATGGGAAGCCAACGCATCAAACACAGTCTCAAAAAAGGAGCCCAAAAGAACTGTAAAACAAAGAGAAACCCAAAGAAAACCATGACAATAAAAATGCAAAATGGAGAGAAATAAAAACAGAAATGAATTTTAAATCAGGTCAACAATTTCACCCCTATTATTATTATTATTATTATTATTATTAAATTATTATTATTATTTTCCTTCTCTTGCAGCACGTGCCTTGGCTTCATTGCTTTGCAGATACTTTATGCCTGGGTGGTACACAGTGGCTTAGACTTTGGAGCTTGATCTATGTGAGGTAGTACAAAACCGTCTGTCTTCAGGCAGAAAGAGCTGCAGTAAACGCCACAATCTCCCCGACTCACATGCTCATTGACACTTTCTCAGCCTGAATTTATTGGCATCGTTTCTTATTTCTGCCCTGTTGATTTTCACCTGACTGTTACTGCCTATGTCTCTGTCTGAATTGGGTATGGCTAAGTCTGTATTCTCAGGGACTACTCTATTCCACCCCCTTAACAGCCCCTATTTATCAAGAACAGCCCTTATTTCCTGCTACCTGTCCCTGTCAACTCACCATCCCAATCTGTATTTTGGGAAGACTGGAGGCGCCTTTTAAAATATATTTAAGAGTGCATTACTAGAGTTGCCATTCTTTAGAATTCAATACACACAAACACAAAAACCCACACACACCACAGTATCTAAAGGCAAAGACAGCAGCAATAGCTCAAGGGAGGTCACAATGGAAGTGTGAGTTTTCCAGCTTTGCAACTTACAAAGCCACTTCCGCACTGAAGAGGAGATGGGGTTGTGGGCAGTCACAACCCTGCCACTAGCGCAGGGGCTGGGGGCTCATCCCCTGAGAGATAGGTGGGATTGCCGCCCACGCTGCTTGCAGGCCGGCCAATCAGGCCGGCCTGGGGGCGTGACCTGCGCTACTTAGGCAGGGTGCGGGCGGGTATCCCCCCCTCTTTGACCCGCTCACCAGCTGCATCGGTGAGCGGGCTGGGGTCGGATAAAGCCAGTTAGGGTCCAATACCTAAGCCAATACCGCTCTACATCCGTAACCAATAAGGTTGTGGCCTTTTCTGCCCATTAACCTTAATTGATGTCTCATTATTTCCACTGGGGGGGGCATTGCCACGCAAGGCAGATGCATAGATGAGTGAATTACACAGTGGTTTAGCCATCAGAATTGTTCTTCCCTCCCCCATGCTTTAGGCAGGTGTCCATACATACCTTATTTCTACATGTGCTCACAGGAACATTAACGCATTTGGCCTTTATTTTGTAAAAACCTGATCTGGGAAATTGGTGTGTGGGGACATAGTGACATAAAGGATTCAGACCATCATGCCATACTTAGTCAAGTATGCTGCAAATTCACAGAACTATTGTTCCCAAAGTTTAAACCTGGCTATTAAAATCTAAATTTGAACTGGCTACAGTGATGCCAGATGCCATTTCAAACGCAGCCTCACCACTTTATAAATTTATGTTTCTTCATCCAGAAAGTTTGAAGAGGAAGCACAATCCCTATTTTCAAATAATGTGATCAGTGGATTCTCTCTCAATTGCAGAAATATAAAATTAATGCCAATTTACCACTTCTCCTTTATCTCCTAAAAAACCCTCTCAAGATAGCAAATCCACTGTGAGACTTAACATTTGTACCTTTTTGTTTTAAACATAATTTCTTAGGAACAGTTAACTAACACATCTGCTTCAGAAGCCAGTGCAGGGTGGGCTAAAGTAAATGAACACATACAGAGTTCTGATATAGAGAGTAAGGACAGTTTTCTAAAATATACAATAGTTTGTGTGAAATAGGATGGTACCCTTGATGTGATAATTAGCAGTATTACAAGTACATAAAAGTGTCCCTATTTTCATCTGTGAAGCTTCAACACTATGCTGTTCCTCGGGGAACTGAAAATATATTTTCCCACAACAACTGACTTTCACACAAGTGGTCAGGTACCATAATAAAGTTGGTGACATTTTGCAGTTTGGTTTTCATCACTTCATGAGCTCAAGCGTAATGGGGTCATAACAAACAAAATCTGAGAGAAAGGTGTAAACACAGCGTGTAGCATCTATCTTAAACTCTTGAAACCTTTTGTTTCCATTTGTATCACAGTACGGGCAACTTCTCTGCCACATCTTTATTAGCCTTTGGTCGGGATGCCAGCATCAGATAACAAGGCACTAGCATTGGCCATTCTGGTGGTAGACAATGAGCATTTAAGCATGGAAATCACAATGTGTTGCAATTTATATTCCTGAGTTATTCATGCAATATTGTTAATAGTATGCAACAATGCATTGGTGTCTAACCTAAGTCACTCAGCTATGCCCCAATCAGATGCAGCACTCATGAGGCTATTTTATTAAAACTCTTCTGCTCTAATACATATTTCAAAATGTAGCAATAGTTGCACCAAGATTAGAAAATGCCTGTATCAGCAACTGCTTTTTAAATATTTGCCCTGATGTGCCAATTTTAGATGGAACCCGGTCATGTAACAATGAAAAACATAATCTTTAATTAGGGTTTTGGTTTCTGCTTCTTTCAACTTTCAAACCTGATCAGGCATTCTCTTTCCTAATATCTTGCCTCAGCCATATAGATACACACGGACACAAAACTGCACTTACAAATACATACAATATCCCCAGCCAAGCATTGCAAACTACTGCAGTGCGGTCTGAATCACGAGGAGACAGAGCTCTAATCAATGGTATAGGGCTGACTCAGCAGAAGCAGCAGCATGCAAAACACAGCAGCGCATTGCCAATTCATGCAAACAGGAGAAGCTTGCCATGACAAAAATGCTGCTTTCCCCTTGCCATTCCATGAAAGATAAAGCAGCAAAGATGTATTCAGCAGAGAGCTTCAAGAGGATGGGAGAGTTGTGCTAATAATAGAAGTGCGGGTCAGGCTTCAAACATAGAACCAGAGTTTGCATTGTGAAAAAAGCATTATGAATTAAAGGCTACTGAATGGCTGGCAACAGTAAAACTAATTCCTATACTCAGGCATCTGGTTGACAACATGAATTCAGAATGAAAGCCTACTATGGTAGAGCACATTGCTAACCTTATGCATGATGACAAATATTTAGAAGCATTTTCACATCACTACTTAACATGGTAAACTTTGTCTGAATGGATAATAGCTGTATAACAGATAAAGTAGGCATATTTTGCTGAACCACAATTTCATGCTACCCTAAATACAAGCAGAATAACATTACAGCAAACCAATACATGACAACTATAAGAGGGCTGTTTCTTTTGAGTTAATTCTTTGTGTTTATCTAGAATTGCAGCCCTGAACCCATTGCTACAGAACCAGGACCCTCATTGCCCATTTTCTTTAAAGGAAAAAAGCAGAATAGTTGGGACGGGGTCCATTAAAGGCAACTGAAAGAACCATTATTACAGATAAAAAAGCCTTTTTATTTACACATGCTCTAATCTAGTTGAAGGGCAAGCCATAAAAGATTGCAAAAATTGCCCTCCCTAAAGTTTCAGCTCTTCTGATTTATGCCTCAATCATGTAAAGGAAGCATGGCTTTACAGGCTACAAGACTTGCATTAAAAATCTGTAATTTGTTTTGTTGTTTAGTCGTTTAGTCGTGTCCGACTCTTCGTGACCCCATGGACCATAGCGTGCCAGGCACTCCTGTCTTCCACTGCCTCCCGCAGTTTGGTCAAACTCATGTTCGTAGCTTCGAGAACACTGTCCAACCATCTTGTCCTCTGTCGTCCCCTTCTCCTAGTGCCCTCAATCTTTCCCAACATCAAGGTTTTTTCCAGGGAGTCTTCTCTTCTCATGAGGTGGCTAAAGTATTGGAGCCTCAGCTTCACAATCTATCCTTCCATTGAGCACTCAGGGCTGATTTCCTTCAGAATGGATAGGTTTGATCTTCTTGCAGTCCATGGGACTCTCAAGAGTCTCCTCCAGCACCATAATTCAAAAGCATCTATTCTTCGGCGATCAGCCTTCTTTATGGTCCAGCTCTCACTTCCATACATCACTACTGGGAAAACCATAGCTTTAACTATACGGACCTTTGTCGGCAAGGTGATGTCTCTGCTTTTTAAGATGCTGTCTAGGTTTGTCATTGCTTTTCTCCCAAGAAGCAGGCGTCTTTTAATTTTGTGACTGCTGTCACCATCTGCAGTGATCAAGGAGCCCAAGAAAGTAAAATCTCTCACTGCCTCCATTTCTTCCCCTTCTATTTGCCAGGAGGTGATGGGACCAGTGGCCATGATCTTGGTTTTTTTGATGTTGAGCTTCAGACCATATTTTGCGCTCTCACCCTCATTAAAAGGTTCTTTAATTCCTCCTCACTTTCTGCCATCAAGGTTGTGTCATCTGCATATCTGAGGTTGTTGATATTTCTTCCGGCAATCTTAATTCCGGCTTGGGATTCATCTAGTCCAGCCTTTCGCATGATGAATTCTGCATATAAGTTAAATAAGCAGGGAGGCAATATACAACCTTGTCGTACTCCTTTCCCAATTTTGAACCAATCAGTTGTTCCATATCCAGTTCTAACTGTAGCTTCTTGTCCCACACAGAGATTTCTCAGAAGAAAGATGAGGTGATCAGGCACTCCCATTTCTTTAAGAACTTGCCATAGTTTGCTGTGGTCGACACAGTCAAAGGCTTTTGCATAGTCAATGAAGCAGAAGTAGACGTTTTTCTGGAACTCTCTAGCTTTCTCCATAATCCAGCTCATGTTTGCTATTTGGTCTCTGGTTCCTCTGCCCCTTCGAAATCCAGCTTGCACTTCTGGGAGTTCTCGGTCCACATACTGCCTAAGCCTGCTTTGTAGAATTTTGAGCATAACCTTGCTAGCGTGTGAAATGAGCGCAATTGTGCGGTAGTTGGAGCATTCTTTGGCACTGCCCTTCTTTGGAATTGGGATGTAGACTGATCTTTTCCAATCCTCTGGCCATTGCTGAGTTTTCCAAACTTGCTGGCATATTGGGTGTAGCACCTTAACAGCATCATCTTTTAAAATTTTAAATAGTTCAGCTGGAATATCATCACTTCCACTGGCCTTGTTATTAGCAATGCTTTCTAAGGCCCATTTGACTTCACTCTCCAAGATGTCTGGCTCAAGGTCAGCAACCACACTACCTGGGGTGTACGAGACCTCCATATCTTTCTGGTATAATTCCTCTGTGTATTCTTGCCACCTCTTCTTGATGTCTTCTGCTTCTGTTAGGTCCTTACCACTTTTGTCCTTTATTATGGTAATCTTTGTACGAAATGTTCCTTTCATATCTACAATTTTCTTGAACAGCTCTCTGGTTTTCCCCATTCTATTGTTTTCCTCTATTTCTTTGCATTGCTCGTTTAAGAAGGCCCTCTTGTCTCTCCTTGCTATTTTTTGGAAATGTTTAAGTACCCTCTATCTTAAGTACAGTGGTACCTCGGTTTAAGTACACAATTGGTTCCGGAAGTCTGTACTTAACCTGAAGCGTACTTAACCTGACGCGAACTTTCCCATTGAAAGTAATGGAAAGTGGATTAATCCGTTCCAGTACTTAAACTGAAAGTACTCAAACTGAAGCGTACTTAAAGCGAGGTAATTGGTTCTGGACAATGTGACTATAGAAGAAGAAGAAGAAGAAGAAGAAGAAGAAGAAGAAGAAGAAGAAGAAGAAGAAGAAGAAGAAGAAGAAACATTGTAGCATTTTGCTAACTGCAACCTAGGTAGGGTGACATGATGCTGGGCTCTGTGAGGTCTGCTGTGGACGAGGCCATGTGCTAGGCGGACTATCTTTAAACAGTATAGAAAGATTGAGCTCCATTACAAAGCTTTGTGTCAGTGACTACCTGGGAATCTGTTGATGCAGCCTAGAATAGCAGTGACCTTTTTTTCCCTCCCCCCCCCTTTTTTCTTTGCTGCAGCAGCAGCATACTGTTCCCTCATGCTAAGCTTGTGGTCTACTAAGAACCCGGATCCTTTTCACATATACTACCAGAAAGTCAGGTGCCCCCCCCCCCCCGATTCATATATTTGTGCAGCTGGTTCTGCCTAAGGGTAGAACCTTACATTTGTCCCTATTTAAATTCATTTTGTTAGTTTGGGCCCAGTTCTCCAATCTGTTACGGACATTTTCAATCCCGATTCCGTCTTCTGCGGCAATAGTTACCCTTCCTAGTTTGTTGTCATCTGCAAATGTGATGATCATCCCCTCAATTCCTTTTAAGTTTACTGCATCTTTTACCATCATCCATCTGTTGTATGTCCATAGTTACCATAGTATCCAAGTCAATTGGATACTTTATAGACATTGAACAACAACGGGTCCAGGACAGAACCCTGCTTGTAACTTTATTCTGGGATGATGAGGAAGCATTAGTGAACACTCTTTGGGTTCAGTCAGTCAACCAGCTACTAATCCATCTAAAAATTACCTCATTCAACTCACATCTTACCAGCTGCCTTACAAGAATATCATGGGGGGCTTTGTCAGAAGCCTTACTGAAATCAAAATACACTATATCCATTCTCCTGATCCAACAAGTTTGCAGCTCTATCAAAAAAAGAAATGAAATTCATCTGGCAAGACATGTTTTTGAGAAACCTATGCTGGGTTGAGAAACCCAGGTGACGCTGTGGGATAAACCACAGAGTCTAGGGCTTGCTGATCAGAAGGTCGGCGGTTCGAATCCCTGCAACGGGGTGAGCTCCCGTTGCTCAGTCCCAGCTCCTGCCAACCTAGCAGTTCGAAAGCACGTCAAAATGCAAGTAGATAAATAGGAACCGCTACAGCGGGAAGGTAAACGGCGTTTCCGTGCGCTGCTCTGGTTCGCCAGAAGCAGCTTTGTCATGCTGGCCACATGACCCGGAAGCTGTCTGCGGACAAACGCCGGCTCCCTCGGCCTATAGAGCGAGATGAGCGCCGCAACCCCAGAGTCGGACACGACTGGACCTGATGGTCAGGGGCCCCTTTACCTTTACCTTTATGCTGGGTCTTAGTACTGTAATCACATCATCCATTTATAAGTGGTCAAAGACCAACTGTTGAATTATCTGTTCTAGGACCCTTCCTGGTATTGATGTCAAGTCAGTAATTACCTAGGTCTTCTTTTTTCTCCTTTTGAAGAAGGGGACAACATTTACCTGCCTCTCGTCTTCAGGGACCTTACCTATTCTCCAGGAGTTCTCAAAGATTACAAGGACTCACAAGCTCCTTTAATACCCTTGGGTGCAACTCATCAGGCCCTGGAGATTTGAATCCCTTTTTCCTATCTGGGGCTGCAGCTCCCTCCTTGCATCACTTATTATGTTATCACCAGGCTGGGCACTGCTTCTCTTTTGGGTAAAGAGAGATAGAAAGCAAGCAAGTGTTGAGCAGTTCAACCTTCTCTCTGTCATCCAGTAGCATTTCTCCATGATGAAGAATGACTTGTTTGTCCTTCCTCCTGCTTTGAACACAGCCAAAGAAACCTTTACAGTACTATTAATTTTAACCTCTTTTTCAAGCCTGAACTCATTCTGAGCTTTGGCTTGCCTGACCTTCTCCCTGCAACTGTTGGATACTCTTGTATACTCTTCCTTCGTGATTTCCCCTTTCTTCCCCTTTCTTACATGTGCCCTTCTTAAATCTCAGTTCATCTGTAAGCTCCTAATGCAGTCTTCAGAAGTTGGGCAGCTTGCATAAGTCTATGGCTGATAGCAGCTGAGTCATGAAATGAAGATGTCAGGTTTTTAAAAAGGACAAGGGTGGAGGAGAACAGGAATTAGACTGCTTGAGCAGTCTAAGGCCTTATAGCATCCAGGAGGAGAGCACTGGGTGGGTGGGAGATGCATGCAATGCCGTTTAAAAATAATAATAACCCTTTAACCCTGTATTTCATAGTGGGAGAAGGGTAAGAAAGAAACAAGTTCTGTGCAAGCAAGCCTCAAAATAGTTCTATGAAGCTTCTTTTCCAGGCTGCCTAGAGCACAAAAGAGTAGCATTCCTGGTTAGGTGTTGGGGATGCGCTGCAACATTTGTTGCAGGCTGCACTTATTTGCCTGATTTGCCACATTTCATACATGGCATCCTTTTATTAATACCTTAGTATTATGAACTATGATGCAATCAATGGATATGAGTCTCCATACTTTATTTTAATATTTATTCATTTCCCCACTGATCTGGTGACAATCTCTCTGAGGTAATCACAGAGCATGCAGATCCAAGACAGCCTAGAGTCAGAAACAAAACATCTTAAATACCGGGAAAACTGTGGACCACATGGAGTGAGATAGGAGAGTGCTGATTCTTACATGCTTCTGATAGACTTCAAATTATCTTTAGCAGAGGATCAGCTTCTTGAGAAAAACATTGCCCTCCTCCCAACTCTGAGCATACAGAGCTCATCCATGTCCACAAAAGGTCCCTGCAAGGAAGCACCTTGCAGGCAAGAAACATCATTATGTGCCTCAGAGCACCAGGGACAGGGATGCTGATTCGCCTCTACATACCTGCTGATAATGCTGAAACCATAAAGAAGGAAGGTGGAAAAGGCCACAGGGTGAAAACAAAATGTTTGTTGTTTGTTTTAAAAGAGAACACCTCAAAATGATGGAGAAAATTAGTTCCAAAATAACACCACCCCCAACTTCCCACACCAGACGTGTTTAAAAAATGGGAGCTTCAGGAAAAGTAAACTAATGAAACAATGTGAACTTCTTAAAACAGCACTTCTTCTTCCTTTGGTTTTGAGCCAACACACTGAGCAACAGGCACATGTATACCTTACAGTGAAGGGTGGGTAATAAATGAAAATAATAATAATAATAATAATAATAATAATAATAATAATAATAATAATAGAAAAACCATGTTTTCAAAAGAAATACAGTCTCCCTGTTACAACAGGGAGAACCTGATAGGTTCAGTTTCTATCCCATCACGTTTACCTGCCCAAACAGCATCAACAGTATTGCGAGAATGAATTAACATAATCAGGATTTGTTTGAATTATTTATAATCCCCCATAGAAATGAAAAAAGGCATCACTTACAGGCCGGACTTCACCGTTGGTATTGGTATACTGTCGAGCCAGACCAAAATCTAACATATAACATTTTCTGTAGGTTGAGGGGAGACGTCCCATGGCAAAGTTGGACTAGAGAAAAACAGAAGGATAGGAAGAGTTTGGGGGAAAATATGTATTTTTCACATGTAATAAGGGAGATCATACCAGTTATTAATATAATTATGCTTAAAGTTATCAGCCACTTGCTACAAGGGCATTTGCAGCCCCAGCTACTAATCAACCCTGTTTTCTAGCTTAAGATTGCTTCAATAATTGCAGCTCATCCCAAAATGCTGTAGCTTCCTCTGGCTTACATCCTCTGAAAACCAGTTTCATTTTCATCTTACCATTAGACAGTGTTTGCAGTAATCCATATGCTCAGCACAAAAAATACTTCTAATTGTTAAAGACTTGCCTAGTAAAGTTTTTCCTTTATCAAAACGAAGAAAAAAATAACACAACATGACCTAAATTGATTTGAAGATGAAGCACAGTGGACCAAGGCCTCCCACTCAACCCACATGAATTGAAATTTACTTAGCACACTCAGCCAGAACTCCCCAGGCTGTGCAGCGCGATGATCGTGATGCTGTGGCAATTGTGTTGGCATGGCAATTGTGGCGGGCTTTCAGCAAGTTCCACCACCAATTGTGGCTGCCTTCTGGA
Source organism: Zootoca vivipara (assembly GCF_965207765.1). Classification (NCBI taxonomy): domain Eukaryota; kingdom Metazoa; phylum Chordata; class Lepidosauria; order Squamata; family Lacertidae; genus Zootoca; species Zootoca vivipara. The sequence goes on from NC_142586.1 coordinate 101,624,368, forward strand.
CCTCTCATGGAAGAAGTACATGAAGAAGGGCCCTCAGATGTTTGCAGGACTCAGGTTGGTTCATATGGGGAAAGGAGGTCATTGAGGTATTGCAGTCCTGACCCATTTAAGGCTTTATAGGTCAAAACCAGCACCTTTCTTAATATTACTATTACTGTTACTATTGTCCTGTATTAAATTTGTATACTGCTCTTCATACAAAGCTCCCAGGGCGGTTCACAAGAGAAAAATATAAAATGAGAAAACAAAATACAAAATAAAACATAAACATAAACAAACCAATGACACCCCCCCACACACACACATTTAAAAAGCCATAGGATGTTAATCAGCCAAATACCTGGTTGAAGAGAAACATTTTTGCCTCTCATCTAAAGATATGTAATGACGGTACCAGGTAAACCTGCCTGGGGAAAGCATTCTACAAATGGGAAGCTACCATAGAAAAGGCCCATTATTGTGTTGCCACCCTCCAGACGTCTCATGGAGGAGGTACACAAATAAGGGCCTCAGAGGATGATCCTAGGGTACAGGTTGGTTGATATGGGGAGAGACTGTCCTTGGGATATCATGGTCCTGAGCCATTTAGGGCTTTATAGGTCAAAACTAGCACTTTGAATTGGGCCCGGAAACTACTTGGCAGTCAGAACAGTTGGGCCAAGTTCAGTGTAATATGCTCAAACCATCTTGCCATGGTGAGCAAGCTGGCTACCAAATTCCGCACCAGCTGAAGTTTCCAGACCACCTTCAGTTTCTTTTTAAAATAGGTGGGATACAAGTTTTATCATAGTTTGGGGAGAGAATTCTCTGCAAGAGAGTCCTGGACATCCTCATACAATTACTGTTCCCGGTATTCTTTGGAAAGAAATAATTCTTAAACCAATTAATGAAATCTGTAATGAAACTCCTAACCTTCTCACATTGCCTCTTTCTGTACACTATTTGCAAAGTGCAAATTATCAAAATCTATTAAACTGGCCATGCATTTGACTGAGGCATGGACCTTACTATTCACAAGTTATACGCACTGGATGGCTACAACTCTGCCCAAATCAAACCTCGTATAGTAAAAGGAAGGAATCAAACACCCCTGAGGAACAGCACTGTATCAACTGGATGGCTGCCATTTCCCCCCCCCCCCCCGATTACAGGGATAACTATGCTCACTTAATAGTAAAGTTACTGGATAAAATAACAGCATCAACAACAGGAAATGCAAACTGTAAGTAGGGAAAACAAGGTCATTGAAAACTACTCACAGGCTTGATGTCTCGGTGCAAAAATCCCACTGAATGAATGGCTTCTATAGATTCTAGAATCTGTTTGCCTAATCGGAGTGTTGTGCTCAGTGTAAAAGTTCCCCGTGGCTGGCTTCTTCTGAGGTCTGCAAGATTCCGGCCCTGAAAAAGGTGTATACTGGTTTTATAGCCCTAATTTTCCAGCATCAGTTACAACACAGTAGCTTAATACAATCTACGGCAAAAATGGGTGGGGGGGGGGGATATCCTCTATGTTCAGGCTTGGCATTCTTTTAGGAGCCCAGATTATTGTGCATTCTGGAAAAGTGGAGGGCACAACTAGGCATGCTGTGATCAAATTTCCTGCTGTTTTTTGTCTGTATCAAAGCTCAATGGAAACTTGGTGTAGGGAGGAATCTGATCAGGATAGCGGCATTTGGTGGACACTCCCTTTCCTTCTGCACTACACCCACTGTTTTCTTGATTGAAATCACACTAAAAAAAATCTGCTGTTTGCTCACTGGGAGTGAGAATATATAGATAGATGCTTTGAAAAATAATAATGCAAGAGATCTTGTCCCTCTCTCTCTCACATCAAACATCTGTCTAAGTTCGGCTTTAGGAAAGTCCCCCAAAATGCTTTGCCAAGGGCACATAAAAACCAAGACTAGCAAATAAAGTGAGCTTCCAAATGGGATTAGAGTCCAGGGGTCAGCAAACTTTTTCAGCAGGGGGCCGGTCCACTGTCCCTCAGACCTTGTGGGGGGCCAGACTATATCACAGGCAGAATTCCTCCAAATACCACTTGCCAGGGAACATGAATTGGAGAGTGATGCTGCACTCATGCCTTGCTTGTGGGCTTCCCAGGAGCTTCTCGCTGGCCGTTGTGTGAACAGAATGGCTGGACTAGATGGGACTTTGGCCTGATTCAGCAGGGCTCTTCTTTCTTTTTAATATTTTTATTTGATTTTACTTTAGCTAATAGTAACAAATGAAACTGAGTGAGCAGCACTATTTCCAGATAATCAGCAGCCCAAGAAGAAAAGCTTTGTTATATCAAACTGAGCAACAGTCCTACCACCGCACGATGAAGTGCAACCCAAAACATCTCTCCAGAGGAGCCCATGTGTTGATTGAGTCAATCAATCATGTTCTTTCTGTGGAGCATAAGTAATAAAGCAATGCCAGCTTCAACAAAAACTATCTTTGCCTATCATTAGATTTCACTATGCTTCAACCTATTTTGATAGGTTTTCCATTATGGCAAGCAACCGTATTTCTTGGTACTACTTCACCTGTTCTTCCCCACTTTTTAGCAATTGTTAATGTGGCTAAAAGAAACAAGATGACCAAGAGTCCCTTATGCAGAACGTATTTCCCTGTTCTATTCAAAGAAAGGTAGGAGAAAGTGTGTTGGATCAGATTATGTATTTGACCAGTTCTTAATCCAATTTCATGGAAAACTAGTTCCCAACCCCTTTTTAATTGCAGCACAAGTCCCCCACATGTGAAAGCTATTGCCTGTCACCCTATATCCTGACCAACACATGGGCTGCAGGAGTCCAAGATCCTGTTCAGGGTGTGGGGAATCAAGTACCAGTTATCTGGTGTAATGGAACTCCACAACCAGCTTTCAAAGTCTCTTGATTTTGTGTTGTTTAGTCATTTAGTCTTGTCCGACTCTTCATGACCCCATGGACCAGAGCACGCCAGGCACTCCTGTGTTCCACTGCCTCCCGCAGTTTGGTCAGACTCATGTTGGTAGCTTCGAGAACACTGTCTGCCCAACCATCTCGTCCTCTGTCGTCCCCTTCTCCTTGTGCCCTCAATCTTTCCCAACATCAGGGTCTTTTCCAGGGAGTCTTCTCTTCTCATAAGGTGGCCTCAGCTTCAGCATCTTTCCTTCCAGTGAGCACTCAGGGCTGATTTCCTTAAGAATGGTTACAGGTAGGTAGCCGTGTTGGTCTGACGTAGTTGAAACAAAAAAATAAAAAAATTGCTTCCAGTAGCACCTTAGAGACCAACTAAGTTTGTCTCATTATACGTGATAAAGCTTTCTTATGCCATCTCACCCCTTGCTTTTTCCTGCAAGACCAATTGCAGTCGTTAACAGTCATCAACAGGTTTACCACTCCTATCAGCCAATCACCCATTCCCACCACCCTTCTGAGTAATACCCCTCCCCACCTTCTGACTATACATAAGGGTCTGGTGACTTCTGTTTCAGTGTATCTGAAAAAGTGTATATGCACATGAAAGCTATACCTATGACAAACTTAGTTGGTCTCTAAGGTGCTACTGGAAGCATTTTTTTTATTTTTTTGTTCCTTGAGAATGGATAGGTTTGATCATCTTGCAGTCCATGGTACTCTCAAGAGTCTCCTCCAGCACCATAATTGATTTTAGTCTACCCTAACTCTCTTTGCCCCAACTTCTGCCATCTCCTTTCTGAATACTGTCACTTCTGGGATTATGGGCAACTCCCCCCCCCCTTCCATTCATCTTTAATCAGTACCCTATTTATGCTGTCAGTTACCCTTTCCTTAGTAATGGAGATTCTAACAAGCATGTATTTGACAAGCATCTTTCCATGCTCTGGGTCTCTCCCCATCACTGTCTTTCATGCTCAAATATGGACAGAATCTAACCAATGACCTTTCAATTACTTTTCATCTACATAACCAGGCACTGCCTAGTCTACATAACCAGGCACTGCCTAGTCACTAACTGATCACATGTTTCAAGCTGGAATCCTAAATTGAAAAAATGCAACACACTTTTTTCCATAAGTCATAACATTAACAAATAAGGCAAATAATAATTGAATCTTCCAAAACACGCAGAATCTGGCAACAGTGATTTCTCCTCACTTGAACTCTCCATAAAAATGACTGTATGCACTCTACAACCAAAGCTGATTCCATAAACAGAACCATCTTTCCGATTTGGTACTTGGAACAAACAGACTCAGCTGTAAAAGCTCTGCTTAAAATTTCAATTCCTAGCATAAGAAGTCTGACCGTAAAGAGATACTCTGCATCCATATTCATGCTTAAAATTGCTGATACTCATTCCTCAGCAGGCGGGGAAACTGTTGAGAATCTTTTCTGCAAACATACATGCAACCTGGTGAAAGAGGAAAAAGTATTTCCCATATGAGGAAAAGTTACAATTGCCGGGGGGGGGGGGGGGCTTTTTAGTTTAGAAGATAACAAAGGTATGACAGAGGTGTATAAAATTATGGATGGTGCAGACAAAGTTAACAGGTCTTTCTCCATCTTCCTTCATACTAGAACCCGGGGTCACTGAATAAAGCTGAAGAACAGACAAAAAGAAGTACTTCTTCAACGGGGCAGAGTTAAACTATGCAATTCAGTGGGAATGTCTTCCAACTTAAACACGTTTAAAAGGGGATTAGACAAATCTTGGAGGATAAAGTTCTGAATGACTACTAGTCATGCTGGCAGTCTATTTCTGCCAGAATCAAGGGTACAATGCCTCTGAATCCCAGTCACAAGGGAGCATCAGTGCTGTTGAGCTCTTATCCTGCTAGTGGTTTTCTCGTTGTATTTAACTGTTCGCCTGAGATGTTGTGAGCTACTTTGGGCACCATTTTGTGGAAAAGTGGCATACTGTACACATAAACAGATGATGGTGATGCAGAAATAAGCTCCTAGCTCAGATAGGCCATTGGTCTGATCCAGTTGGGTTCTTCGTATATTCTACTTTGCTCTCTATGAATTAATGTAAATTTTTGCCTTAAAGACTTATCTTTTTAAATTAAATAGTGTCACCACTAGCTTGAACGCCTCTGCACTAGTTCACACACACAGGTACTTTACAAAATCACTTAACCACTGAAAACTTCATGAATCCATGAACTGTATCTATTGAAGGGAGCTTGAGTTTGAAAGAATATGACACTTTGGTCTGGCTGTATATCTTGGTATCTGAATGGTAAGGCCCATTCCATCTGGCTCACAAGGATCCAGCAGCAGTTGCTGAAGGAGAAGACGGTTGGAGATCTATCTGAGAGAGTCCTTTACGACCTGATTCCCTGGTTCTCTGCCTAACCCATTACCCCTTGCCTGCAAGAGTTTCAGTCTTATTTAAGGGTTGCTGCTGTTGCCTTGGCTGTTACAAAGGCAATTCATTTTTTTCCATAAATGAAATGAGTAGGGATATACTCTCAAAGTTCCCAAAAGACAATCGTGTGAAATTAGAATATCAATATGCTGTTTTCACGTCATCCTGGAAATGGGCTAGCTACCTATTAATGTAAACCTGTAATGGAACAGGGTTACATTTACAGAAAGAATGAATCATACCATCTCCTTAATAACTCATTTTCTGCTCTGCTTGAGTAACTCTTATGATTCTTGTAATCATAAACCAACATTCCTCTCATTCTTTTTCAGTTTACTAGCCTTGTGAAGCTTGTAATTTTTGTATATATCTCCATCTCACTGCATCGTTCAGCAGGGTCTGTTAGGGGTAATTTGAAAAGGCTCGGAGCATTATTTACCATGCTGCAGGATTTGTGGAAACCTGTATTGTCATACTGAACAGGGGAAAGCAAATGCACTCTAAAAAAAGACACACACCCCAAAAAAAATGCTCAGGAATTTCTCACACTGAAAGTCAATAGGATGGTTTTATCAGTGCTATTATTATTATTATTATTATTATTATTATTATTATCATCATCTCCAAACTGGGTGAATGGGCACTAAAGGGCCTCTCTAAACATCCTTTTTATGGTGCATTTATGATGATTTGTGCTCATGAAGGCCGCGATCATACATGATCCCTTTTTCCATACTATCTGTGCCAGGAAATGTTTTGAGATAGTCATGCCGCTCCATTTCCAATCAGTGTATACCTTGCAATTCCTGCTGAAATCCTGTAACTTTTCATACCGCAAATGTTCTGGGGTTCTTAGTCCTGCCGTTGTTATGCTATAGCCCCACAAGACAACAATAATATGGTAGTACTGGGGAGGCATCACAGAACTGCTAATCAAGCAGAGTAATTCCACCACCTGAATCTTCATTGGATGATTCCAATATGAAGTTTCAGGACAGAAAAAAATTAAGTACTTCTTCACACAGTGGCTTAGTGAAACTATGGAAATTGGTCGCACAATTTGTAGTGGTGGCCAACAATTTGGAAGGCTTTAAATGATTAGATACATTTGTGGAGAATAAGGCTATCAACTACTAGCTGCAATATCTATGTTCTACATTCACTTCTGGAATCACAAGTGCTGGGAATCAGTGTGCAGAGCACTGTGGCACTCAGGTCCAGTTTGCAGGCTTCCTACAGGCATCTGGTTGGCCACTGTGAGAACAGGATGCTGGGCTAGATGGACCTTTGTCCTGATCCAGCAGTGCTCTTCTTATGCCAGCTGTGGTCATGATTTTGATTTCCTGCCACAGGCGCCAATGTATCTTAGGCCAGCTGTGGTCATGAAGTTGTGAGAGCCCTGTGTTCAATTCTGGCTGATACTTCAACTCAGAAGGGATTCGGAGGAGAGCAACAATCATGCTAAAACGTGTAGAAATAAAGCCATATGAGTAAAAGATAACAGAAGTGGAAAAGGAATGACGATGTCACCACTCGGATCTAAAAATAAAGTCTTTTTTACTCAGGAGTTCTTATTACAAAAACCCAGCAGAGCTTTTCATCATATTAAGAGATGGCCTCAGGCTTCATCCCATCTTTCTCAAAACACCTTCCTCACATCACAGAAAATTTAAAACCAGTCTCTGAAACATGCTATTAACTTGCTAAAGCACTGTAATCAACAGAAGATTAAGGGAGCAGAATCAAAATTACAAAATGAGCCAGCATTCGTACACCGTCAGCTTTCATATACCACTAAAACACTCATTTTCAAGTCACAACCACAAAACATCTTTAGAAGTGCAACATAAAACCTTTGTTCTGTCACAAAGGTTTTATGGTCTGTTGTATTATTTATTTATTTATTTATTTATTTAGGTGGGGTGGGGTGGGGTGGGAGGGGGAAGAGTGCAGTCCTCTCTCCGTCCCTAATTCAAAAAAACAAACGGATCCAAATAATGGTAGAAAGCTATTATTTGTGGTTGCTCCTGAACCCATAACCTCCCTGGCACATATAAAAGACCAGGAAAGGGAACCGACTCTCCCTTTTGCACTTCCCCCAAATTTGAGGTGGGGTGGGGTTTTCTTACAATCAAGTGTAAGAGACAGAGTCCTGCCACTTCAGACTATCTGCAAATATCAGTGTGATTTTTTTTTAAAATAAAAATAAAAAAATCCCCCCTCCCCCTCATGTCCTCTGGGGAGGCACTTGGAAGCAGTGTGAGAGACTGAACACTTCTCAGTGTCTCCAAGACTGGGACAAAGTGAAATGCTGACTCCTCCCCCAAGGATGTCAGATTAGGGAGATATTTCTCTTTCTTACCCAGCACAAAATAACCGCCCCCTCTGAATTCCCTGCTACTCTAGAAAAGGTGGAGATTTCTCACTTTGTGCTCTTCCTAATGACACATTTGTGCACAAAATACCTAGTCAACAGTGTGGTGACCTACTAACTACATTTGTGGAACACTGGGGAAACAGAATACCAAAGAACTCACCTGAAGTTGCATGACAACATAGTTGAACTTCTCATTCCTTCCGCAGCCAATAAATCTGCAAACGTGATCTTTCCCTGCAAAGAGTAAAGACAGTAAATTAGTACCAGTGTATTTACATGAGTAAAAGCAAAGAGTACTAGATATTTCCATAAGCAAGTCATACTTACATAAAATTTTGCTCATGCCCTCTTTACAGTCAACTGTACATTCAAGTCCAGTAAAACTAAGACTGTACTACCACAAAGGCTTAGTTGGCAATAAGCCCCCATAAACATAGTAGAACATACTTCTCAGTAAATATACACAGAAATGGGCTGCATGTAGAAATGTTGTATATTGCTTATCTAATTTAATGCAAACACTCAAGAATCACATTTCCTCCACTTGTTAAGAGTAACTGCTATAAAATGCACTGTAGAAAAGAAACAGTTATGATCTTCTCTGTGATGGTCGTGGCGGGGTGCCCCAATAACAACATTAAAAAACTAACAATTTAGGAGTAAATCCCATTTAAAATGAATGATAACTAAGAACTCATTTTTAACTTGCACTTTTAAACTTGCTTAATAAGTTTGAAAAAATTATTTCAAACATGCAGCTGCATCACCAAATAATTTACATCCCAGCATGTTGAAGGGGTAAATTATATCAGATCACCCACTGAAACTGGTTAGCTGTAAGGTCAGGGCAGAGAGAGAAAAGATATATCAAGTTCCCCTATGCACAACACCTGACTAACTCACAAAATTCATTAGCACACCCAGGAATGATAGCCAGTGTCTTTGATAGCTTTTTAAAATGGTTTAGCCAAATCCATTGCCTATTAATGGCTATGACCATCACCACAAAACTGAACATCCATATTTGGAAGTTTAATCTTGCATAGCTGTGTATCTCAGAGAACTAGATGCTAAGGACACATGCAGGGAAAGGCTATCTTCATTATGCCCTGCTTGCAAGCTTCTTTGCTGGTTGCTCTCAGAAGCAAAATGTTGGCTCATTGTCTAACTCAGCAGAGCAATCTGTACATCTATGAGACTTGAAACACTCTTTGTACGAAGGCTGCAGCAACAGGAAATATTTAAAAAGAAATCCCAATACACGCAGTAAAAGAAATATGATCTGCTCAGAAAGTTCAGTTCTCCTCTCAGAACATTAGAGCTGTCCTTGCTGCTATCAGCTACTCCTCTACTTATGTGAATATTCCTACCGGTAGCACAGTAACGCTGCTTATATTTTACATAGTGCCAAAGTTCACTGCCCAAGTCTTTAGGACTGTCAGAGCAGCCTTTAATTCTTGCACTACTGAAAATTTGCACTAATTCTATAGCATGTAAGGTAGACTTAGGACTCTGAAATGGCAACATTATGTTCTGGTTGACACCAAGTCTGCTGCTGCAAGCTAAGAAGGCAGATTAAACAGGAAGTATGTACAATTCTTTTGGAGGGTGGGGAAGGAGATATTTACACTTAAACTGGTTTAAATGGTCAACCCTGCTCCCCAGGAAACCCAGGGGATTGTAGTTCTAAGGCTGAAGCTAGGAATCTTGAAACAGAGGGTTCTTAGTATTCTCACCAAACTACAATTTACAAAATTCTTATTTGGGACAGTGGGGAATCATGATAGCTAAAGTGGTATTAAACTGGTAAAAGGTTGAAATGACTTTAAAGAGAAACACAAAGTGCTATGCACTAATTTTATGTGTTTAGGGGTTCTCGGGTGGTGGTGGTTGTTTTGCTAGTAAGCACAACAAAAGAATGGAAAAGGTGGACAAGATATGAAAACACAAGCTCTAGAAACTTACATTTCCAAAACAACTTTACTTCTTACCTTGTAGCTTTTTTAGGACAGCCACCTCCATCTTGAGAACTTGCTTTGGCTGCTGCGCTGACTCCACCTTCAGGGCCACATTCTCACGGGTCAAAAGATCCATTGCCTCATAAATCTCTCCAAAGCCACCACCACCAATCTTCTTCAGCTAAACGGGAGAAGAAACATTATCATGCTTGGCAGAATGGGTTTTCCACTGACTGAGAAGAATAAAATTAGATTTGGTCATAATACTGGAAGCCAAACCACACAACTAAATAAGTGACTTCACAAACGCAAGAAAGCAGCCAAAATGGTTTTGCTCTGAAAAATAGAGAGAGGTTAAAATAGGACACAACATATACATTCCTACCCAACAGATATCTGAATCATGTCCCTGTTTGAGCAAGGTGAAAGTTACCTTAGTTCATGGGAGAAGTCTGCCTAGGATAGGCAGCCTGGCTGTGTTTGACAAAGAGAGGCAGAGCAACATCTCTCTTATTGTTGCAATGCATCTCGCAAATTTGAATCAGAAAGCCTTTGCAAACCTCCCAAAAGTAAACGTTGACTGACTTTGCCATATCAAAAATGCATGAAGGTAGATTGTGAACTGCCTTGAGACCTGCGGGGTATAGCGTGGTATATAAATTATTATTATTATTATTATTATTATTATTAGTGTTGGTGGTGTTGTTCACTGGCTCCAATATATGGTTTATTTTCTACTTGCTACAAGATGATCATTGTTTTTCAAACAGTGGGCCTTTGGCCATGTTGAGGTGGGGCTCAGTGTCAGTCCTCCCTTGCTTGCCTCTCCTGTGCCCTAACAATGTTGTGGTCTTTTGGCTGGAACAATGCAAACAAACTGGAAGTGGAAATGAAGGGGATAAGAGAGGGAAACTGTTACATGAGGCAGAAGTGAATGTACAGTGGTGCCTCGAGTTACAGATGCTTCAGGTTACAGACGCTTCAGGTTACAGACTCCGCTAACCCAGAAATAGTACCTCGGGTTAAGAACTTTGCTTCAGGATGAGAACAGAAATCGCGTGACGGCAGCGGGAGGCCCCATTAGCTAAAGTGGTACCTCGGGTTAAGAACAGTTTCAGATTAAGAACAGACCTCCAGAACGAATTAAGTTCTTAACCCGAGGTACCACTGTAAATGGAAGTCGAAGAAAGTGTCAATTTGGTGGAGTGGAGGGGGAAAGGCACAAATTGACAATGAAAGGAAAATGGAAGAAGAAATTACAGATTATGGGTTAAAATGCATGTGAGGTTCGGAAGGGAAAAACAGAAAAGCCTTCTCCCCTTAGAATTTCTGAACCAGTAAATTCTGCCCAAAGTGGAGAAGTTGTCACAAGACCTCCAGAGCAAAAATCTGTATGCAACTTGAGGAAAGCTGAGCTATGGAACTCCTTGCCACAAGGAAAATGCCATGGCAAACAATTTAGCAATATCCAAACATGGGTTAGCTATCAATAGAAAGTGCCAGTAATTGCCAGCTTGTTACACCAAACCCTTCCTCTCCATCTATTTTGTGGCCTACGTTGGCCTCTGTAATTTTAGCCATCTCAAGTGGGTCCTGGGAGTAAAAGTTTGGAAACTACTGCTCTAGATGGCTATACCTTCCGACTAATCACAGGCTTTTTACAAGGCACTGACAAACTACCGGTAATATAGAACAGAATTACAAATGAAGCATTGCATTGATTTCTAACAAAAAGATAAAACATTCTTGGAAATAAGATTTGGAGCTTCTACAAATATGCAATGGCATGATACTGCGTGCAATATGATTTAATATTATAGCACACACTGCTTGATGACTTAGAACAACTATTCTGGCCGCTAGCATCCAACCTCAGTTCAAGATACTGATGCTGATCCACACAACCCGTGTTCTCCAAATACCTTAGGAAATGCGTGCCCTGCACACCTTTGCTCCTTATTAGATGAGGCAAGGAGGTCCTGATTAATATTGCACCTCTGTTACTAAAACATAATGCAGGATTTCTCAGCAGCCGTTCCCAACTCTATAGGGTTGATGAGGATAAGCCTGATAAGCCCAACACTGCCAGTCTTCAGAAACGTTATAAACCAGCCTTTGCCAGCTAAATGGCCCCACAGAGTTTTTGGACCTCAACTCCCAAAAATCCCAGCCAGCACAGCTGGGCACCTGGCTGGTGAAGGCTGCTATCAACCATTCCTTTTCTCAAAGGTCTGTTATGAACACTTAGGGTTTATCCACATTTACTTTTCCTCCATGCTTTTCAGGCAAGTTCTGCTCTTTAAAGCTCTGTGTCCAAGCACTCCTTTTTTTGGTTTTCCTCTGAAGCTTTCCCAATGAAAACTTGCTCTTTAGAGCTGAATCAGAGCAAATAGCAATCAGCAACCTGAACTGCAATTTGTTACACTTCAGCTTTAAAAGAGCGAGTTTTCGCGGGGGGAACTCTGAGGGGGGGGAGAGCAATTGGACATGGAACTTGAAGGAGCAGACCTTGCCTGGAAAGAGCAGGGCAAAAGTTAAGTGTGGATAAGCCCTCAAACAGCTTCTGGAAACATTTATCTGGTGGATTTCATGCATGGGCTTTTAAAGCATCCCTGGGTTGTTTTAATGCTGTATTTTACTTTTCTACCATTTATTATATGCCATTCTGAGCTCTTGAGTAGCTGTGGTAAAAATAAGTAAAATACCTAAATAATCCCAACTGTTCATAGATCCTTGCATCATTGCATCATCTGAGCTGAATGCAAGTTAATCCTAGTTCAGGACAGAATGTTTCTCTATTGCTTCTCTATTCTCTGACAATCCTTAAGAAAGGGGACTGCAAAGAAAATCTTTCTTGGCATGATTGCACAATTTTTCTCTTAGGTAACAACCCACACCCATTCAATAAAACAAAAACAAAACAAAACAAAATAAAAAAATTCCTTCAGTAGCACCTTAAAGACCAACTAAGTTTATATTTTGGTATGAGCTTTCGTGTGCATGCACACTTCTTCAGATACACTAGAAACAGAAGTGTCAGACCCTATATATATATACAGAGGGTGGTGGGGGTGGGTGGGAATGGGTGGTGGGCTGATGGGAGTGGTAAACCTGGAGATGGCTGTTAATGGCTGCTGATGGCTGCAATTAGTCCTGGGCTGAGGTGCTAAAGAGAGCTTGATCATGCATAATGAGATAAGAATCCGATGTCTCTATTCATCCCAGGTGCTTCCATGGTTTTAAGCTTGGTAATGATTTCCAATTCAGCAACTTCTCTTTCCAGTCTGTTCCTGAAATTTCTCTGTAATAAAACAGCTGCTTTGAGATCTTGTATAGAATGTCCTGGGAGATTGAAGTGTTCTCCTACTGGTTTTTCAGTCTTATGGTTCCTGATGTCAGATTTATGTCCATTTATCCTTTGGCGTAGGGTTTGGCCTGTTTGTCCAATATAGAGAGCTGAAGGGCACCGTTGGCATTTGATGGTGTCACAGATGGGTGTTGGCTACTCCCGAGTAAGCACTCCACACATCCTCTGGATTTTCATAGTTTTATTGTGCATGCTATATACAGTGGTGAGATGTCTCAAATCATGTCTGCTCTGCATGGGGCAGAAGCCCACAATGGCGTCTCGTGGGCTCTGACCCCCCTTTTAAGACTGGGCATCCACACACCCCTCCTCCTTGCTCTATGGGTCCTCCGTGGTCCCAAAACAGGCTCCTGAGGTGCCCTTCTACTTACTCCCTCCTTTCCAGCCCCTGCTGAAGCTAGCTCCTCCCCTGCTTCCCTGCTACCAACCTGGAGCTGAGCCACCAGGACTCTGCAGAGCCCTGGACCCATCTTAACCCTTCCTGTTCCTGATTTAAACTCCCAGACTTGCTGCTGCTCTCCCATCTGATGGAAGTAAGCAGAGTGGGCTGCTCTCTGCAAGCCCTCTCTCTTACATCCACTCCCCCTCCAGGCTCCCCCCTCCCCCCTTTCTGAGGCCTGGGTTGCCTGGTCTTATGTCTGTAAAGAGGGCTGGAAGCCTGACAGGTCTTCCTCCTCTGCTGTAGTGTGTGTAAAATCCTGTTCCCAGTCGGTGCTGGGTGGCTGGTCCGTGTAGTTCCCTCCGTTGTCATCCTCCTCCTCCCTCTGGACAATTGCTTCCGATTCCCGGAGGGCTCCTTGGGTCTGCGTCTCCCAAGCTCCCCACCTGGGATCGCCCTCCCCCTCTGTGTCCCCTGTGCTACTGACATGTGGTGGTTCGGATCTGTGGGAGAAAGGAGCGTGCAGTTCCAGTGTGCGGCCCTCCCCTTGCATGGTGTGCATAGGTACCTCCGCGTTTTGGGAAGCAGGAGTGTCCTGCCTGGCCATCAAACATTTTAACCCCCCCTCCCCCCTTCGGGAGCCCGGGCTCGCTGTGGCACTGTAGACCTCCTCCTCTTCCTTTCTTTCTGGAACCTCTTGGCTGCCTTCTCCCTCCACCCTTCTGTCTAGTGTCTTTTGTGTGATTTCCTCCCCCTCCCTCCTGTCAGCGTCTTGTGTTGGATGTGTGTCACGTCCTCTGAACCTTGGGCTTTCCCTAAAGTGCGAGAGCAAAGACCTTTGACCCACGGGATGGACCTTCCTCGCTGTAGGTACTTCCCCCCTGAAGGTGACAGGGTTGATCTGTGTCAGAACCTTGAAGGGCCCCAGCCTTCTGGGTGCCAGCTTCTTCCCCCTTCCCCCCATGGGAAGGCCTTCTGACCACAGCCAGACCCTGTCCCCTCCGTGGAAGACCTTCTCCAGTCTCCTGTGATGGTCTGCCCCCTCCTTGTAAGCCTCATTGCCCCTTGCCACGTCTCCATCCGGTTGTTGGTGTACTGTCTCCCTCCTCTCACCCCATGCCTCAATAGGTGGTCCCCCAATCTCCCCCTCCCCCTGCTCTGGGAAGGCTCTGGGGTTTCGCCCAAGACTGGCCTTACTGGGTGTGAGCCTCGTGAAGACGTGTACTGCATGCTCCTCTGTGGGGTTGTCATGATATTGCTTGAGAATTTTCCCTCTGAGGGAGTTTTGGGGCATATCCAAGGCTCCATTGCTAAAGAGTAAGCCCTCTTTCTCTGCAAGCCCTTCCCCTGCCCCCTTTCCCTCCCTCAAGTCCCTCCGTATGTTCTGGGTAAATGTGTCCTCTTTGGTGAGTTTGCTCAGTTCCTCTTCCTTCATCCCCGTCTCTGAGGATTCGGCTTCTTTCATTTTCACGATGGCCACAGTGGCTGCGCTCTCTCGGTGTTCTCCTCCTTTCCTGCAGTGCTCCTTGCCGTCGGCATCTCCAAAGGTGAGATCTCCCCGGCGCTGGCTGCCCACAGGGTCATTGTCCATTAAGTCCAAAGCTAGCACTTCTGCGTGCTTGTTCACTGTCATCTTCCGAGAGGGGGTCTGTTGCGTGACCTCACCCTCCTGCAATTCCCGGCCGCCTACGGTCAAGACGCTCATGGGCAGCTCCCTTGGGAAAATGGGAATCTGATTCTGCTTAGCCAAGTCCACCGATAGGAAATCGTTGCTGCTGCCCCTGCGGAGAAGCCCGACTGTCTCCTGGGTCTGGCCTCTTGGCAGCTGCAGACTCACTTCCATCTCTTTGTCGTGCTGTGTGGTGTTACCGGAGGGCTCCGTTGTTGGTGCTCCGCCTGGCCCCTCCCCTCCTGATCTGGCATCCAGGCTTGTGTCTGTGCCTGCCTGCTCTCGCCATTCCTTCCTCTGGGGGCAGTGTTCCACCAAGTGGCTGGGTGCATTGTAAAGGCATCTCCCGCCTTTCTCTTCCCTCTGTTTTCCCGCGTCAGCGTTTGAAAGTACCCGCGCGCGGGCTTTGTCCCTCTGCATCACATCTGGCGGGAGGGGTCTGTGCTGGGCTGCAGCTGCCTCCCCGGGACTGTATGGGAACTTGTGGCCGCTGCCTTTCCCCTCCGTCTGTCCCCTCTGCCCGGACTCGCCTCTCAGCCTCCTGCACTTCCACGCCACCATGCCTCTCAGCCTTAGAGCCAGCTTGTGCTGAGGGTCGCCCTACAAAGCGCTGGCCCGTGGCGGCAATCAGCTCCTCAGCCCTCCTGAGTGTCCTCTCTGCTTGTCCAGCCTCCGCTCCTCCGGCTTGGCTGTGTTCAGAGCTGCTCGGTTCAGTAAGCCTGGCTTCCCCTGTGCCCGGGTGCCTACCTGGTGCTTGAGCCGTTCCATAGTTGCAGAGTGCTGGCTGCAGCTTGCTCTCTGCTGCTCCCCTCACGCGTGCCAATCCTTCCTTGGCATTTCTCTCTTCCGATTTAGATGCTGCCACGTTCCCAGGTCTCTCCCCTCGGGGTAGCCATCAAAAGATTGTGGGCTTGCTGTCACAGATGGGTGTTGGCTACTCCCGAGTAAGCACTCCACACATCCTCTGGATTTTCATAGTTTTATTGTTATATACAGTGGTGAGATGTCTCAAATCATGTCTGCTCTGCATGGGGCAGAAGCCCACAATGGCGTCTCGTGGGCTCTGACCCCCCTTTTAAGACTGGGCATCCACACGCCCCTCCTCCTTGCTCTATGGGTCCTCCGTGGTCCCAAAACAGGCTCCTGAGGTGCCCTTCTACTTACTCCCTCCTTTCCAGCCCCTGCTGAAGCTAGCTCCTCCCCTGCTTCCCCGCTACCAACCTGGAGCTGAGCCACCAGGACTCTGCAGAGCCCTGGACCCGTCTTAACCCTTCCTGTTCCTGATTTAAACTCCCAGACTTGCTGCTGCTCTCCCATCTGATGGAAGTAAGCAGAGTGGGCTGCTCTCTGCAAGCCCTCTCTCTTACAGATGGCATACACAATGTTAGAAGATGAGCAATTAAATAGTCCTGAGATGGTATGTTGGATGTTGTTGGGGCCAGTAATGATGTTGTCCGGGTGTATGTGGCAGCAAAGTTGGCATCTGGGTTTATTGCAGGCTCTGGTACCAGTGTCCATGTTAAGTCTGGTGGTTGTATTATTGTGGGTGAGGAGTTGTTTAAGATTGGGTGGCTGTCTGTAGGCAATGAAAGGTCTTCCTCCCAGAGCTTGAGAAAGGGAGCTGTCATTGTCCAGGAGAGGCTGTAGATCTCTGATGATGCGTTGTACTGTTTTAACTTGGGAGCTGTATGTGATGACTAGTGGTGTTCTGTTATTTTCTTTTTTGGGTCTGTCTTGCAGCAGGTTCTCCCTAGGTATCAGTCTGGCTCTGTTGATCTGTTGTTTAACTTCATCAGGTGGATATTTTAGTTCTAAAAAGGTTTGCTGTAGATCTCTTAGGTGAGATTCTCTGTCTGTAGAGTTGGAACAGATACGGTTGTAACGTAGGGCCTGGCTGTATACGATGGATTGTTTGGTATGTTTAGGATGGTAGCTAGAAGCATGTAGATATGTTTGTCGGTCAGTTGGTTTTCTGTATAAGGTGGTGTCTATACGTCCATCCTGTATTTTTATAGTAGTGTCCAAAAAATGTATTTCTTGCATGGATTGGTTCATTGTTAGGTTGATGGTGGGGTGAAAGTCATTGAATGTCTGGTGGAAGGTTTCCAGGGTCTGTTGTCCATGTGTCCAGATAATAAAAATATCGTCAATGTATCGTAGGTACAAGAGAGGTTTGAGTGGGTAGGAGTCTAGGAAACGATGTTCTAAATCTGCCATGAAGATGTTGGCATACTGTGGGGCCATGCGGGTGCCCATGGCTGTGCCACTGATCTGGAGGAACAGGTCATCACCAAATTTGAAGTGGTTGTGGGTAAGGACAAAGGAACACCATTTCAGATAAAACCACAGCGGACTTTGCTACCAAACTCTGCCACTTTGTCCTTACCCACAACCACTTCAAATTTGGTGAAGGAATTTTTTTATTTTGCTTCGACTCAGACCAACACGGCTACCTACCTGTAACTAAAACAAAACAAAAAATGGTTATTTGGCAAGGGAGTTGTCTGTTGTGCTGGGTAGAAGATGTTGCCTGCTTTCTTTCTTTTGTCTGTGGTGGTTGTTGTTTGTTTAGGGATGTGATGCTTAGCTTGCCGACGAGTCTGAGTGTTATAATTTTGTGGGGGTTTTTACTGTGAAATTGATATGTTGTGATGCCCATTTCCAAATATGCTCCCCAGGACGAGAAAGGCTGGGGGCACATGGTCTGTTTTTTAATTTTTATGTAAAATAGAAACAATTTGAGTTCATAATCAGAAATGGTTTAATGAGTTAAAACAAGAGTCACAAACCTTTTCAGACCACAAAGATCACATTTTGAATTTAGATAATGTGCTGTGGGCGCCAGTCACAAAATGGCAGCGATGGGGTATGGCAGAACACAAAATTAGAGAGGGTACAGTTATTGCTGCTTCACCCACTCCCCTTCAGTTGTCAAAAAATACATGATAGCCACCAACCCACTGCCCATGGGCACCAGCTAGCAATTACTTTCAACCACAAGCTCATATGACAATTGAACTCTTCACTATACACTTTCAAACTGAAACTGGAAATCAACACCAATTAACAAGCCATTATTTCACACCAATTAATGTCTGATATGAAAATGTCCCTCCTCCTGCTTCCCTATTACAGCACTATAGGAGAACCAAATAGCTTTTGAAAACAAACAAGCATGCCTTTAACTCCCAACCACACAGATTAAAAATTGTCCTCAATAATTAAAATTGGTTTTTACTTGTTAATCAATGAATCCAGCCAAGCACTTTTAAGCCCAGCCGATTTCAATGGGAAAATTAAATCCTTGCTCAGCTCTCTTCTCACAAAAGTCAATGGGGCTTGGATATGTTCGCTTTTGACTGGATACTACCAAAAAAGGGAAATATAGCACTTGGGGCTACAATCCTGTGCACCTTTACCTGAGAGTAGGTTCCACTGAATAAATTGGGACTTAATTCTAAGTAAATGTAAATAGGATTGGACTCTAATCTTGGTCTGTCAAACCAAGTATTTCATTCTTTGTTTTTCTTATATACCCCATGATTTCTCTTCTGTATAGTATCCCTGAATTATTCTTCCATATAATATTTTTATCCTGTTTCATTTAAAACTAGTTATAAAAAAGGGAGATTTTCATAAAGGAGCTGTCCACCACCTCAAGCTAGAAGTGCATTCCATACGACAACCACCTGAAAGTGTGATGTGAAATCCCACTGAAGAGATGGATAACACAGGGGCCACTTTCCTATACACAGGTCAATTGCAATTCAGGATAAAGTGCTGAGCTCAACTCTTTACAGTAAGGTAAAAATGAAATATACACCTTGTCTCCCAGAGAGCCTTACACTGGTTATTGCCGCCTCGAAATAAAATACGTGCCTACTTCTGCAGCACCCTCAAGCTCTTTTCAACACGCACAAAAGAGGATGGGGGGGATAAATAACAGAAGGACACAGAGGAAAGGTGTTTTATGGGCAGCGGCTGAACCCACCTGAACCTCTGCTTTGCTCTTTAAAGCCTTATAGGGAAAAGCAAGGTCTACTTTGAGGCTCTTTGTATGATTCAGTTTTCTACTGGGGTGGGGTGAGGGTCTTCTTCCCATTACAATCACTTCTTATTACCAGGATAATCTTGACATCAACCGATTGAGAGGATATCATAAACACATAAATTTGAACAAATGTATTCATGGAAACAAGCACCTATCTTAACACTGTGGAACTGATCAAAGATCATGCTCAGTAGTTACATTTTACTGGGGGGGAACGGGACTTTGAGAAGTGATCATGGCGGGGGTGGGTGGGGGGCAAAGCTAACTACTTAGTATGACCTGCTAGCAGCTTCTCCCTCCAGACTCTCCTTTCTCCATTGGGTTGGCAACTATGTGGCCAAAGTGCTTAGAGCTTGGGTGAGTAATCCACGGGCCTAATTTTACGCAAGTGTGGGGAGCCAAGAGGGAGAAAAGGATCCTCTCCACTCTCAGCATGCAGTCTCTGACACAGGGGTCAGCAACCTTTTTCAGCCGTGGGCCGGTCCACCACCCCTCAGACCATGTGGTGGGCCAGACAATTTTTTTTTTTTGGGGGGGGGGGAAATGAATGAATTCCTATGCCCCACAAATAACCCAGAGATGCATTTTAAATAAAAGCACACATTCTGCTCATGCAAAAACACCAGGCAGGCCCCACAAATAACCCAGTGATGCATTTTAAATAAAAGGACACATTCTACTCATGTAAAAACATGCTGGTTCCTGGACCATCTGTGGGCCAGACTGAGAAGGCGATTGGGCCGCATCCGGCCCACGGGCCTTAGGTTGCCTACCTCTGCTCTGACAGATTACACCAAGGGAATGTGACCCGCCACAGAAAAAGTTTCCCAATCCTGGGCTACTCATTACCTGTGGGCTGCCAGTTGCTACCCCTAATATTAACTGGATTTAGCGGCTATGGTACATTTTATCTAATGGAGTTGTTTGTTTTAAGTCCAAAGGGGTTCAAGGACAAACTCAACAAGCTTATAATTAAAAACTAGAAATTCAAAACTATTCTTCTTATTCTCTTCTGTCCATAGCTTAGGAAACTTAAATAAAGCTATCCACTATGAATGAGCCACACTGAACAGTTGGAAAGGCAAAGGTTTGCATTCACCACTGGGCAGCTAAGCATCAAAGATGACTTGGAATCAGGGAAAATGTAAACTTTTCTACCTCCTTATATGCTCAATACACATCACAATGTACTACGTTGCCTTCTTGATCCATGCTATGTAGGTATATTCATCAACTCCTAAAAGTTAGGAACATTTTTTATCTGCAGTTGAACTTAAGGTGGGCTGCAAAGAAGAAAGGAAATAACTGGAGCACACTTATAAGTGCTGCCCTGATAATTTCCTTTGAAGTTGGGTAACCTGACATCCACCTGTCAAAGCGGCCCATGGTGGGAGGTAGGGGCACTTGGGAACCAGCCAAATCCTATTTCTCCACTCCTGTCTGGTTAAGCAGAGAGGAGAGTCAGGGGAAGCAGTAATTTCGCCATAGAGGTCCCACCCCATTAGCTGGCCCGGAAACGGCAAATGTAGAGTGGGGGAGGGGGAGAGATTCCCAGTATTGTGGCACAAAACAATTATATTGTCCTAGAGCAAGACCCTTATGACTAATATCCTGCTCAATGTAAAGGCTTCCTTGCAACTGAAGCCAAGGGGCTTTGAAAGTGGCCTTGCTAGAAAGCCACATATAATGAGGTGGGGAAAGGAGAGGAACAAGGCCCTTTGGTGACTTCCAACAGTTAAAGAGGGAGCCAGGAATCTCAGATTATGACTGAGTAGAAGTAACCACATTTTTACTGACACTCTCTCTTCACCCCACACTCTTCCACACACTGCTCCTATAGCACTGACATGTTATGTTTCCATTCACAACCCTTCAATAGCTATCCTAGACTTCGTTGGGACTGCCTTTTGGCTCACGAAAAATCTTTTGCTTAACCGTATTTCACCTTTTATCTAGGGCTCCATCACAGAGCATGTTAATATAACTTCATGAATATTAAAGCCAGTGTACTACCTATGAACTGCTGACAACCCTGCTCAGCAAGGGCAAATATAAATAAAAGGAGTGTGCATCTGAATCATGTCAATCACAGTCAATCTGGCTGGCAAAAAGAAGTGACCAAGCAGACTTGAAGAACTATTGATCACTGAACCACCTCCCCCCACAACAAAAATCTGCACGTCTATGGCAGGATCTCTGCCAAGGATTCTCTCTTTTAAAGCAAATTATACTGACCAAATACTTAACCAGTTCCATGGCTGGGAAGATATGCAATGATAGAGGTTCCCACTGGGTATGTCAACTCTAAATTGTGAAAGAAAACCTTTCAGCCAACTCTAATCAAACCAGCATAGCCAACATTATACTTAATTACAAGACATGACATAAATCATCTAGACAATTGAAGACTACAATCAGTGGTGGTGTCACTTTGCAGTCTCAGATAGATGTATGGTGTTTTATAGGCCAGAACAATGCCCCACTAAAGCATTGTCTCTGTTTCCTGAGCCGGAAGTCTTCTGAATTACAAAAATAGTGACACAAATGACGAATGTTGTAAGCTACCTGCAGCTTGCTGATATAACCACTGAGGCCCAAACTTCACATTACAAGGAATTCATAGCTGCCACCAACAGAAGCAGCCCAGCAGATCCTTAATCACAATTATTTGTGGATTTACAAACTGCATTTCAACTCACCTGAATCCTGAAACTGGAGAACTATACAGGAAAACGTCATATAACCCTGCTGCCTCCTTCAAGGAGGAAGGCACCAGCCCCATCCATGCAAAGATGGGTTTACTCCCTGGACTCATCCAGCCAACTCCTCTTGGCTAGTTCAAATTAACTATGTTTGGCAGGTGTCAAAGGAGCATGCTGCAAGCATCTTGTCCATGTCCTCATGCTTCTTCAACTGAAACCAATCCCACGAGATGTTCTGTCAAACACCTCACCTGGCTCTGCAATAACAGCAGCATTCAACTAAAGATAGAGATAGGTGATTTTATCCTCAGAATGCCTGGGAAACTTGTCACAACAGGCCTCTACGTTGCAGGCTAAACCAGATAGAGGTGGCAAAGTAAGCCTTCTTTGTCACCTTTACCATATTGCAATAGGCATAGCTATGCACTCTAGTAAGTGTCCGATCAGCTTCAAATTGAGTCTTACACCACTTGTGTTCTAGCCTTCATCCAACTTTTTTTATAGCTTGGAGCTCCCTGGAAAACTGAGGAGCTCTCTAGACTGCAGAGTGTCAGAAAGGGCACTTGGAAGCAATCATGTCAACAGCCCAGCACATCTCACCATTCCGTAGCAAGACCAATGCCTTGACAGGATTGCCAGCTCTGGCTTCTGGAAAATCCTTCAAAGCATTCAGGAATCCCTTGACTTTTTAAAGTCACCAGGGGTGGGTTATCCTAATAGGTCCCACCATGGAGGGTTCTTCAGACCTTTGTGATGAACAATGTCACCTTGTGTGCCATACATAGAAAGGCTACCATCATAAAACTCAAGACTGGGAGCCTTTGCCTTGAACTCATTGGGTAGTCTTTAGGAAGCCACTAACAACACACCATCTGCAACACAGGGATAATCTTGCTGGCCTACCTTGCAGGATTGTTCTAATAATTATTGAGATACAGTAATGTGAATGTAAATGAAGCACTCTGAACATTCTACTGCACTATACCAATTCCAGGTAGTATGAATATTAAAATCTCTCTTAGGATGCAGGGAGATGTTGCAAAGCAATTCAAAGCATATATAAACACTCCCTCGCTGCAAGACAAAAACATGTGAGATATCACAAGACTAAGCAATGGAGAGGACAACCTGTCTGGACATGGTTTCTGCTTCCAAAGAAACAGCATTTAGTTTAGTGGTACTACTTATGTCAGCAGTGAGGTAATCCCAGCTGAGGCGGTTAATGCTGATGTGAACACACCGTGTCTGTTGACAAAGTACCAAGACTGTTATTGGCATAATATGGAGAAACTGCTAGCAACATGTTCATCTTCATCTTTGCACTGGATGACCTAGCTGGGTATCAGGACATCAATTCAAACTACATGATAGCAAATGTTGCACAGTGTTCATGTCTTACTTTTGTTGACTAGGAAAATTCCTAGTCGGATGGCATATAGCCTAATGCCATACGAGTTCACTCAAAAATAATTCCCATTGAATTCAATGGCAGTTACTTCCACAATTATTCCATTGTATTTCTGCTCTAATCTTTGAGGCAAGGAAAACTGTTCTTCCTGTGCTCTGAATTACATCTTTACATTACATATTTATCTCTCTCTTTTTTGAGCTAAAAGATCCACAAGACAGCTAAGAACGTTTTTAAATGAAGCACTGCTGTATGTCTTATTTACAGGGGATATGATAGAAAATTAGAGGAGTGCATCTAAGATCAAACAAGGGATTGTGAAATCTGAAAGTTAGTAAAATAATAATCATGTTTTCTAATATTTTATAATGGAATATTCTGAATTTGTGGCAGCACAAGAACCACTAGCTGGGGGGTGGAGTGGGGAGGCTACCAGACTTGAAGTCTGAAAATATTTTCTAGAGGAAAAATTAAATACATCAGAACAAAGTATTTTCTAATAATTGCTGAGGGTGCTCTCTTTTTAAATTCAGTAGCAAAAACTGTTTTGTCTTTATTTTTTAAAACAAAAATGTGTGCTATTCTCCATCCTTCTTTTTTGAAATTACCAGTCTCTGTCAGCAATCTGAAACTCAAATGATTAGAAAGTGACTAGAAATTGAACTGTCACCCTGTTAAATGAGAAGAACTAACATCTCCATTTATCAAAAATACTGACAGCATGCAATATCTAGAGGAAAGTGTGATAGATATATTAAAATGATATAAAAATTGTGACTGTTTCACTGCTGGAATGGTGCCAGATCCAAGCACTGAAAAGTACAGTGGTACCTCGGTTTACAAACACAATTGGTTCCGGAAGTCCGTACTTAACCTGAAGCGTACTTTCCCATTGAAAGTAATGGAAAGTGGATTAATCCGTTCCAGACAGGTCTGCGGAGTACTTAAACTGAAAGTACTCAAACCGAGGCGTACTTAAACCAACGTATGTCTGTATACGGAAAGGTCCCAGCCAGAGCCCATTATTATGAAGATGGCACAATCAATAAAGTGTTTGGGGCCATGTCTGCAAAGCTACTGATTTGGGGTCCAAGCATCATTTTTAAGTGATTCTGATAAGACATGAAACTATTTAACCCATGCTGGTCTCTGCAAGGCCATGTTGCCAAATACCGGTGTGGTCCACATGGCTGGCTTCCAACAGTAAACATGCGAGAATTATCAAAGAAAAATGTGCTGATGAGGAAAAATGACATGACTTCTCAAGTGAAGTTCCTGTGCTTCTGGAAAAGCATCACAGCACTTATAAAACAGTGCAGCAAGGTGCTATGTGGAAAATCTCTTAAAAACTAGAGCTGTTCACAAATCAATTCTCAAATTTTTCCACCCTATCCATTTGTAGAGAAATTGAGAAGTATTTGACAGTGGAATGGTCTCCCTCAGGAAGTTGTAGATTCTCCTTCCTTGGAGGTTTTTAAGCAAAGGTTGGATGGCAAATTGTCATAGATGTTTTAGCTGAGATTCCTACATTGCAGAGGGTTGGACTAGATGACCCTTGGGGTCCCTTCCAATTCTACAATTCTATTATTTACCAAATTTCTCCAGCAGTTTTTCAGAGACTAGGCTCACTATTAGCAGCAGCACAATACTCTGTGTGCTGCTGGTGGTTGGAGTTTCTGTCTTGCAAGTAGCTGCAACGGCAATTATGTTGGCAGCCTGGCCACACTTTTGTTCTCCACAATGCCTTGGACCTAGCACCATTCTGGTTTGGGGGTATGTGTGGCAGTCACCCAAAAAAATGGTCTCTCTTAGCCTAAACTATCTCAAATGGCTAGTGTGAGGATAAAAGAGTGGCAGGGGGAGGTCATAAGCATTACCCTGAGATTCTTGGAAGAAAGGTAGGATAAAAATGGCGCCAGGAAAGATTCCTTACGCAGTCTTCGTGCTACTCTCCCAGAGGAAGGAGGGATTAAGGATCCCAAAAGGGGATCCATTGACAGTCTCTTGCCACCGTAGTGAATGAGTGTGTGTGTATAGCAAAGTATGAAGTACCATTGTAAGTTTTACCAGTGCTATTATCAGCTTTAAATATTTCACCAAAAAACCCTGTGGACTTCCTTCTCAGAAGGATGGTGGGAGCACTGCTTGAATTCTGAGGGACAGAGAAATAAGCCAGGGCTCAGGTCTGTGTGTAAGTTCTACTCCTTCATGCCAAGTAGGTAGCGAAAGGCTGCTTTTATTGTATATTAATTCATTGCTATTTATTTAAAGTATGGGCATGGCCCCAGTTGGAAGGTGGTGGTTCTAGATTGGCATGCTTAGTGAAGGAGGGCTGGGCCTACTCACTGTATGCTGCCTTGAGTTTCATTGTAAGGAACACGACTAACAAATATAATTAAATAATAAAACCCTGTGAGAATTGTTCTCTACTTAAACCCAGTGCAGTGTCCAGTGTTATTCAGTTTATTAACAAAAATGTTTGGCAAATGTAGCGCTCATAGGTATAAACACCAGTACTACTTCAAAACTCTTTTAGTCTTTAATTCTTTATTGTGTGGTGTGCTTAACATATCCCATTTGGGCACACACTATCTTTTATTCCCCAACTGTACATCATTAGGGTACTTTTGAAATATTTTTGGTGACATCCTTCCTTCCCTCAGGCTATCCTTCTATTCTGGACTATCAATCATCAGTTCAAGCAAAAGCACCTGCTCAGCAACCATCTGGTACAGTTGCTGCTGCTTCATTTTAATTATTTCTTCCTGGTTGCCCTAGGGATTCATATGTTGAACATAAATGGGCCTGCCTCAGAACACATTTGTCCAAAAGTGAAGCTGGATGACTGCAGGCAAACTTCTTATTATTGTCATGTTAACTAATGTCATCTGGAGTTCAGCTGAAACAGCCATTAACAAAAGGCCCAAATTGCAGGTATTGTATGCAGATATGTGAACCTATAGACGGAGAACTCCTAAAAATGGGGAAGCAACACTCGGAGCAGGCACTTAACCTTTCCCCTACCTGCTTTTATTAGGAAACAAACTGCCAACCACTGCCTTCCTCCTTAAGAGCAAACATTTAGAACAGGGAAGAAGTATCTTCAGATATTCATATTGTCCCCTCCAGAAGTATAGTTTTCCTCTTTTAAAATGCCATCTTGTTACAGTTACGTTATCAAGACCCCTGCTCCCAAGTCATCCGCAGGAATTGTACAACATTCCTGCAGATTTGGGCTTTCCACTCATTTGATGACCTTAGCTAGAATAACTGGGCAAATAAACAAGTTGCTTCGAACAGCAGTAATTGTTAGGTGACCTGGAACTCCCTCCCACAGCAGTACATGTATAATGTCATATATCCCTCCCACTTCAACACACTGATCAAAACTCATCTTCCCTGTGAACCCTTTGGCAAGTGCCTGGAGCATTGCAAGCTTCAAAGGACACTGGACACCTGATCTCTTTTGATGGTTGCAGTGCTCTGTCTACCTTCCCATTCAGGTACTGCTCAAAATGTTAATTCCCAATGGCTTCCCTCTCGCCCTTTTCTTCAGGAAAGCCAAGGGAAGTCCAGTTCAAGGCAACTGGATGACCTTATAACTAAAGATCTCAAAAGGCTTCCAATTTTTGGTCAGGACAATTTTAAAAGGCCTGATCTAAGTTTACTGCTGAGCAGAAATCACACTCAGGTGGGAGAGAGAAAGAGAGTGAGGAATACGGATATCCTTTCCTCTATCCTAAATGCCATCAACTCCTTGGTAATTGTGTAATCAGTTTTCATAAAAATGCTCATTCCCAAATTCAGACCTTTGGTGTGATCCAGCAGGAATGTTATTATGTTCTTAAGGGAGCTATCTGTGCTGGCTCAAAAAGCTAAATACATTTCTTTGCCACTGAAGTAAACAACAATTAAGACATAGCACCAGTCTTCATTCACTGGCTTACAGACACAGTTTGAGTCGAAGTCAGGAGTATCAACTTACTCATTGATTTTTTATCAGAGATTTGATCAGGGAGAGATGGAGATAAGACTTAAACAGAAATAACAGTGTAAAGCAGCAGCAAAGAAAGCTAATGCTATTCTAGGCTGCATCAACTGAAATATAGTGTCCAGATCAAAGGAAGTAATAGTACCACTCTATTCTGCCTTGGTCAGACCACACCTGAAATACTGTGTCCAAATCTGGGCACTACAATTTAGAAAGGATGTTGACAAGCTGGAATGTGTGCAGAAGAAGGCAACTAAGATGATCAAGAGTCTAGAGGCCAAGCCTAATGAGGAATGATTGAAGGAGCTGGGTATGTTTAACCTGGGAAAGAGGAGACTGAGAGGAGCTATGATAGCCATCTTCAAATATATCAAGGGCTGTCACATGGAAGATGGAGCAAGCTTGTTTTCTCCTGCTCTTGAGGGCAGGACTCGAACCAATGGCTTCAACTTACAAGAAAGGGGATTCCAACTAAACATAAGGAAAAACTTTCTGACAATAAGAACTGTTCAGCAGTGGAGCAGACTCCCATTAGAGGTGGTGGACACTCCTTCCTTGGAAGTTTTTAAGCAGAGGTTGGATGGCAATCTGTCATGGATGCTTCAGCTGGGACTCCTGCATTGTAGGGGGTTGGACCACTAGATCAGTGTTTCCCAACCTTGTGCCTCCAGATGTTTTGGGACTACAACTCCCATCATCTCTAGCTAGCAAGACCAGTGGTCAGGAATGATGGGAATTGTAGTCCGAAAACAGCTGGAGGCACAAGGTTGGGAAACACTGCACTAGATGACCCTTGTGGGTACCATCCAACTCTATGATTCTCTGTTCCACTTCAAAAGATATTGGCAGCCAGGGTGGCATGTCCCATTTTGCTGTTTGAGGAGAAATGGGAAATGCAGCTTTCCTCCTGCTGCTGCCACCATACTTGTTCTTGTCATCACCCACTGTACAACCGCCACACACCTTGCTGTTCTCTCACTTCAAACAAAATCCATAAACGGGAGAGGAAATGTTGGCTTAAGTTTGTACTGCAGGTACCCAAGGAGTCTCATTCACACCTATACTGCTAGAATTTTTGCTGTAGTGGGCAAACAAGGAAATTAAACAAAGGTTTATTAAAGCAATTTGAAAAATTGCTTATTATCATAAACTAGTATATGGCACTTTAGACAGCTTTCACATGTAACCGAAGAAATAGAAATCTATCACTCTGACACAAGAGTAAATATAAAACATAAAGTGAAATCCACGGATCCCTTTGACACAACAAATCAACTGCACTTTGCAATAAATATCCCTGTAATTAAGCTAAAACCTACACCCAAAGTCCAATTCATGATTGCATACAAGCTCAAAAGATTTTAATGGAAAAGCATAATATTTTAACTTAACTCAGGACTATGCAGATTATATAGATTTTTTGAAGGACAAGTCCCCTGAGGCAACATGATAAGGGAAAGGGAACAGAAAGAGAGATCAGGATGTGCAAAGATTCTTGCTGTTTCTTGCACCAAAAGGATGCTAGCTTTTCAAAATGCTTAAATGAAAAATGCTTAAATGAAGGTTTTATTTAAGCATTTTTCATTTAAACATTTTGAAAAGCTAGCATCCTTTCGGTGCAAGAAGCAGCAAGAATCTTAATTTTGGCATATTGAGCCTTTACCTACAAAAATAATATGCTTAATTTAGTGTGCCACTGAACAGTTGAATACAACAGAAGCTGATATTGCTGGCAGCGTGCCAGACACTTCAGAACCCAGCAAGCATGAAAGCCACATTAGCAGTTGACCTCCTCAGCTGCAGTTCATGTATTCTGAAGGAACACAAACAGTGTGGATGGAAAGCAAAAAACAGCTCCCAATTACCCTGTTGCAGACAAATCCGAAAAAGTACAAGATACCTGCACCTCACTGAGATGCTGCACATTTATTAGCTGAGAGAGCAGAGGCTTGCTGCATTAGTTGCTAGACAGAAATAGGACAAGCAGCAGTGCACCAAGCAGAAACCTGGCAGCAACATTACATTTGGGACATGGTGAAGTCACTACCCACACCATCTATCACTCTGTCAGCTCTCCTGTAAGATTTGGTGAAAAGCATAATGAATGCATGGTAAGGTGTTGTTTCCTGTTTCAAAGGGAGCAGCTAGCTCTACTATTTTCTCAAGATAAACCAGTTGTAAAAACGCTCCCTTATGGTGTTGACTGGGAGAGAAGGGCCTGACAGCGCACAGATGGGTGGTACAGCAAATCTCTTAATTGGATAAATATTAAGTGAATGGATGAATGCAGCCCTAATGGATATGAATGACAAAGGGACGAGGGGAGGGCAAACAAGGAATCATCCATTCCTTCTTCCTTGAAGGCAGTTCAGGTCATTTCTTTCTGCTGTTGCTGTTTGCAGCCCTGTTGCGCATGCAGCACACAGTCTACCAGTTTGAACTTGTCTTAGCAGTATCCGGAAAGGGACTCCTTACATGAAGCAATTCAGAGGAAATATACAACCCACTTCACAGACTCTTTTCCTCAGAGTTCAATTTTCCCTAACAATCAGAAGGGCAGACACAGGGAAATTCAGCTTGAACACACAGACCTAAAGTAGTCACCCACTGTTCCACAAGGCGCATTAGGAAGGCTCTGGTTGCAAAAGCTTATAAGGAAGTGCCAATCTGAATAATTATATCATCATCAAATTAGAGAAAGTAATAACTGAGGTTATTCCATACTAATAACAAACTCCATTTCCCAAGTGCCAATTCTTATGTGACTAAAATGGCATTCCCACAAAAGAGGGAATATCAACAGACTGAGGACAGCTCCAAGGTTTACAGAACTATGAAAAAACTTTGAGCGAGGAGTGGGGGGCAGAACCAAGCAAGGAAGACTTGAATCATCCCAATGAAGATCAAGCATATTCAGTGGCTATGACATGATAGCTGGGGTGGGGTGGGGGAACGGATTGGAAAACTGAGGGTGGGGGAGTGGAATGGAGTATCATGGGAAAGGGCCTAGCTGGCATCCTGAACAGGAGTACTCTGCACTGCAACATTTTATTGCAGGACCCGCTTGAAAAATAAGTAAAACAAACAATACATTTAAAAAACTTTGACAGCACTTAAGATTATCCAGCTGCTGCTATAGTAATTATGGCCCCACAGGTAGAGATTAAATAGAAAGGAGCTATAGAGTTGCAGAACAGCCACCTAGAATCAATCTCTGCATGGGCACACTGTCTTTGTTTCTCATTCTGATGGCATTATTAAGGATGTACATACCATATTGGCCCAAATATAAGCCGCACCCGCAAATAAGCCACACTTTTAAAATTTGGCGGCTAGGGGGAGCCTTGGGAGCAGCAGGCAGACTGGACGCCATTGCCCCATGTTGCCGGGCTGCTTCCTGGGTTGGGGGGGGGGAGCTGTGCTGCTTTGCTGGTGGCATAAGGTCACGAATATAAGCCGCACTTTAACTTTTCATGATCAGAATTGGGGGGGGGAGTGCAGCTTATATTTGGGCCAATACAGTATAATCAGTCTGAGGAAACATGATGGTAGAAAATGGAATTCGCTGTTTCTTAAGATATGCTGGGTCTAGGCAATTATTATTATTATTTATTATACCACCACTATTATTTATACTACTACTACTACTACTATTTATTCAACTTATATTCTGCCCTTTATCAAAAGATCCCAGGGTGGTGTACAACATTAAGAACACATTTTTCAGAGCATCAATAATAAAAATGTAATAAAAAGTATAACAACATATAACATAATAATGAAATAATCATAATGATCCCACCCACCCAGCTTTAACAGGCCATATTTAATGATGAAAGGCCTGGGTAAAGAGAAATGTTTATATGGGCCTTTATATGTTAAAAATCAACACTGGAATCTGTCCAAAGACAACAGGGAACTAGTACTGGTGGCTGGAGCAGTGATGCAATACTCTCCAGTTGACCTGCCTCCCACACCTCTCTCAGCACAAGATAAGTCACCATGTTCTCCACCAGCTGCAGCTTCCTTAAATCAGGCATGCAGAAACGTCTGCTCTCTGGATGTTGTTGGACTGCAAGTCCCATCAGCCCCAGTCATCATGGCCAATCATCAGGGATGTGAGGAGTTGTAGTCCCAACATCATTTGAAGAGTGCCTGGTGAATTCATTACAATGAGCCACTGGTCAATGGTACGTTCGTTACAATTAAGACCTTTCTTTCTTTCCTTCCTTCCTTCTTATAAAAAACCCCACTGAAACCAAGTATTCACAAGCTCCTAGAGGCATCAAAGCAGCTAGTCACACAGAGCAGGATTCAGGTAACTGGAACAAACCCATGTAAAAGGGTAGCTTGAGAATAAGACATTTCATCATGGCTAGAAGAGATGCAGAGAGAGGAAAATACTCACCACTTTCCAACGGTCCTTCACCACATAGTTGGCCGGCAGAATGTCGACCTGCTCCCCTCCCCCACTCATGATTGGTTCGTCCTTGATAGCAGCTGCTAGGCACTGCATTTGCCAGCCAGAGAATATTTTAGTAGCAGCTCCCAATTTAAACGAGCCATTTATCTAAGGAAGAAGAGGGAAAACACATACACACGAAAGGGGAGAGAGGAAAAACATAAAAGAATTAATGCAGGTCATCACAGGCAGATCATGCTGGTGAAACAACCTCAGTTTAGACCCAGTGAAAGGAAGTAGCACTAGGAAGGTGGCAAACTCACCTCGGGGTCAGAGCGCAGCTTGCAACAAGCCTTGCTGGCGCAAGCAATTGCCCTCTTTACAAAATCCTCAGCGGTCTTCATGCACAAAATTAGCAGAAGCATCCATGCTGTGAGTCCGCAGCACAAACTTAAAAGTAGTGAGTAGTGAAAAGTTACTGGCTTACACCATGCAGGGTGCTTTGGGGGAGGCGGTGGGGAACTGAAAGCCAGCAACTCAAAGACAGGCCGGAGCCAACTTCTTGGATATTGTCTGAGTACCACAACGGTGACAGCAACACCCTAAGAGCTAAATCTGTTCCAAGAGCATAAATGATCTCACTGAACTAAACAGATGACTTCTCTTGAAACAGCCACTCAGCTGACCAAGGATTGCCAGGTCCCGCACACAGCAAGATCCAAGGTGTGCTCTTTAGAGTGCGAGCTTTAAGAATGGCTATCTCCATGAGACAGCCAAGCAGAGAAAAGAATATGTTCAGAACTGCTTCAGCCCTCGGTATATCAGTCTTCTTTGGACTAAGAGGCCCTATAAACAGTTATGTAAAATACAGGTTTCAACCCAGGTCCTCACCATGCTTACTTAGAAGTGCTGTTAATTTGGATGGGTCTCGTTTCAAAGAATACAAACTTAGGGTTCGTCCTTGTTTCTGCTGCCTTTCCTGTTGTTGGCTATGGACAGCTTATATTCATTTGTCCTTGTCTATTCCCCGCAACTGGGTTTGATCACGTGTAATGCATAATATTTCAAGGTTTTATTTGCTAAGCTATACATGATTTTTAAACTGCTATTTTAAAACACTGGCTGGGGGCCAATAAGCTGAAACTTATTCCTGATAAAATGAAAGCACTGTGTGTGGCTGCTTCCCTAGACTCGGAAGGAGAGATTCAACCTGCATTGAACAGGGGTGCACTCCCTTTGAAAGATCTGGTTCACACCAGATTTGTTGCTTGAACAGTGGGAGTTTTCAGCTTTGGGTGTTTCTACCAGCTTAAGCTGGTATGCCAGTTGGAATCCTCTTCTGGATAGGAAAAGTCGGGCAGCATTTATCAATAAATGGTAACATTTGTGTTGACAACTGTAATGTGTTGTATGTGGGGCCTTCCTTGAAGATAGTTCAGAAGCTGCAATTAGTTCAAAATATAGCAGCCAGGATTTTGACTAGGAGAACTTGCTGGGAACATCTTCCACCAGTTCTGATAAATATACACTCAAGGCAGGCACCCCCAAACTTCGGCCCTCCAGATGTTTTGAACTACAATTCCCATCATCCCTGACCACTGGACCTCTTAGCTAGGGATCATGGGAGTTGTAGGCCAAAACATCTGGAGGGCCGCAGTTTGGGGATGCCTGACTCAAGGAGTCGGTTTGCATCTTTAAAGCTTGGAAACTCAATTCTTAAGGGTCTTGCATATCAACTGTCCAAACACCAACGCCTTCCACTTTGAGGCCCTTCTCAGAATGGCACCACCATCAAAAATTAAGCAGGCAGTGCCTTTTCATCTATGGCACCTCAACTGTGGAACTCCCTCCTCATGGAGGTTTATCTGGCACCCACTTTATTGTCTTTTCAGCATCAGGCTAATCCATATTAATACTCGCAGGCCTTTTAATGGGTTACATTTTGAAATAGCATTTGGAGGATGCTATATTTTAATGCACAGTTTTAACTGTTATTTTAATTTATGTATTGGTTTATTGTATTTTTTATTATTCTTTTGTTTTACATTACATGCCTGTGTAATCTGTCTGTGATAAATATTATGAAGGGTGGTATACATTTTTCACACAGCACTCTTGACAGGTGCGCATATACATATACATACAGACACACACACACACATACACGTGTGTGTGTGTGTACACACACAGAGACACATATGCCCAAACAGCTGCTAAGCAGTTTACAGCTATAAATCAATGATGAAATACATTACACTACTTATATAAAATAACACTGTCTCCCTACAAAACGTTATGTAAGCAAACTAACCCTCAAGAAGTGAAGGTTCCTCATTACAAAAAACATTTTCTGAATCCTCAAGGGAGCTAGTGAGCAATTAGAGAGAAATTATTTTTTATTTTTCTGTAAGTAGAGCACAGCAGCTCTGTGCTCCATTTAAATCTTTCTAAAGCCTTCAAAAATTCTACTTCTCTAGTATTGGTTCTTTGATAATCTTCTAAATTGGATGGGAAGAAAGACATTAATCCTGAAAAAGCAATCCAACTAGCCCTACAACTGTGCAGCTTCCCTTGAAAGGCAGTTGTAATAGGTAGAGGTCAGATTTCATTAATAAAGCTGGCTTTATTAAAGTGAGACCTGGCCATAGCTATTCATCCTTTAGTAACCTCCAATTCAGACTACTGTAACATGCTTGATGTGGGTCTAATTTAAAGAGAGTTCAGAAAATTAGCTGGTGCAAAATTATAGCTAGGCCAAACATCTGGAGTGCCAAAAGTTTAGCCTGAGTTTTGGAGGGTGTTTTGTTTTTTTGGGGGGGGGAGGGTTGTAAATGCTTTTCTTCCTTTTTGTAGTTTATGAGCGAGGGTAAATAAAACGTACTGGAGTACTTTAGCTCTAGCTAGTAGTCACCATAGTTCCCCCACAGATTGGGGGTGGGGTGGGCAGAGGAGATAGTGGTTGCCATCTGATTGCAGCAAGGGAGCTACAGTAAATTTCCCCATAAGAGTCACAGGCTCCACCTTCAATGATAAGCAGAAATCCCCCACTGCACCAATTTTTGGCCTATAGAAGGTGGCATTTTGCTGCCATCAGATTGTTGGCAGAGTTATGGTTCAGATCATATTACTCTGGTTCTGTTAATCTACACTGGCTGCCTATTTGGTTCAATGGCCACTAGGCACATAGATTTCTCAAATAGTGGCACCAATTCTATGGAATACACACACACAAGTAAAAAGGTAAAGGTAAAGGGACCTCTGACCATTAGGTCCAGTTGCGGACGACTTTGGGGTTCTGGTGCTCATCTCGCTTTATTGGCCGAGGGAGCCGGCGTACAGCTTCCGGGTCTGGCGAACCAGAGCAGCGCACAGAAACGCCGTTTACCTTCCCGCCAGAGCAGTACCTATTTATCTACTTGCACTTTGACATACTTTCAAACTGCTAGGTTGGCAGGAACAGGGACTGAGCAACGGGAGCTCACCCTGTCACGGGGATTCGAACCGCTGACCTTCTGTTCGGCAAGCCCTAGGCTCTGTGGTTTAACCCACAGCGCTACCCACGTCCCAAAATAAAAAGTAAAAACCACATAAAGAATGAAAATAATGGTTCATCAGCTGTTACAATGCTTTTCTTAACAGCCTGCATAAGCTTAGCAATACAAATAAGTTTTTAGCAAACATTTAAAGGTCAATAAAGAAGGTGCCTGCTGAATCTCTATCAAAGGACAATTCCACAAGCCTGGGCCAATAACTCAAAGGGTTCAGATTTGTGTTGATGTCACTAAGCCTCAACAACTAAGGGGACAACCAGTGACATTCCTAAAGGTGATCATTCCTGTAGGATCATTCCTACAGATGATGTGGGCTAGAAGAGTTCAGATGGTCCCTAAAGTACCCTGGACTTAAGTTGTTGAGGTTTTAAGTTGTTTATTATAAACTTATTTTGTGTGTGTGTGTGTATCTTACTTTTACTCTGATTTATTCATTATTAAGTATATTGACGGTTACGTTTGCTTTTAAAATAATAACTTTTTAAAATGAAATAAACTGTCCCTTTTCTTTGGATCATTCAAACCTGAGAAACAACATCATACAGGAAGCTACTTAGCAAGCTTTGAACAGTATCTCACATCTTCTAGGACAGCCTTCCCTAACCCAGCTCCAGGTATTTTGAGTAAAATTATTCCAAGACCCTAGCTAGCACAGCCAATAATCAAGGATGATGGGAGTTGTGGTCCAAAACAACTGGAGGGCACAGGGATATGGGACTGTCAGTAAAGTTCCTGGGAACTCATTGAATCCTCTGGAGCCTACGGAACAGCCTCTGCAAATCTAACTGAATTTCACACAATTTAATCATTTTCAGGGCAGGAAGCCAACGCCCTTCAAGGTAAAGATGCTGACTTGCCAGCGGCTTCTACTATATGGCACAGCATAACAAGAACTCTGCTAGATCAGATCAATGCCCCATCTAGTCCAGCATGCTGTTCTCACAGTGGCCAACCAGATGCCTGTGGGGAGCACGCAAACAGGACCTGAAAAAAACAGCACTCTGCTTGTCAGTGATTCCTAGCTACTGGTATTCAGTGGCATGCTGTCTCTGACAGCATCAGCCATTGCTCAGTTTATTTTATATTTGTAATGCATAATGACAAATATTGACACCAGTATAGTTTAAGTGTCAAGATAAACCCCACGTTCTTTATAACACCCCCCTCCTTGTTCTCCTTCCCTATGCTGCTTTTTCTGCATTCTTGTAAATATCCCAGCTATGTCAAAGGATAGGCTTGGGTGTTTATTCGCCTAACTCACCATTTCAAGAATTCCAGCACCTGTCTGACATTTCAAGTGCTAAGCTTGCAAAATGAATATTCTCTCTTCATTCAATTTCATTCAGGGAATTAAGCAAGCAAACATTGGCAAGAGAACTTAATGGGTTCTCTTTTGCTGCCTCCCTGTCACCCTTACTAAATACCAGTTGCCTGGGAGATACTCTAAGCAGCAACACACATTTTGTGTGTGTAGTGTGCACTAAGAAATGGACTTGTGCTTCTTTTGCTGGTGTGCCTTTCTGAACTGAAATGATGCCCAAAATAATTTATCTGCCAGGCATCAACTCATAGATTATATCCAGCCAGATGTAGACAAGAGCACTTAAGTGTTAGTGTGGGACACCTTGCTTTTAAGTT
The DNA here is from genome assembly GCF_965207765.1 of Zootoca vivipara. NCBI lineage: Eukaryota > Metazoa > Chordata > Lepidosauria > Squamata > Lacertidae > Zootoca > Zootoca vivipara. The sequence goes on from NC_142586.1 coordinate 101,661,185, forward strand.
AGCCTTGCAAGAAAGCTCATGCAATTGCTATCTATCAATAGCAGTTGCCTCTTTCTGAACAAAGTTGAAAAACCATATAATAGAAGTAATTAGCTTCAAAATAAGCAACTGGCTAGAACAGGCAGCAGGGAAGAAGCTGGGATTCTAAAAAAGCCTCTAGGAGAGAATTGTTTTCAGAACAGTACTGAAATCAGCTGATATATCCTACATGGGAAACAGCTAAACAAATGCAGGTTACAACCCTGTATTAAATAATTAGCAGGGTTCTCTCAAGGAACAGTAGAATGGAGATCCAGTTTTGGAACATTATAGATCATAATGCAATTAAGAAGGGTCTTTTATGAAGAACATTCTATTTTCCGTATTATAGCTTTAAGCAATTTTGGAACATGTGTTAGAATAAAAAGCTTTAAATATGGAATCTGTGGTGTTCAACATGCCTTTCCTATGTTAAATCTCTCTCACTTTGAGTCTGCTGCAGCATTTGCCCAAACACAGCCAAAATATAAAAAATAATATCCAAAATCTCTTCAGAATGCTCTATTGCCTCCATTCAGCAGAACAAAGCTATGGAAGTCTGGCTCTCACCATCTTACTAAAGGTCCTGGAAAACACTCAAGTGTTTTATGCACAATTCTGAAGAAGTGAAATATCCCAGTTTATTTCAGGATACATCCTCACCTCAGGAAGCCTAAGAATTAGAACAATCAATGTTTATTCAAATTGTTGGAAATCATGACCACCCCAGAGATTCATCACCAGTATTTGCCCACCCAAAATAAATAACTTACTTATTTTACTTAAACTGATTTATGTGAGCCAAGGAGTTGTTGTTAAGGAGCTCAGGAGGAGGGGAAGGGGAACATACCTGATCCAGCTATCTGGAGAATAGGGTGAGAATTCTCAACAATATGAGTTTATTTTAAAAGAGTATTGATCCCTTCTCAAAGCAAGAAGGGTAGAAAGAGCAGAAAATTGTATGCAGATTTTAAGCCAAGATTCTTTCTTTTGTGCATCTCCAAAAATGCATAGAGGTGCTTTCTTTTCTTGGATGGAGTACAGAGAGAAACGGCAATAGAGGGAACAACTATATAAAGTAACAGCCCGAGCAGTGTTTTTTCAAATGAAGAATAGTGTGGTTCAGAGCCCAACAACAATGCATTACAGCATGGGCTACTATTATTACATGTATATCCTGACACTACACTATACAAAAATTTAGTAGTCCTCTGCCACAGACACCTTACTCAAGTCCCCTGCATAGTAGGTTAGGCCAAGAATATGACTAGCTCAAGGTCACCCAGTAAGCCTTATGGCCAAGCAGAGATTTGAGGCTAGGTCTCCTGAGTGCAAGACCAATACACTTCTTATTCCACCACACTGGATCTCAGTGGCCTGTTTTAGTATGAACATGCAAGCACATGGGTTCCCAGAGAGATTAAGGCCACTTTGCTCCTTTCTAGTTTTGCTGCTGTATCATGATGAGTAAAGCAATAGTTTGCCCTAGCATGGCATCTGAACCTAGCTCATGGATCAACTCTCTCCAGACTAATGATCAGCTTGTTGCTTGTCCAAGGAGCTACCGGTAAACCATGAGCCCAGGTGACATGCTAAGCCAAACCATGGTTTAGCTCAGAGTGATGCAACAGCAAAACAATGAGAGGAGTGAAACTACTGCAAACCCTTCTTCCAGAACCTGCATGCATTCACAATAAGCCATGACTTTTGATATGTGAACCAGATCAGAATACTACAGGCAAAGCACATTTAGAAATTCCCATTCTTAACCTATGCTATTTTTTTCTGTACAAAAGCAATTAGCAGACTTGTGCGGTATTTTTAAAAAGCCTCAAAGACAAAAGTAATGAGCATGATGCAAGAGTAAAGCAGACAGCAAAACATTTAATAATGACATGGTGTTTTAAAAGTTGTCAGGTTCTGCAGAAACCACAGATTGATTAATTTTATGTCACTGAAACAGAGGGACAGCAGCAAGCTAAGAATGAGTCCTTATTTCTATTTTTATCTTCAAATATTTATTTTCATGTGGCAAGATCCTGGGTTAGGTGACAGCTAGAGTCCCCACCTCTGCTGTGGCCTCCTCTCCTCTGGAATGTCTGCTTCTCATCGGACTGCCCAGGAAAGAATCCCCCTTAGAAATTCTTTACTGATACTTCACAGGATTCAGGTTCTGGAAAAATCAAATGTAAGGATGACACATCTAAGGAATATTCAGTCCCTAGTAAGCTGGAAATTTGCATTTCATTCAGTTCAGACTAACCACCACCACTGATTCTGAGATGCCAATTATCAGGTGCTTTTTTGGCTATCTTTTCCTTCTCAGTATATTCCTTTGGTGCGTGGATGAATCCCAGGTCTATCTCAGAAACACTGTCTAGATGGGGTTTTTTTACATGCTTGCTACCCCCCCCCCCAGGTTGTACTCAGACATTTATAGGATGCAGTCTGGGATGATTTCAGTTGCAGTTCCCCCAAAACTCATTTGACTGTCTGTTCTATCATCAGGACACAGGGCTGCCGCCTGTTCAAAATTTTAATGGATTGCTTGTATTTTGAGAGCCCTGCCCACAATTATTTGGAAGCTCAGTTGCCCATATAATTAAAAGAAGCAAAAACTCAAAGGGCAACCTAAATTTTATCTTGTAAAGTCCTTGCACATGGTACTGCCTTAAAACAGGCAGCACTCAACATTTATCTGGGGTATCTTTGTCTATTGGGTTGTTGATCGATCTCCCTCTGCTTGCTCTGCATACCAAACCAGCACACCTCCTTCAGTTAGGCACCGCATTAGGAGACTTACAAAAGTCGTATAGCAATTGCACCATGGAAATGCCAGCTGAAACTAAATAAACCAGTACTAACAAGGCATGAAGGGACGCAGGTGGCGCTGTGGTCTAAACCACTGAGCCTCTTGGGCTTGCTGATCAGGAGGTCGGCGGTTCTAAACCCCGCAATGGGGTGAGCTCCCGTTGCTCGGTCCCTGGTCCTGCCAACCTAGCTGTTCGAAAGCACCCCCCAAGAGTGCCAGTAGATAAATAGGTACTGCTCCAGCGGGAAGGTGAATGGCATTTTTGTGCACTGCTCTGGTTTCGCCAGAAGTGGCTTAGTCATGCTAGGCACATGACCCGGAAAAAACTGTCTGCGGACAAATGCCGGCTCCCTCGGCCTGTAAAGCGAGATGAGCGCCGCAACCCCAGAGTCGTTCGCAACTGGACTTAACTGTCAGGGGTCCTTTACCTTTAACAAGGCATGAATGACCTAATATTCATGAACTGCAGCAGATTCAAATGACCACTTTTTGAGCTTATTTTCAATCTGTGCCTAGAGCTGTCAATCTGTGGATTTCTTTTATAAAAAATGTCTGCTGGGGAGAGAGGTCCATGGACAGACCAGGACAGATTCAGTGGTTGGGAATAGAGCCTGGAGGGCTTTGGTGGGTCAGATCAGGATGTGGGGGACAGTTGAAAATAATTCTCCTCTGCTTCAAAATATCAAGTTCATATGACTGGTACAAAGAGCCAGGCGTTGAGGCCAGAAGCATAAAATATATGTTAACAGTTTAGCAATGCACCTTCCAAACAGATAAATTTCTGGGCTGTGTTAATAATAACCACAGGAAGAAACAACTAATGATATATTATTTCCACTCTTTATCTGTAAAGTAAGGAGGAATTCTCATCCAACACAGGACATTCATTTGTAGATAACATGGTTAATGTTTTAAATACACTCTTTTTTATTTAGCATGAAAATCAATGGTGATTTTTTTAATGTAAAGGAAGAAAATTCCACGAAGCACTGTTGCTGCAGATTTAGGGCCAGTTCAACTAACCTGTAATGAAAGCCAGGATAAGGACTCCTACTAGCGCAACAGGGCTTTCTCCCCCTCTGCTACAGCTGTGCGCCCACCAAACTTACTCTGGGGGGTCAGGAGAACCCCCAGAACAGGACATGTGGAGATCATTCCATCAAGCAAGTACTGTAGAAATGTTTGTGCTGACAGAATAATCTTCTAAAATCTATGCTGAATTCCACCCTGTCACGAGTCCCTGAGGGGTAAGAGGAGGAACTCAGAGAATTGGAGCTGAAGGACCCTGGGGAACTTCATAGTGGAACGAGAGAAGTAGAACCGGGACCCCAAGAAGTGTCTGATCCCAGGAAGGGACCTAGAAGCTTAGGGAATCTGGAGCCAGGGTAGGGACCAAGCAAGTTGTTCAAAAAACGTAATACTCCTATAACATTGGAAACTCCAACTTTAACACTTCCTCTTGTCGGTGAGGAGCCTCCCACTTCTGAGGAGACAACTGAGGGTACGTTTTGACGCTTCCATCAACATGGAGTCACCAGAGCAAACAAATATTACGGAGCCCAACACACTCAAGAGGATTCATTTGCTTGCCCAGTCTTGGACCCCAGCCACTTGCCGCACAAATAGCTGTGCCCACCCCACACTTCAAAAGGAAGGTACTTGTTGAAGCAACATCTTAGCTTGCATTTAGGCATTTATCTGAACCTCTTATGAACCTGCTGAACCTTGTAACCTGTATGCCTATCTGATTGAGCATTAAAGCCTTTGGCAAAACAAGAGCTGAAAATTCGAGAGCTTCGTCTGGCAGTGAGGACCAGAACAAACCCTCAGAAGACAACAGTAAAAGTTTAACTAACAAAGTGAAAATTTTAACAAACTGAGTTACTAAATTGGCTGGTGGAAATGTAAACACTTTTCTCTCCCGTAACAATAGGAAATAAATAGAGAGCCAAGAATTTCTAATATGAACAAATTGGACTTCTTCAAAATCCTGCCTTAGAGGAAGTTCAAAGAAGACTAACCAGGTGGCCTGTGTGCCTGCTTAGCCAGGTGCTATCCCTTGATGGTGAACTTCAAGGAACCTGCTTTCCCTTCTTATGGTTCTTTATCTTTCAACCAGACTTTGACCAAACAATGCTTTAAACAGAGAAGCAACTGAAATACAGGACTGTCATCTTTAAAATAGGACTTATATTCACATTGAGTGCCATTTTTCATTCCCGCCACCCCTGAAATAACAAAAACAGTGATTTTCGGAAGAGATTGATAGTAGCACAAGGAATTTTCTTGTGGTTCAATATAAGATTATCTAACTATTTTTGACATATTTGATTGCAATAGTGTTGTGGTTCACCTGACTTTAAAGCAGAGCAAAATATTTGAGTATAAGGTTCATCTGAAATACAACAAATATGCTGACACTTTTGGCATATTAGGAACCACCAACATTTTCACTTTTTAAAAAAAATTCCTTTAATGATCTTCACCTCCAAATGTCTGTAAAAAATAAAAATAAAAATTTCCTTACCCATGTACAGGGGGAAAATGGTTTTACTTACACCTAAAAAAAAAGTATAAAACTTCCTGAAATATCTGAAATGTCTCAAGTCTTCAATGCTAGAAGGTCTGATGCATAACTCCCACCTAGTACATGCTATGAGAGTATACACATCCCAAGTGAAACTATTTAAAAATATAAAAGAAGACATTTAAATCTTTGGACAAGTGACTCACCAAAAAGCCACCATCAGAAATACAGGAAGAAGTGCAAGCACACTGATTGCAGTGGCCACAAAATGTATGAGCACTTAAAATAGCATTTAAAAAGTATTTCACAACTACTGTTTACGAATAGCCACAGCAGGCATATCGGCTGCAACTGGGGACGGGGGGGGGGGGAGCACTCTTAGTCACTGAGAATACCGCTCCCTCAAGTGACCATAATGGATCCAAGAGTAAAGGTAAAGGGACCTCTGACCGTTATGGCCAGTCGTGGACGACTCTGGGGTTGCGGCGCTCATCTCGCTTTACTGGCCGAGGGAGCTGGCGTTTGTCCGCAGACAGCTTCCAGGTCATGTGGCCAGCATGACTAAGCCGCTTCTGGCGAACCAGAGCAGCGCACAAAAATGCCATTTACCTTCCCACCAGAGCGGTTCCTATTTATCTACTTGCACTTTTTGGGGTGCTTTCAAACTGCTAAGTTGGCAGGAGCAGGGACCGAACAACGGGAGCTCACCCCCGTCGCGGGGATTCAAACCGTCGACCTTCTGATCGGCAAGCCCTGGGCTCTGTGGTTTAGATCACAGTGCCACCTCCAATAGTACTCCCAAGCTATTCATCTGCACCTTCAGGTGAATTTGGAAACCACTCACACATAAGAGCTTGTGTTACTAGGATTCAGCTTCAATTTACTGGCCCTCATGTAGCCCATTACCAACTCCAGACATTAGTCCAGGATTTGCACACTTTCTCCTAAGTCAAATGTTACAGAAAAGTAAAGTCAAGTTTCATCAGCATACTGGTGACACCTAGGTCCAAATCTGCTAATCACCATTCCCAAAGGCTTCAAATAGATGTTAAAAAGCATTGGGAACAATATAGTATCCTAAGTGACCTCACAGTCACCGTCACAGTATGACTTCCCTGCAGACTGATTACTATCAATCACTCAGCAATCACTCAGCAAAACTGGGATCAGACTAAAGACTCCTCTACTTCCACATCCTGTTCTCACAGTAGTCAATCAATTGTCTATGAGAAGCTTGCAAGCAGAACACGAGCGCAACAGCAATCTCTCAACTAGATATTCCCAGCAACTGGTATTCAAAGACAGTGGAGATAGAACATGGCCTTATCCTGCATGAAGTTGTCTAATCCTCTTTTAAAGCCATCCAACTGATGGCAATCAGATCTTGTGGGAGCTAATTCTGGTGTTTAACTATGTGCTGTCTGAAGTAGTACTGTACTTCCTTATGTCTATCCTGAATCTTCCGGCATTCAGCTTAACGGGGTGGTCTGGGTTCTAGCACAATGAGAGAAACATTTCTCTAGCCTTCACACCATGCATAATCTTATACACCTCTGTCATAGTCCCTCTAAATGTGGTTACCTTTCCTCATAGGAGAGCTGGTCCACCCTCTTGATTGCCCCCTTTTCAAGCTCTACAATATCCTCTTGCTGGGTGGTGACTAGAAATGTACACAATATTCAAAGTATGGATGCACCAGAGTTGTAGAACGGTACTATGATATTAGCAGCTTTGTTTTCAATTCCTTTCCCGATTTTCCAAACATGGAATTCATGCTTTTCACAGCTGCTGCACACTAGCTCAACATTCTTATTGAGCTATCCAACATGACCCCCAAGGTCTCCTTTACTGGTGGATATTTCTCCGATCCTCCCGCAGTGGACACCCTGCAAGACTGTGCAGCCCAGTGCACTGGTTCAGGAACAGAACTTCAGGAACAGTAACTTGAGTTCCAGTTGCTTTTATTACCGATATATACAACAGAGCAAAGCCAAAGCAAAGTATTTACAAGTTACTATACACAGCTCTCTCATCTAACACACACCAACTATCTCCAAACTCCCTCCAAACTCCCCAACAACCACTTTGCAGTATCATGCTGCTTATCAGGGAACTTTCATCCAATCAAAGCCTGTTGCTAGGCCTCTAGATTGCTGGGCTAACTTTAGTCACGTAGTCCAGCTAATTTGGCTGCTTGCCAGCTTTTCTAATTGCTTCTCCAAAGCTGCCTTACTTTCTCAGACTTTAACATCCTTCCCAGTCAATGCTACCGTGTTTCCCACATTTTAAGACACCGTCTTATTGCTTTTTTCCCTCAAAAAACCACAGGGTGGCTTATTTTTGGTGGCATGTCTTATTTTTTTTACGTTATTACAGTTTTTACAGCACCTTAAGGTCTTCTTGGCCGGGCCAGGCTGCTGGCTCGGGGCACTGCTGGGCACTGCGCGCCATGCTGCTGGGCTGTCTGAGCGCTGCTGGGCGCTTTGAGCAGCTGGGCGCTCCGCGCGCTCCAGCAGCCGTTTCCAGGCAGCGGGACGGCGACGGCGAGGCCGCTGGCTCTGGCGCTGAGCTCCGGGGCTGCTCGGCGCTCCGCGCGCTCCAGCAGCCGTTTCCGGGCGGCGGGGCGGCGGAGCGGCGGCGGCCGGGTGGAGGCGAGGCCGCTGGCTCTGGCCCTCAGCTCCGGGGCTGCTGGGCGCTCCGCGCGCTCCAGCAGCCGTTTCCGGGCGGCGGGACGGCGGCGGCTGGATGGAGCTGAGGCCGCTTGCTCTGGCGCTCGGCTCCGGGGCTGCTGGGCGCTCCGCGCGCTCCAGCAGCTGTTTCCGGGTGGTGGGGCGGCGGCGGCTGGATGGAGCTGAGGCCGCTTGCTCTGGCGCTCGGCTCCGGGGCTGCTGGGCGCTCCGTGCGCTCCAGCAGCCGTTTCCGGGCGGCGGGACGGCGGCGGCTGGATGGAGGCGAGGCCGCTGGCTCTGGCGCTCGGCTCCGGGGCTGCTGGGCGCTCCGCGCGCTCCAGCAGCCGGTTCCGGGCGGCGGAACAGCAGGCCTCCTCGGCCAGGCAGAGGCAGGGCCGCTGGCTCCGGTGCTCCTGGGTGCTCCAAGCTGCTGGGCTAGAAACTAGAAACTGGGCTAGAAGCAACAGAGGCCCGGCCGCTGGCTCAGCTCTCCGCCCGCGCTGCTGCAGGCATGGAGATACACTATGTCTTATTTTCGGGGTATGTCTTATCTTTCGCAAATGCTTAAAATTGCTGCCCTGGCTTACTTTATGACTACGTATTAAAAAGGGGGAAACACGGTAGTTCAGACCTCTTCAGCATATGTGAAATTAGGATGTTTTGCCCCAATGTGCATCACTTTACACTTGCTTACATCGAATCACATTTTAATTTTAATTCACCCAGATTGAAGAGATCCTTTTTGAACTCCTTGCAATCCCTCTTCTTTTTAACCACTCTGAACAATTTGACCACTCTGAAAAATTTGGTATCATCTGCAAACTTGGCTACCTCACTGCTCACCCAATCTTTTATGAAACAGCTATAAAGTACAGGATTCAAGAACTGGTAATCCTTGGGGATTGCCAGTTCTTACACCCCTTCATTTATCCCTACTCTGCTTCATGTTCCTAAACCAGTGCCTGCTAAGCTTGTTCAAGAGTCGTTGGCAAAGTGTTTTATCAAAAGCTTTTGAAATTCCAAGTACACAAAGTTGACTGGTCACCTCTATAAGCTTATTGACACTCTCAAAGAATTTTAAAAGGCTATTGAGACAGAACTTGTCCTTGCAGATGTTATGCTGGTTCAGCTTCAGTAAGACTTGTTCTTCTATATGATTGGTAATTCTTTTGTTAATAATGCTTTCCAGTAGTTTTCCCAAAACAGGCATTAGGCTAACTGGCCTATGATCCATTTTTTAAAAACTGTTGTTACATTAGCCACTTTTCAGTCCTTAGATATATAGGTTGCTCTTAGGAACATGTACATATTTTTATTAGAAGATCAGCAATTTCACATTTGAGTTCTTTAAGAACTCTCAGGTGGATACCATCCAGGTCCAGACCTGGTGATTTGTGATATCCAAAACAATAAATAAAATGCCCCAATATCTTAAGACTGTCAGTGGCTAGAAGTGATAAGAATGGCAAGAAAATTCCTAGGTTGCTGAAATTTCCTTGATCAATCAGGTCTGAAATTTAAAAAAACAGGGCTAGATGGACCATGGGTATGACAAGTGATATTCTTAGTCACCAGATAACAAGGTTATGTCATGAGATATCTGGATCCAACAACAAAGGCCAACGTTTAACCCAAAATAATGTATAGTGGGAAAGTATGAACTTCAAAGCTCAGGAAGTAGCTACAATATGTACTGATATAATCTCATATGACATACCATGTGGTGTCCTATTTGGAATATGTGACAAATGAGAAAGCACTGAAATGAAAGCTATAAGAAAAACAACCTTAGAAAGCCTGCCATTATATAACAAAATGCATTATCATATGAAAGAAGTGAGGCATCTGATCTACTGGAGGACAAAAAGTGTAATGGCTTAAAGTACAAAACCGATCCAGAATAGGGGGGGGAGGGAGAAACCTTCACACTTTCAAGAGCAAGAGATCAATCCAAAAGGATGAAGCTGTTAATTCTCAATCCTTAAGATTTTGTTCCCCAAAAAACAAATGTTTGTTTTCTTCATGACTATTGCAAGTTTAACATGCAATAGTAAGAATAACAAAAATTTTATAACTTGGGAAAATTCATTATTCATGCTACTCTTATTGCCTACTGTTACAGGCTACACACCTTCTCCCACTTAGTCTTCAAAGCACTGTCATCCCACCTGAGATTACTGCCTGACTGTCAGAGAGCTTTTGTGCTGTTAGCATACCATGTTGTTGTTGTTTAGTCGTTTAGTCGTGTCCGACTCTTCGTGACCCCATGGACCATAGCACGCCAGGCACTCCTGTCTTGCACTGCCTCCCGCAGTTTGGTCAAACTCATGTTCGTAGCTTCGAGAACACTGTCCAACCATCTTGTCCTCTGTCGTCCCCTTCTCCTAATGCCCTCAATCTTTCCCAACATCAGGGTCTTTTCCAAGGATTCTTCTCTTCTTCTAGCATACCATAAGGAATCTTAATTCAAACTGAGCTTCTCCATTCTGCTCAAGCTCAGCCAATTTTGTCACCTTCTCTCAAACCAGTCTGTGCATCTTCTGCCATACCCTTTCTTTCTTTCTTATGTTTGGACTTTTCTGCACCTTCATTGCCATTTAATACTCCCATCTCCATTTTCACCACCAAACCTCAACCTTTTATCAAGCTCTGCCTGCCTAATGTAACCCTCCAAATTATTTTTCCACAAAATTTATATGCTTCACTGTTAAAAAAAATTTGCAAAAAGATAGAACAAGAAAATCAAGAAAAAAATCACAACAATACTTTAAAACATACAAAAAGTTACATTACTAAAACAGATTAAAATTCTCATCAACTTTCAAATCATCTGGGTAGGCTTAGAGCAGTTCATTCCTGTTCACAGGTCTTCTTGCACAAGTTACCAACTCATGACCCTCTTTTAACATGTGCCTCTTTACCTCAGTCATAGTGCAGTTGGTTTTTTGAACACAATGCTAACCATGCCTGCTCAGAGTAGGTCTTCCTGAAGTAATTGGGCCTTACTTCCAAGTATGTAGGCTCAGGACTGCGGCCTCAAGCCTTAATGGTCATTTTACACACACGCTGTTCGACAGTTATGCGTATTACTTCCATGTCTGAGGATTTCAAGTCAGTCCTGCTGGGTATAGAAACCCTCCTGCTCATTCCACCGAGTGGGGTGGGCCTGGCAAGTCCTGCCCTGACGGCCTCGCCACCTGCTGTAGTGGGACAAGTACCCTGCTCCCAGGGACGCACAGCAAACCTAAGCTCGCCGTGGCCAACTCCCTCCACGCCCATATTAACCGGCATCTCAAAAAAAAAATATTTAAAAAATGCCCAGCTGCACCCCTCGCCGCTGTCCCCAGAGACAGTCCCGTAGCCCAGAGCAGCCGCTCCCACGAGGCAGCTCGACGCCAACCCCGCCTCACACTCCGCCCCGCCCCCGCGCGCCTCGCAAGGTAGGCGCGCGAGGCCCTCGAAGCCCCGCCCCCTCCTCACCCCTCTGCCTGCACTGCAGTTCGTTCAAACTCGGCCGCCCGTTTCCCAATCCCAACGCCCACAGGGGTGGGCTCCTGCTCGCCACTGGCCGAACGCCCCGTCAATCCCCACCGGCCCCCCTCGCCTCGAGGGCATCCTGGGAGCTCGAAAGGCGGTGTCCCCCCCTCACTTTTCCCCCCCTTCCCCCTCAGAGGATGAACTACAACTCCCACAATGCACCGCCGGGCGACACTTGAGCTTGTGAGGGGGTTCGGGCTGGGCCGTCACCCCCAAATTAGGACACCCTACCTTCTCCCCACCCCAAGTGGTCCAGTTATAGGGTGGGGTGGGGGCGGAGCGGGGGCGCCCTCCCTCGCCTCAGCCCGCGGGCCCGCCCCTCCCTCGCGCGCTCACCTGGTCCCTGCCGCAGCCGTTGGTGAGGGCGGCGCATCCCCCCCTCCCCGCCCGCTGCTCTCCGTCAGTCAGTGCGGCACCGCCGGCGCTGCTCCCTGGCCCGCTCGGGACCGCCTGAGGCTGCTCCTGTTCCCGTGGGAGGGGGTCGCCCGGGGAGCATCGTCTCCCCCCTCCCGCACCGGCCTCGGGATGGGTCCGCGGCGGCGGCGGCGGCGCTGGTGGCGGGGATTCGCCCACAATGCACCGCGCGCATCAGCATCAGCATCAGCCTGACATCAGCTCCAGCCTCCGCAGCGCCGCCCCGCCCCGCCCTGCCGGCTTGCACCGGGACTTCAGGTGCTGGCGGAGGAGGAGGGGAGAGGGGGGCACGCCGCCGCCACCACCACCCCACCCACCCCTCCGCTGCCTCCTCGCTACAAACAGCCTTGCTGTCCTGGCCGCCGCCGCCGCCACAGGTGCGGCTGCAAGCTCCTCTGCCAGCCTTAGTGCAGAAGGCCGGCCATGCCTCAACCTTGTTCTTCTTGCAGCGGGAGTCTCCTCCCTGCGCTTCCAAGTTCTCGTAGAGATAATGCTGCAATAGCCCGGTGGCGCTGACATGGGGTGGCGTGACACACCGCCGGGCACCTCGCAGCACTTCGCCAGCCTGAACCTAGGCGTTTTGCTGCCGGAGGAAGCTTCAGAGCACACGAGTCCTGTGCTGTCTGCTCATGGAAGTGTGGTATATAAAATTAATTAATTACTTAATCAAACAAACAAACAACTTAGAAGTTCATAGAAGATAAGGTGGTCCCTGGTTCCCCAGGCATTTCTGTAGCTGAAAGTGAAATTTCTGTTGTGCAGTAATGTGCCGTTAGAATCAGAACTGTAGAGTTGGAACGGACTATGAGGGTCATTTAGTCCAACCCCCTGCAACGCAGGAATCTTTTGCCCAAGGAGAGGCTCGAACCCACAACCCTGATTGAGCTATTTGGTGCTGCACGTATGTCATGTATGTGATATTTAGATTGCCTTTTTGCTAAATGCAGTCAAAGCAATGTGGAAAAACATTAAAATGTACTATGAAATAGCAGCAATAAATACTGAAGAAGCAGAACAAATTAAAAGCATTTGAAAAGTACATGAAACTAGTTTTATGGTTTGTGCCTGTATGTAAATAATGAAGGGCATGATGAACCTCCCAGGGAAGTTGATTCCAAAGCTGCATTGCCACTATGGAGAATGACCTAATTTGGGTTCTTCAAGGGATTTCACTTCATATAGGGAGTGCACTGCACTCTGACAAATCTTAAAGCAAGGTTCATAGGGAGGTGAACATGGAAGGCGGGAGCTATGTTATTGTGAATTAATAAAAATGAATCATATTCATCTCCCACAATGAGACCCGTGAGAAACTGCCATATCAGGAAAAATAAGTTTTTGTTTCCTGTAGAGGAATAGTTCAGATTTTGCAGAGTCCTAAATTATATGAAGAAAGCAAAGTGCCCCTGACCATGTACTAATGAGCAATATGTTCCAGTACTATGAGGTAGGACATATGGCTTTTCAAGCTTCTCATTTTTTATTTTATTTTTATAAATAATGTAGCAGGGTACATTTTCTCTTGGCTTTTGCTAATTAGAAAGTGCTAACTGCCATAATAATAATAATAATAATAATAATAGCATCAAATGACTTATTGTGGCTGTCCTGTTTGCTCAATTCACTAATTTCACAAACCCCCAATACATTTATTGTCATCCTCTGGCTGAGTGTACAACATTCCACTTTTCTACTTGCCTTGGTCTGCTTGCTAACTTGAGACTTCCCTTTGCTCGTCTCCTTCCACTCAAGTTGGAACTCAATTAGATTACTAGTAATACCCTGTTTCTCATATTTTAAGGCATCCCTACAAAATAAGGCATGGCAGGATTTTCCTGAGGTGGAAAAATATAAGGCATACCTCGAAAATAAGCCGTACCGGGTGGTGGAAGAAGGTCTGTGGCAAAGAAGGGTTGCTGCTGCCGCGTTAACCCCCGAGACCTGGCTGCAGCCTCAGCGCGCAGCGCGTGCAGCCCCAGAACCCGGCTGTAGCCTTTGCGCGCGAACACCCGGGACCCGGCTGCAGCCTCTGCCTGCCGCGCGCGCAGCCCCAGGACCCGGCTGCAGCCTCTGCCTGCCGCGCGCGAAGACCCGGTGGGAGCAGGTCTGTGGTCTGTACAGATACCGGTACCGGTACTTATTTTTTAATTAAGACATCCCTTGAAAATAAGCCATGCTGTGTTTTTTTCAGGAAAAAATTAATATAAGACATGACTTATAATATGAGAAACACGGTACCAGTAGGTGCTGCAACTCTCTCAACAATTTGACTTCAACCCCCACCCCACCCTCTGAGACAGACGGATGCCAACGATTTAAAAATGCTGAAACCAGGAAAATTGCATCATATCTGTGTTGGCTGTTAGAATCGATTTTAAAGCTCCGAGAGGTAGTAGCTAAGGCTAGCAGGAGCCTTTGGACTTTGCTGACCACCCTTCCCCAGCACTTCATGATATCATGCCTCACCAAACAGCACCCTTATCAGTAGAAAGCAGGAAAATGAGAGATGATCCTTACCTCCTGAAACCATTGCAGGTGTGAAACACTTAGGGCTTGTCTACTCTTCCACTTGTCCCATACCAGGAAAGCACGGGCCTAAGCAGTGCTTGCATTTGACCAACTGCATTCCCCTGGAAAGCCCACTCTTTACAAACCGCAATCAGCAGAAAACCCAATTCCTGTTTGCTCCAAATCAGCACTAAGCTGTGGGTTTTCCCAGGTGAAAGCAGCAGGGCAAACAGAAGAGTGGAGCAAGACATATTCTCCCTTAGAGCAAGACATATTCTCCCTTCAGAGCCTTTCCCCACATCCCTTGCAGAGCACATAATCAAAATTCTTCTTGTGTAGCCATCTATTCACTCATCTGAAATTTACAAGTATGTTCAGTTTATAAACTAATTCGAAGATGCATTGTCTCCTTTTGCTAAGACAGAGATGACATACAATTCAAATTTCCCAGCAGGAACAAGCAAAAGGTTGGTTTGTGAGCAAAGAGAACCCATTCTTATTCTTTATGTATCATGAGGGAAGTCTAGTGACTGCAGACATTTGTGCAGCCACCCTGGAAATGCCAGTTGGCTACTGAAAAGCAGAAAAAAAGAAAAACTAAAAGCAACTCGAAATGAATAATAATAATAAAAAATCAAGTGAAGCAATCAGCAGGGTATCGTCCACATTGATTGCATAATGAAGAGCCAAGATCAGAGTTAACCAAGCAATCGAGTTGCCTCTCATTGAACCTTTCAATTTTCATTTCATAGCAACTTGATTGGGAATTTGGTTATCCAATATAATCATGAGTCCCAAATCTATAACTTAAAAGGATAGGAAGCAACTGAAGCAGGTACCTGTTCAAAAACCTGTCGCGTGGACTAGCCAAAAGGAGTGGAACTACTATTGCTCTTTTGTTCCGGTCTGTATCGTGCTCTCCAACAACTCTGCACTGTCTTCTATTTTGTACAACTCTTTCCAGATTAGTCCATTTCGACCACTAAGTAACCATGCTTGAATTGTTTCAAACTTGGCTGCTATCTTCTCAGGATGGGATCTTTCAGTCAGTCACTTCTGTTGCTGTAATTTGGGAATATGTGTGAAATTGCACCAACTGCTTGCAAGGTCTGTGTCTTGAGTCCCGTTCCCCCCCCCCCCCCGGCCGCCAATTTTTTTTTTGTTAGGGTTAGGATGCCAGCTTTGGCGGACCTTTTGAAACAGCACAAAGCCATGTGCCTCCGGTATGACTCATCCACTCTCCCTTTCTCCAAAGAATGTGTGTATGTGCATTGGCGGGTAGAAAGCCAAGACTGCATTCAGCAGCAAGGCAATAGAGCAGTAGTGAATTGTGGTGGCGGTGGAGCGCTCTCCAAACTTGGATTTCTCTGCACATTCTGATCTCTCTTAACCTCTAAGACCAGGTTACTGTACTTAGTAGTAATAATTTATGATGCACCAGCACCTCTTAACTTTATGTATATCGTGTTTTAAGTATATAGTGTATCTGGATAGTCTTGTCTCTTGAAGCAATAAAACACTTTACACTGGACTGTGTGGGCAAGGAGTTTTCTTCACATTCAACTCTGGAAAGGCAGGTAACTGGGAAAAGGGGAAGACTATGATGCTTTGCTGGACTACTTCTACTGGTCACATTGGTATAGGTGTGATATCAAAACACTATCAACTTCACACTTTGACACTCATCCCTATCCAGCCCAGTATTTATTGGTATTCCTTTTTATTTAGCACCCTACATACAACTTTTCTGATTTATTTTGAAAGTTTGTTTCTCCCATCATACTTCAAATCCAGGTAGAGCTAAATTTCATGGAGGCAGATATTTGTACACCTGCAGTGCTTCGCCGTGGACAGGCCCTTAGGAACTGAACATTAGTACACCAGTCATAGAGACAGGGGAATAGATAGGGTGAGGCTGGTAGCAAGGTTAATTTAATTCTGGAACTATGGGCCACGGAAAAGCAAGAGGCAAACACTGTATTAAACAAAAAAAGAAAAACCTTGTACTAAAAAGCCCAAACTTCAAAATCTTCTATTAGAATAAATGAACATAGTTCATGTGACTGAGACTACTGCACAAATGTTACCAGTATGTGCAGCTTTTGTAGCTTACATGACAGACTAATCAACAAATATTTGGAGTTTTGATTTTTTTTTAAAATAAAAACCACCCTTGATTCAACCAATGAGACATAGGGATTCTCCGGCAGCAGCATTGCATTTCTCCTAACCTCTATTTCAGCCATAAGCAACAGAAATTGGGAAAGTGTGGGAAGCAGGATAGAAGAGAACCACACTAAACAGACAGTAATAAAAGAAAAAAACTGTTTATTACATAAACAGGTGGTGTATAATCTTGTTGTTTCAGGATTCTTTTTGATTTTCAAGAAAAGATAAAGCATAATAATCTGAACCATTTCAGCTTCATATATATATATATGTGTGTGTGTTTGTTTGTGTGTGTATTTATTATATATATATATGTATATATGAACTCTCTGAACCTCTACATCCTGCAGAATTCCTATCTGAAGGAAGAGAAGACGATTCCAATGACAAAAAAAACCCCACAGAAAACTGACCTCTCAACGAAAGAGGTACACTCAAAACCATATCCATTCAAGAGTGCTGGCAACCCACAGAACTACCTGTCAGACTCAGAGCAGGGCACTTGAGCTCTATTTAAAAAAAAAATATTTTAACTATTTCACCAGCTCTCATCTCCAAACACACCCAATGACCTAAATTACCTTCTCTCTAGTTAGAACATTCCTCCCTGGTCACTCAATCCAGCAGAGAGCTTTTCGCTGCAAAGGAGCGAAAAACTCCGTCCCTAGTTTCTAGACATGTGCTAGAACAGAAATGAGAATCGCCTTGGCAGACAGAGGCCCCTAAGAAATACTTTGTGCATGCATGTGTGGTGGGTGCACATTCCATGTATTTACCCCACAGGGAACATCACTACTGAGAACCAAAAGCCATTGGGCTAAAAAGCTGGCACTCAAGGAGGCTGTGTCACCACGATTCCTGGGCCATTCGCCATTGTCAGGCTAGATTATGAAATCAAGTAGGTTTTGCCAAGGCTCGATTCCTGCATGATAGCAGCAAGTGTGGAAATAAGATATAGGAAATACAGGCAAGAGTGGTGTGTAACTTTTCACATGGACATAAATGACATGTGGTATGCCCTGATTCTTTCAAGGTTGAAGCCTGTAATGGGACGAGATAATGGATGGACCTGTTGCTAGATTGGTACTTGGTTTCATTCCCCAAGGAAGAGCATGGGGGGAAAAAGCTCACAGATGACAAAGAACACACCCTCCCCGCCACCGCTTGTGCCGAAAGCTGATGAAGTTCCTATGTAACCGGGCACAGCAGCCCTGCAAATTGTACCAAGAGAGTCAAAACCGGCCATCTCAAAGAGGAAAGCACCCTTTTGTTGTAAACTACCATACAAACTCCCGCCTGACTGAAATCTAGTTCTCCTTGCTGTCCTTGGACCATGACAGAAGCAGAGCAGAGAGTGCAGCCGGGACAAGGCTGCCTGAGTGACAGGCAATGTTTTACTCCAGGATTCTCTGGTGTGAATTTGGGGTGCCAGGAGGCCAACTCTACTAATAAGCGTCATCAAAAAAGAAAGAATCCCTCTCCAGATTCTCCGATTCATCATCGTAAGAAATATTGTCATCATCGAGATCTTCGTCGTCATACTCCTCCTGCCACTCGGGGACGTACTCTTCGTCTTCATCTTCGTCATCATCCTCTTCCTCTTTGCCACCATCATCTGTGTCGGCTGAATCAGATGCCTCGTCGAAAACAAGCCTAGGTGGAAACAAACCCTTGTCGTCAGTGCACCTTGCACAATTTTAGCCAACAACCACGAGAAACGCTATAAACCTAACAGAAGATTGGCTAAGACCTAACAGAATTCAACTACTGTTGGGAGTTTCAGGGAAACGTGATTGGACTCCTGAACATCTGGCAATCCTGGGTTTGGACTGCTACCACCATTCCAGCAAGAACTGGATAAACTGTATTTATATCGTTGTATTTGCTGCTTCAGCTTTGTTTTTATCTGCACCTTGTATTCTTTGTTCACGACTGTATTTCTTGGTTTTAATTTACATTCTTGTACCCCACCCTGGTATCGTACTTTGAAGGAGCGTGTGTTTAAAGTATTGTAGTTTTTTAAAAATACATACAATATTACAACTGCTAGTACCTCAGGGCACATACAGAGCTTTAACTCGTTCACAAGAGCCCCTCGCCTGGTCCATCAGGCCACAGATTAAGAGTAGCCCAAATGACAGCCTGTCTAGCTCACTGTGGAAAAAGAAAATTAAAGTGTGCAGAAAGAAAAGGGCGCTTCCAAAAGGGAGAGCAGCTCAGTGTCTGGGTTGCTGGATGGTGACGTGTGTTAAATTGTTCAGTCTGCTGCATGCTTAGGTTAGGCAATAACCCTAGACATGTTGTACCTCACTAAGAATGCAAAATCCACATTTTGTCTAAAACGTATAACCTGTTATTAGAATGGGAAACAAAAGACGAGCTAGTTAAAGCTTCAATAAAACACTGGGCAATAAATACAGGACACAACATAGATTTTAACCTCTGGGAGAAACTTTGGAAAAGCGACTTGAAATTGACAGCATGTGATTCTTTGAAAGAGAATTATTTGAAAACTAGTGGAATTCAGCCCGTTTAAAAACGGGCGCTAGAAAGCTGCTCTCGTGCAGCGCCGGCATGGGACGGAGCTTCGGAGGTCTCCGAAGCCCCGTCTCATGTGGGAGGTGCGCGGCGAGGGGGGGGAGAGAAGCACTTCTCCCGGCCCCCCCCCCGCGCACCTCCCGCATGAGACGGGGCTTCGGAGACCTTCTCCGAAACTCCGTCCCATGCCGGCGCTGCATGGGAGCGCTTCTCCCCCCCCCCCGCCGCCTCGCCGTGCACCTCCCGCATGAGACGGGGCTTCGGAGAAGGTCTCCGAAGCCCCGTCCCATGTCGGCGCTGCGTGGTGAGGCGGCGGGGGGGGGAGGAGCGCTTCTCCTCCCCCCCGCTGCCTCGCCGCGCACGCCAAGCCAGTCCCCGAGCCGAAGTGCGGCGCGGCGGGTGCTTTTCGCCGTTTGCCTCTCCCTTCGCTCCGGGAAGGCAAACGGCGAAAAGCCCCCGCCACACCGCACTTCGGCTCGGGGACTGGCTTGGCGGCGGCGGGAAAAAGGGGAGGAATTCCTCCCCTTCTTCCCGCCGCCAAGCCAAAGCCGGCTTCCCTCGGCGCCCGCTGCCGCTTCGGCTTCCTCGGGGAAGGCAAGCAGGCGGGCTGTCTGCCTGCTTGTGTTCGCCGAGGAAGCGCCGTCCCATGCCGGCGGTGCGCGGCAAGGCTGCCGGGGAGAGCGCTTCTTTCCCCCGCCGCCTCACCGCGCACCTCCAGCATGAGACTGGGCTTCGGAGTGGCGGTTGGCGGAGTGGCGGTTGGCCGTTGTCTCTCCGTCCAATCCCTGTGTCTCTGGGGCCCATGCGCAGTGACCCAGGGACACACAGGACAATTTGGACGCTGGGACAACTTGGACTTTATTATATAGGATGATCCAAAGATGGTATCTAACTCCGAGTAGGCTTGCTAAGATTTACAAGATAGAATCAGCTAAGTGCTGGAAGTGTAAAGAGGTGGATGGAATGTTCTTTCATATGTGGTGGACATGTAAAAAGGTAAAAGAGTATTGGGAAATAATTTATAATGAACTGGAAAAAATGTTTAAAATTATTTCCCCCCCCCCCAAAAAAACCAGTCCTTTCTGTTGGGGATAACTCAGACTGGAATCACCAGGTGTCAGAAAAGATTATGTATGCAACAATTGCGGCCTGTGTTTTATTCGCTCAAAAAATGGAAAGTGAGTGAGGTCCCAACTAAAGATGATGGGCAACTTAAGTTGAAAACGCTGGCAGCATTAAGATGAATTCAACAGAGTAAATAATTTTTGATGGATGTAATAGTGGAAAACCGATTGGAACAGTTACTGTAAAATATGCAGGGATGTAAGATATGCAAAATGAACTATGGAAGGAGAAGGGAAGTCATTGGATATGTTAAAGTATGTAAAATGTTTATCTGAAATTGTAAAATAGAAAATTTAATAAAATTTAGAAAGAGAGAGAGGGAATGCAAAACCCACCATCTACCGTGTTTCTCATAAAATAAGACTTATATTTATTTTACTCAAGTAAATAAGCCATATGAGAAACATGGCTTATTTTCAGGGGGTGTCTTATTTTATTTTTTAAAATTACCTGTAAGTTGCTGCTGCTGCAGCACCGACAAAGAGCCCAGCCGTGTGAAGCCCCAAGCCAGCGGGACCTGCTGAAGCGCCGACAAAGCGCCCGAGCCGCAGCAGCAGGAGGGGGATTCAAAGTGCTACAGAGCACTGCTGGGTCCCGCTGGCTCGGGGCGCTCCACATGGCGCTGCTCGGCGCTTCAGCGGGGCCCACAGCACGCACTGCATGGAGCCCTGAGCCCGCGGGACCCAGCTGCGCGCCCCGCTGAAGCACCGACAAAGCACCCAGCAGCGCCACATGGAGCGCCCCGAGCTGCAGCAGGAGGAGGAGGATTCAAAAACGGTGCATGCTGTGGGCCCCGCTTAAGCGCCGACAAAGCGGCCGCAGCGCCATGCGGAGCACCCCGAGCCAGCGGGACCCAGCAGTGCTCTGTAGCACTTTGAATCCCCCTCCTGCTGCGGCTCGGAGCGCTCTGCGCGACACTGCTGGGTGCTTTGTCAGTGCTTCGGCTGGTTCCCACTGGCTCGGGGCTCCACGCGGCACGCGCTGCGTGGTGTTTTGGCGGGGCTGCAGCAGTTCCGGGCCCCAACCCGACAGGCCTCTTCCTCTTCCTTGGCGCCCTCCGGAACTGCACTACGGCTTATTTTCGGGGGATGTCTTATATTTTTTCAAGGCATGAAAACCCTGCTACGGCTAATTTTATAGGTGCATCTTATTTTATGTGAAACACGGTAGTCCTACTGCCCATGTCAGCCCTGGAAGAAAACTCACTCTTTATAAGTAGGCGTAGCATTAGGCACATTGGATAACTTCATCTCCCCCTGTTCAGAGCCTTGTCGGGTTTGGAATCCCACACGGAAGTCCTGTCAGGATATAATGAAAGGTCAGAAAATGTCACTGGCAGCCCCTCCAAAATAAACTGCACCACAGCATTTTCCATTCTGCTACAATGCTGAACAGAACACATTCCTGGTCAAGATAATAGTTGTTACCTGTGTGGCATGCTGCAGAATTGCCAGGAGTCGTTCTTGGATCCTGCGCACCAACTCTAGACCTGTATTAAAATGCTCGGCTTTGAGCAGCCGAATCGAAGAGGCAAGATCTTGGCACTGTAGCAACATCTCTTCTGAAATACAAGGCCAAAACAACGTGAGCTTTCAGGCTGCAGGCTAAGTAGTAGCAACTGAAAGGGTAGAGCTGACTCAGCTAATCCATCCCACAAAGTTGCAGGCAGCTAGAGAAGTTTCATTCTGCCTCACTTGAAACACATTTCAGATCAGAAGAAGAATGGGAAAAGGGTAGGTGGGGATTCCTTTTTGTTCCAGTTTTTCTGGTTTGCATCCATATGCGTACAGAAAGGCACTCAAACTGTGTTGTTTTTTTAACAGTACTTGTCCACTCCTCTCATTTTGCCTGTTATAGGGTAAAATGGGGGGAGGGGGGTGTTAGTGGGGAAAGGGACTGATGAAGGAATGGGGCAGGAGTCACTATGCCTTCAACCTAGCCCCACATCTAGACAAGGATCTGACAAACCTACTTGAATGCTGTGCGTTGGGGCACAAGGCCACAGCTGGCAGCTCTGAACACAGAGGAAAGGAGGAAGAGATACATATTGTTCTCACCCCAAGCACTTCTTTTAACTACTTCTCATGGATACATTACTTAATTATTGCTTATCAGACTCTGGGCAGGCCCAAGTGTCATGACAGAACTAACAGTGTGGACTGTGTGTTATTGCAAGAGAATGATAGCTTTGATTTTATTATATTTATAATTACGTAAGCAAGACAGGAGTGCCTGGCGTGCTATGGTCCATGGGGTCACGAAGAGTCGGACACGACGAAACGACTAAACAACAACAATTACGTAAGCTTTTAGTCATATTTAGAAGAATCATGGAGTGAAAGTCAGGCATCTAGAGGAGAGCTACCCAGGTGGCTGCAATGAGGAAATGCTCTCTTGCCTTTCCTGATAACATAGCTGCCAAGTCTCCCGTTTTCCCTGGGAAACCGTTTTTAAAGCCGTTTCCCGCTGTCATCCCAAATGGCGAAATATCCCGTAATTCCCCCGGATTTCTTCCGGTGCCGCTCTGCCCATGTCTGGGCACCGGAAATTGGGCAGCGCCGGCACCGGAAGTTGCTTCTACGCATGTCTGGACATGCGTAGAAGCGACTTCTGGTGCCGGCACTGCTGATCCCGTATTTTTCTAACCAGGACTTGGCAGCTATGCCTGATAATCTAGCCTGTAATCTAGCATTCATTGAACCTGTATTTAAAGTCAATAGCAGCCATCATCTTGGGAACATGGTCTCATTCACTTCTACTCACCCAAAAGGATTTGCAGAGCATTGGTGTGCAGCTCCAGGTTCTCCGATTGTTGCTCCATGATGTCAATCTTTTCAGTGTCCTGGTTATAGTAGCTGTACACACAGGAGTAAGCCAGCACCTGAGAGAGAGAGAGCACAAAACACCGCATTCACATACGTATTGCAGGCAGCTGGTTTTCTCCCCTCACTTTCCAGGCACAGCTTCCTAATGGAGAGCCACTTTTCCTGCTCTGTGCTATTTCTGGCATAGTTATGGCTTGAATGGAGCCTCCATTTCTGGGCACATGTCTAGAACAGCACAGGCAACTCAGAAGAGAAAACAATCTGGGGCTAGCAAGATGGTAAATCAAAGCAAGAACTAAACCTTTATCTGCACAAGGACCTTTGTTGAAAGCCAGGACAGATTCCATGAGCCTCTGGGAGACATCTGAAATATGCCTTCTGCACTGTAAGAATCAGTGCAGGTATAGCGTTAGCATATTAAATACTGCATGGCTTCAAGAAGAAAATATTTGTCTCAAATGGATGCAATGACCAGGGCTTAACCATTTTTACTAGCCTTGCTGGCCAAGCCAAAAACTAAAGTCACCAGCTGCCACCAGAATTTCCCAAAGGAAGAGAGGGGATAGCTGCCAGCACTTTTGGACAGCAGCCTTTATTTTCACCCACCACACTGAATAATAAATCTTCTAAGACTTTGTTGCGCTTAGGCATTCGCCTCTCCTATCCCCCAAAATACTGTCCTTCCATTTATCTGAATGTTGTGGGTCCTCTTGGAGTTGTACTTTCTTAATGAGTTTAAACTGTATTGCAGAAAGAGGACGAAGGGACTGCAGCAGCAGAGGAGAAAGTCAGAAAGAAGAGCGGCAGACATGCATCCATGTGTGTGTGTCCCTCCTCCTCTTTCTCAGAGTAATGCACTTACTTTCCGTGCCTGTTCCAGCATTTTGCAGGTGTCAACGACAAACGTCAAGGACCGAATCTGTGGCACATCACTGACAGTGGAAACCCTATTTCGCAAGTTCATGGCAAATTCCTGCAATGAAAGGGAGGAGTCTCAGCAATCCTGTCTATTCAGGAAGAACCCTTTTTATCTGCAGACATGCGCAAAGTCTATCTCTCTAGGCACTGGTTTACCACCAAATTATTACGGCCACGAGTCCTATTTCTTCACAGGAAGCAATCTTCTGGACTAGAGAGGTTAGATTTGGCAAGCTGGCCAAGTGTTACTATTCCAGACAGGCAGACACAAATTCTGTGTGACAGAAGCCCAAGTGGTTTTCATGGCCAATTTCTACCACTAATACTAGAACCAGCTGCCTATGAAGTATTTTTGGATGGTAAAACTTGATGCAGAGCAGACACCGGGGCTCTTTCCATTATTTGTAAATGGAAATAAACTCAGCTGCCATGTAAATTCACCTGCAGGATATTTATTTTTAAGTACCTATTCAGTTGTTTTCTCCTTTTTAACTGTAGCCAAAGTTCAGCCAACACTTGTCCTCTGCGACCAACCTCGGACCTCAGGCAACTAGTTGCACGATTTTGCAGGCCATAATTCTACAGAGCTTTGTTGGGTTTCTGACTTGCTTTTAGGAACGGAAAGCTCAAATATATTTGCTCTGAGTAGCCCCCAAACAGCACAAAAGACAAGCTTTTAAAGCCTGCTTCCCTCCTGGGACTTCCTCAAAGCTTTCTGAAGATGCTTTCTAACAGATGCTCTCTCCCCTCCACAGCTGTGAGGTTGTTATTCTGAGGAAGAAAGATATCCTGGGGGTGGGGACTGGTCAGGTCCTTTCCACCACACTAAACCCATTTCATCTATCTGCATTTTGAGAGCTGAGTGGTCTTAAATAAGAAAGAGACGAGACAAGACTGTTAAATGTGCACCCTTCTCTCAAAGGGAGAACTGTCTGGAGGGTAGGGGGCATTTCTTGCCTCATGGTACCGGAAGATGTAATCTCAGCCTTCTGACTTTGAAGCAAAGCAATGAATCTTTCCTGACTGCCTTTCCTCACTGAATGAGGCGATGACATATCACTGCACTGCAAACTGCACTTTTTGGCCAGAGATGATTATGGCTACAAGGTCTTAACACTAAGGCATGAAGAACAGGGCAGTAAGATGCAGGTTCAAATACCCCAGGAATGGGAGCCTTCCCTTTCCCCTAAAGGCCACATGTCCAAAGTGTGTGAGGCCACAGCACACATGCCTCTTGTTTCCCCTCCCTCTCTCCGTGCTCCACCTTTCTCAGTTTGGCTTCCTTGCTGTATCCTGAGAATAGGGCTGCCCTTTATTACTACAGAGTGAGGAAATGAAGGGAACGGGCCATGCAGAAAGCGATTCCTTCTCACGTGGCATTTTTGCTACATTTTCTACTGGGTGTGGGTAGCAAGAGGATGAATAAAGTGAAGCAGGAAGCAATGCCTTTGGGCATGGCCAGCTTGCTGTGGAAGGGGACAGGTGTGGGAGCGCAGCCTAACAGAAGGGGTGGGGTTTAGGGAGAGTGGAGAGGCTGGATTAGGTTCCTTGTCCTGAAAGTACAGGGGAGCGATCCTCACCCTTGCTTGATGATGGAAAGTACACCTTTCATTATAGTCTTGGAATCGCTTCTCCTGTCGAGCTGCTTTGCTCACCTGAGGGAGGGAAGTAGGAAATAAGTTACCTGGGGTTGTTATTATTTATTACAGTTCTATACCACCCTTCATCCGAGGATCACAGGGCTGTTTACCACACACACACACACACACACACACACAAATACACAATTTCGTAACAGCTTAAAAGGTGATAGATTGTTTAATTAGCCAAAGGCCTGGGAGGAATATTTCTGCCTGACACCTAAATATTTGTAATGAAGGCGCAAAGTGAGCCTCCCTGGGGAGAGCATTCTGCAAACAGGGAGCCACCACCGAAAAGTCCCATTCTCATGTTGCTGGTCTCCAGACCTCTTGTGGAGGAGGCACACAAAGAAGGGCCTCACATGATGATCACAGGGTCTGGGTCAGTTCGAAAGGGGGCAAGGCGGTCCTTAATGTTGGATTTGAAATTGTCGTAAAATCCAAATTCCTGGGACCTTAGGGTGAAGGGCAAATGATGAATTTTAAAATATAAATAATGCAACACCAGACACACAGTATGCCCTGTACTAAACTCACCATAGCGGAACAATTGTAATAGTCCTTGTGGGTTGGTTTCCAAGGCTTTAGGCAGCGCCAGCAAAATCCATGGTTGCATTTGGCACAAGTCATACTGCATAGAACAGAAATAATTCCAGTTAGTTCAAGCATAAGGTGTGACTAGCAAATTAATTCCTGGTGGCCACATCAGGCCTTCTTCTTGGCCTGCCTTCTCTTCCTTCGCTGTGCAGGGATAAGTAAGCTTGGCTGTGAGTCCTGGAAGACCTGCTCCCAGCCTTGCAGGCATTTCCCACCAGGCCTGGGAGGGCAAGGCCCTGACTGACTCCAGCTACAAAAGTTGAGGCTGCTGAACAGACTCTTGGGCTGGGTTATTGTTTAGGGCATTTTGTTGTGCGCGGGGTTGCTGTTGTTACTGATACTAAATGTTTATATCTTTATTTCATTTATACCTTCCCCAAACGATTTATGTGGAAACTAGTGGTTTTCAGCCCGTTTAATAACGGGCGCTAGAATCCTGGGGTTCGGAGAAGCGCTTGCGCAGCGCTTCTCCGAACCCTGGGACCTGTCCTTGCTGTCGGTGGCAGGGGGACAGGAACAGAGGAGGAGAAAGCGCTGCTTTCTCCTCCTCCGTTCCTCTCCCGCAGCTGCCGACAGCAAGGAGACATCTCAGGGTTCGGAGAAGCGCTTGCGCAGCGCTTCTCCGAACCCTGGGACCTGTCATTGCTGTCGGCAGCAAGGGGACAGGAACGGAGGAGGAGAAAGCGCTGCTTTCTCCTCCTCCGTTCCTCTCCCGCAGCCGCCGACAGCAAGGAGACCTCCCAGGGTTCGGAGAAGCGCTTGCGCAGCGCTTCTCCGAACCCTGGGACCTGTCATTGCTGTCGGCGGCAGGGGGACAGGAACGGAGGAGGAGAAAGCGCTGCTTTCCCCTCCTCCGTTCCTCTCCCGCAGCCGCCGACAGCAAGGAGACCTCCCAGGGTTCGGAGAAGCGCTTGCGCAGCGCTTCTCCGAACCCTGGGACCCGTCCTTGCTGTCGGCGGCAGGGGGACAGGAACGGAGGAGCGCTTTCTCCTTCCTTCCTCTCCCCCAGCCGCCGACAGGAAGGACGCGCGCACTCTCCCCCCCCGCCTCCTCCAACCGCCGCTCCTCACGGGCCAGGGAGGGTTGTGAGGAGGCCTTCGCCGGCCTCCACCCTCGCTTCCCTGACGTGCCCTGCAGTGAGGCGGTGTCCGGCGGGAGCGGCGGTTGGAGGAGGCAGAGGGGGGGGAGAGTGCGCGCGGGCAGTCTCTGCTGTCCAATCCCTGTGTCTCTGGGGGACATGCGCAGTACCTCAGGGACACACGGGACAACTGGACGCAGGGACATCTTGGACATTATTATATAGGATTCTTCTGTTTGGTTGTGTATTTTTTTAATGTTTTATTTATTCTTTGTGAGTATTTTTGTTCTTGCAATTATGTGGGGGGTTTTTTCATGTTAAAACCATGCTCAAGGCAGCATACAAATAAAAGTACGCATGTTATATACAACTAAGAAGGCATCAGACAGGAAGCCGAATAAAGTTTGGGGACACCCTCCATGCAATCCAAGTTTGTATCATTCTTCTGCCTTCTAACTAAATGAGCTGATAAACAAAAAGGCACTCACTGCAGACAGCCCTCATTTTTCTCTATTTGAGCTTGGCAGCTTGGGCAGCGCTTGGAGATGAGTTTGGCCAGGTGCTTGCTTTGGGCTTCCACGGTCATCCCTTCATAGAACCCACCGTCATCCATCCACTGGGACATATGGCTGCAGCTGGCAGGATAGTGAGCCTGGAAGGAATTACAGAGCCCGAGCTGTCTTGGGTGGGGCAAAAAACCCAGAACAAAAGTCCTGAGAGGAGACAGGTGCACTTTCTCCATGGTTCACCTTAGCCTTACCTCTGGGAAATTGCAGTTGAAGCAGGAGATCCAAGAGCACTTTGAGCAGGCTTCTCCACAGCCAAGACCTTCCTTGCAGAGGATCTGATCGCAACCTTGAGGATTGGTACACCAGGTCAGGTTCGAGCAGCATTCAACATAACCCCTCAGGAGCGCTTTCTCATACTGCAGAAAAGAAACACACACCAGTGGCAGTTCTGGAGGTCCTGTTCAATTATCAGTTAAATAGCTGGTGATTAATCTCGTGCCAGATTTAGAGCAACTTTCTGGGACTAGGAACTGCTGACAAAAAAAATACAAAGTGATCTTCCAACAATAGTTTTTCCTCAGACTTTCAAAGGATAAGAATGTGTTACCTAGGTTTCTCAGTTTAATCATAATAGTCCAATTGCTACAGGAGGCGTTAGTGTCATGGCAAAAGTATTAATTAATATTAGGCAGAACAATAAGCCGCCCAGAATATCTACTATGGTCTTACGGGAAAATGGCATAACCCTTCTGAATTTTGCAATGTACTGTTATGCTTCTCAGCTAAACACTGTAAGAAGCTTGGTCGTCCTCTGAAGAAGATAAACTTTGGTTAAAAACTGAGCAGAAGCATTCTTGATGCAGTTAAAGTAATTGACATTATCCTAACGTGATCATAGGCTTCAACTCGTTATCGAAGAGCAGGAAGATGTCACTCTTAGGATTTCCTGAACTGTATCTCCAGTTTCAACAAAAAAATTCTATACCCCAAATGACAGCTGAGGTGAAGACCACCAAAGAACACTGTTTTTTTACTTCCTTCAGAAGATAGCTTCTGCCTAACATAATTCCAAGGTTTTAGTTTGAGATGTGTATTGGCCAATAAATGCTGAAGATGTAAGATGTTCTATCAACCTGAGTTAATCAGGAATGTGAGTACAAAAACTTAAATGTGATCTCCTTGACATATCATATGTGTATTCTAAAACTCCATGATCACATAATGCAAGTCCAAAAATAGATACTGGACTGGATATGCTGAAAATCTCAGCTTTTCCCCCAAAAAATGTTTCAAGCACTTAAAGGGCTTGAGAGTGTGGAGGCTCCGCAATGCCTAGTGACCTAGCAGAACTGAAAAAAAGGAAGTGTGCTCAGCACAATTTCCAGTGATCAGGAGGTGGGGTTTCCAAACATCCCTCCTGATAAGCACAATCAGAATAGTACAGTACAAGCAAATATGGCAATCTGCAGAATGGTTTTTTAAAATAATAATAATAATAATCAGATTCAAGTATTCTTGGAGCACACACACCAAATTAATGATGCAGAAATCGGATGCAACCCTATTCATAAACCCGAAGGAAGTGAAACACCACTTATCCCACTTCCCTACTAAAGTGGAACCAGGCATTCACTGTTGGTCCATGAGTCCTGTACAGTGGAACCTCGGGTTGCGGACATAATCTGTCCCAGAGGCACGTCCACAACTCGAAGTGTTTGCATCCAGAAGCGCTGTGTCTGCGTGCAATTTAGCGCTTATGCGCGAGCGGCGAACCCAGAAGTAACCCATTCCAGTACTTCCAGGTTGCCGCAGGACGCAACTTGAAAAGACGTAACCTGAAGCGGACGCAACATGAGGTATGACTGTACACAGGATCTAACAAGCAGGTGCCTGCAGGGCAGACAGCTCAAAACGTCTCAAGCAACTGAACATGAAAATGAGATATTCTGCAAGATGGACAACAGAGAAATCTTAGCAAGCAATATGCTGAGTAATGGGAGAGTTAGCATACCTGGAATTAAATGGATTAACGGCTTGACCTATTACTCAGATCCCAGGCTATAGGACACAATAGGTGTTCTCTCATAAGGAAAAGATGAAGCGCTTGCCTAGTGTGTAGGTTTTGATAGACTGAGCTTGCGCATCAGAACCCCTGTGCCTACCTTGGCAATGACCTCCTTGGAGGAAATAATAGAGCGGATGAAGGCAGTAGTCGGCTGTGCAGGGCAGTCAGAGATGGGACATGTACAATTCAGAATCAGGTTCTGTTCAATCCGAGTTGTCAAGTATTCATTCCAGCAGGACTAATGGAAGAAGAAAAAATGAGAAGGATGAAAACATGGGATCTAGAGATCTGCAGTGTTAGCAACACAGGCAGCAGTGCTCCAAGTCACCCACAAGGAGGAGTGTTTTGGAGATTTATACCAAAATTGATAGGAATACAGTGGTACCTTGGTTCTCAAACGCCAAAATCCAGGAATTAAGTGTTCCAGTTTCCAAACTTTTTTTGGAAGTGGAACATGCGATGCGGCTGTCAGCTATTTTTTCTGGGCACCTACACCAATCAGAAGCTGTGCCTTGGTTTTCGAACACTTCGGAAGTGATTAAGTTTGGTGCTTTTGTTTTTGCTATTTATTTTGCGTTTTTGTGGCTTTTTCAGTTAATTTGTTTTTGTGACTGTGTGGAACCCAGTTCAGCTACTGATTGACTGATTGCGTGACTGCAGAAATGGATAAAACACCCCCATCCAAACAATGACTATCATCAGTGCAGGTAAGAAATTATTATTTTTTTCATTTTTATCATCTATAATACTGTCTTATTTATTTTATAGTGCAGTACATTGATTATTGCTTTCATTCTATGGATCAATGGTCTCATCAGATAGTAAAACTTGTGTTAAATTGCTGTTTTAGGGGTTACTTTTTAAAAGCCTGGAGTGGATTAATCCGTGTTGCATTACTTTCTATGGGAAAGCTCGCCTTTCGTTTTGGAACGCTTTGGTTTTGGAACGGACTTTCGGAACGGATTAAGTTTGAGAACCAAGGTACCATTGTAATGGGACACGGATGGGACGCCCAATCTCAAAAAGCAGCAATATTCTATCGGGGATCTGAATTGAGACAAGAATGGCAAGAGTGAAAGTAGATACCTGCTGCCAGGACAGTAAGGGAAGCCGAACCTCACCTTGCAGCAGTAGTGCATGCAGCATAGAACAGGTGGGTTTTCTTCTTGACTCAGCAGATTCACACAGACTGGACAGTGAGTGACAGGGCTGGAGGGCTCCTCGGGGTTCCGCACTTGCATCCCTGAGGAGATGAGGAGCACCTCTGGGTCCTCTGTGTAGCGCTGGATCAGAACGTCCACGTTCCATTTACAGTGTATAAGCAGGTGCTGGGCTACATCGGCCGTCACGCTTAGGGTATCCGAGACCCTCTGCACCGTCTGGTTCATCAGCACCCCGACTTCGTCCTGGCTCATTGTGCGCCCCATGGGCAGCAGCACCGTCTCCATAAGCACCTGTTCTGTGCCGAGGCCAAAAGCATCCAACCTGAAGGCAAGAAGAGCCTTATCACAACAAGTCGGCAGGCAGGCTATGTGACTGTGTTAAAACGAAACGTCTGGAGAGAATCATAGAATCATAGAGTTGGAAGAGACCACAAGGGCCATCCAGTCCAACCCCCTGCCAAGCAGGAAACACCATCAAAGCATTCTTGACATATGGCTGTCAAGCCTCTGCTTAAAGACCTCCAAAGAAGGAGACTCCACCACACTCCTTAACACCAACAAAGGAGGAATGGCAGATGAAATTGATGGGAATATGTAGAATCAGCAAGTTTAACTAATGAAGTAAGAGATCGGGAAGATCCGCGTATTTAAGGAGGAGTGGGAAATGTTTGCAGAGTATTTGTAGGGAAGTTTTTAATGTTCGATGTTTTATCGTGTTTTTAATATTCTGCTGGGAGCTGCCCTGAGTGGCTTGGGAAACCCAGCCAGATGGGCGGGGTATAAATAATAAAATATTATTATATTATTCAGTGCTTTTTTTCTTGAGTCAAAATGAGAGTATCCCTAAACATTTTTTAAAGAAAAAAAGCACTGATATTATTATGAAGAAAAATGTTAAACAGGTTAAAACATTAGCAGGGTTGGAGTAAATCCAACAGTTTAAAGCAGGCATCCCCAAACTTCGGCCTCCAGATGTTTTGGACTACAATTCCCATCTTCCCCGACCACTGGTCCTGTTAGCTAGGGATCATGGGAGTTGTAGGCCAAAATATCTGGAGGGCCGCAGTTTGGGGATGCCTGGTTTAAAGTATATAAAGATGAGGAGAACAAAACTTATGGAGAAATCAGAATATGCAGTCATATAATGGGTAAATATATAGAACCACCAAAGGATGGGGAAGGGAAGTTGATGATGATGACTGTATAAGTAAATTTAATGGAATGTGGAAAATGGTAATGGAAAAAAAGTATTAATTTAAAAACAAAACAAAAAAGCACATTACCTAAAAGGCAATTTGTTGCCAGGGTCTGTCCCAGAAGAAGCCTTGGCCTTTTGGCAGTCGGTGCTCTGGAAGATGAGCTGAGCTTGGCCCCGGTGAGGTGTGGTGGGCTCGGCACAGATGTACTCCAGCAGCTGCGGGTTCTCTTCCTGACGCAGGATGTAGCCCTGGCTCAGCAAGTGCAGGATGCAGGACAGGACATCTGTGCTGCTGCAGCAGAAGCTCAAGAATTTCAGAGCTGAGCCAGACTCCCATTTCTGGCAGGCATCGATCACCTGGAGAGGCAGGAGGACCGAGTTAGTCCCTGCGCTTCACCTACCAGTCGGACTGCGCTGCAAGGCCCAATCCCTGAGTTCCGTACCTTGAACACCAAGTTGTCAATGTGTATCTCTTTCTCTTCTTTCAAGATCTGGATAACGAGGCAGCAGATGATGTTCCTCTTCCTCTCCAGAGCGCTGCCCTCGTTTTCTTCCACATTCAAGTAGGTCTGCTTGGGCAACAGCCATAGGCGCTGGCCAGACATTTGGCCCAGCGTCCTTTCGTTCAGTCTCAAGACATCTAAATAAATAATAATAATATGTTATTTATACCCCGCCTATCTGGCTGAGTTTCCCCAGCCACTCTGGGCGGCTTCAAACAAAATATTAAAGGTACAATAAAAGAATACAGGGCTTCAATTCACGGCACAGATTCCCCTCTTGCGATGCCTATTGGGAGAGCCCTCCTCAGCTGCACCATCCAACGTGGCAAACTTAAGTGCTGCATGGCAGGAGGCGGAAGTCAAAATCCCACCCACATTGCTGGGCTAGCTTCCCAAGGGAATCAAGGTCCTTTCCTCCCAGGGTGAATTTGATTTAAAGGAAATCGATTTAAAGCACAATTTAAATCACTAGTCAGTAAGACTTGATTTAAATTTTTTTTTTTTAACAGAAAGACTCATTCTTGCTGGTATAATCTTAATATTTACAACCCGATGAAGGTTTTGTTTTTGGAATAATAAATTTTCAGAGTAGATTTTACAGTTATATCAAAAGTTACTGATTTGGTTATACTATTAGAAATACATTGACAGATAATTATGAAATTATTGTGAGGTTTAGTAAGTTAACTGTTTATATTTTGACAACTTTTTTGCTGTACTTTATTGAAAGGAGAAAAATAATCATTTCCTTAATAACAATTTAAACAATTTATTTAACTAAAACAATAACATTATAGCATAATAATTATAGCATATTCCATACATGGATATGTATCCATGTTTGTTAACTGAGGTGGTTAAACGATTTAAAAAACAAAACAAAACCTTAGACTGAGTTTTAGCACACACGAAAAACTTAAAACAAATCCTTATTTCCTGATGGACTATAATGTAACTTAAATAGAAAACTATCTTTAGAAAGATTTTTCCTCCAAAAGCATTTTATTTAAAAAAATCCGATTTAAATAAAAAAAATCTAATTTTATTTTTATCCACCCTGTTTCTTCCTCCTGTGAAGCCGATACTTACTCTGACTCTGGGTCAGAATCCCATTCTCGTTTGTGAGAGGTTTCAGCGCCTGATGTAGGAGGACGGGGGAAAGATCTGTGGCTTGTAACAGTGTGTCCACCGAAACCTCCTGGGAAAATTAAGTGGGTAGGGTGTGGAAATGAAGGTGAGTACACAGAGGAAAAGGGAGAAGCAAAGAAATACTGGGGGATCTAGACTTCTGGGCCCCAGAGTTCTTGCAATAAATACTGCAAATGCAATAAAAGAAAACCCACTTTTTAGGGTGGAACCCTTATGCCAGTGGAGAAGATTCCATGGCCCACATGCTAATGAAGGTGGGTCTAAAGGCAAAAGTAGGCAGAACAATGAGTGTACATTTTACCTTTGAACAGTAAGCTACTTTCTACACATTATACTTCTGGGAAATGATATACAGTTTGGTTCTCAAACTCTGAAAACCTGGAAGTAAGTGTTCCAGTTTCCGAATGTTTTTCGGAAGCCGAACATCCAATGGCGCTGTTGTTTCTAGGGCACCTGCACCATCAGAAGCTGTGCCTTGGTTTTGGAACATTTCAGAAGTCAAACGGATTAAGTTTGGCACTTTTGTTTTTGCTATTTATTTTGCGTTTTTGTTTTTGAGGCTTTTTTGGTTAATTTTTTGTGACTTTTTGTGACTTTGGAACCCAGTTCAGCTACTGATATTGACTGTGTGCCTGCGGAAATGGATAAAAGCCCCCCATCCAAACAATGACTATCATCAGTGCAGGTAAGATTTTTTTAAAATAATAATAATTATTTATTAATTTATTATTTATAACCCCCCCCCATCTGGCTGGGTTTCCCCCACCCAATAATACCGTCTTATTATTTATTTTATAGTACAGTACATTGATTAATGCTTTCATTTTATGGATCAATGGTCTCGTTAGATAGTAAAATTCATGTTAAATTGCTGTTTTAGGGGATGTTTTTAAAAGTCTGGAACGGATTAATTCATTTTGCATTACTTTCTATGGGAATGCGCACCTTGGTTTTGGAACACTGGTTTTGGAATGGACTTCCGGAACAGATTAAGTTTGAGAACCAAGGTACCACTGTACAATGAACTGGAAAAAATGTTGAAAATATCATTTCCTAAGAAACCTGAAGCTTTTCTTTTAGGTATTACAGGACCAGAGGTCCCAAAGGACTAGACGAAGCTATTTATGTACACGACCACGGCTGTGCGTACTCTGCTAGCTCAAAAATGGAAAGATGGTACAACTCCGACCAAAGAAGAGTTGGCAGGCAAAACTGATGAACTATGCTGAGATGGCAAAACTTATGGGAAGGATTAGAAACCAGGAAGAGGAGGTCTTTCAATAATGAATGGGGAAAGTTTGTAACTTATTTGAAAAGCTATTGTAAACAATTACATACATTGGTAGGATTGACAGAAAACTTGTAGTAAAAATTTGAACTAAGGATTGACAAAGGATTTATAAAAATTAAGTTATGAAAGAAATGCAGAGGAAAATTATTACATTAAGAACCACAAAGGGGGGGGGGAATCAAAAGGGATTATATACTTATGCATTCAATTCATTTGTTTATATAAAATAGAAAATGCAAAAATAAAGATGCCCAGCTGACGGCAAACAAGTGGGGATCAAGGGAGTCTCAGACCTCGGCAGTGTTGAAGCAGAGGAGGATGTACATCTGCAGGGTAGAGACATGCAGGAGGCAGCCCTGGTACTCAAGCTCCGCGTGGCCCAGCCACGTCCACTGCAAACGCCGCGGCTTGGTGTGCTCCAGCCCAAAGCGGCTCTGACCTGAGAAAGACAAAGACAAAGGTTAGGGAGAAATACAGTGGCAAGACGGGCAACACTCTCCCTGCCTCTCTGCTCAAGGACAGGATATCACAATACTGGGGTTGGAGAAGCATGAACAAAACACAAATCTTGCTTTTTTAAAATCGTCTTATCCCATGTTCCTTAGATTAGCCAGATTTCTCAAAGATTATGAACCTCTTAACGCTGCCTCTCTCATAGCATGGTTTAAAGACTCACAGCTCCCCGTGAAGGTTTGTATCATTTCTTTATAGAAAGATTTATGATTCTCAATTCCAAGTTCAGAGTCTCGGGTAAAAGTGGGGTGCCCCCCAGAAACTCAGCCTGAGGGAGGCCTGCAAAGAAGGAACTGCTCATTTTGGGCTCAAGAACAGCCTGGCACTCACTCTGGGTGTAGAAGTCAGCAAACTTGCTCAGGTGCTGACTGAGGGATTCTGGGAAGAACCTGGCAGGATCCTCCAGGTAGCAGAACGAGGAGATGGTCCAACAGCGTGGAGACAACGCCAGCACCTTCACCTCGGCCTCTTCCTCCCGAGAGAACAACTGCTGTGCCTGCACCATCTGGGGAAATACAGAAGGTTTGTGGCTTTGGCGGACAGTGGGAGCTCCCCCGGCAGTGTCAACGGAGGAAGAAAAGGCCGGGGGGGGGGGGGAGAGGACCTCCTGCGTGGTCCAGAGGGATGGCGCTCTGCCCTGCTGGTCCCTCCTTCGTCTCTCACCTCGCCTTCCTCCATCTCCTCCTCCGCCTCCCAGTTCCCATCCTGGTCAAGCTCCAGCAGGTGCTTGTCGAGCTGCTCCAGCTGGAAGAGGTGGAACTGCTGCTGCTGCTCCTCCAGCTCACTCAGGTTCTTCAGCATCTGCTGGGGGAAACGGTTGGGGAAGCACAGCCCAATGTGCTCCACCACGGCACACTCCAGCCACGTCTTGCCCTGCGACAGGAGCCGGTCTCCCAGGTAGTAACTGCACAAACAGAGAGGTCAGGCCAAAGGCTGGGCACCCCCGTCAGCCCAGACCCCCCTCGTCCCTCCTGCAGGGCAGGGCAGACAAGAGCCAGAGCTAAGGAAGGAAGAAACCCAGCAGCTGACGGAACTGGCGTTCTCAATTCCTTCTTCCCTACGGAAGTGCCAGGAATAGGCTGCACCACTTCCTGCCCAACGCCTGCGCTGTCTCCCAGAACAACCTGATAAGCAGCTTCTTGGGAATATGGGAAGCTGCCTTGTACTGAGCCAGGTCCCTTGGTCCCTCCAGCTCAGCATTGGCTACACTGACTGGCAGTGGCTCCAGGGCTTCAGGCAGGAATATCTCCCTCCTTCCTGGAGACGGAACCCAAGACCTTCTGCATTGACGGCAGCTGTTCTCCCCACCCCACCCCGATCTCTGACCCTCCCCTTCCCTCCCCACTATGCTTCCACATATCTGCCCCACGAAGGCCTCCTCACCGGTAGAAGTGCTCAAAGGTGTTGGCCAACTCCAGGCCTGCCAGGAAGAGGACGGGCTCCAGGCTCTGCTGCAGGCGCCGCAAAGTCTCCACGTTGCCAGAGTCCGCCCAGCTCTTCTGGATCCACTGGTCGATGTAGCGGGCAAACTGCTCACTCACCTGTTGGCCACAGAGCAAGAGGCACCAGTTGAAGCAGGGAGAAGAAGCAGGCGGAGCTTCCATGAAGGGAGAAGGGAGGAGAGGTAGGCGGAGGGGATCCCTCCCTTCAAACCAGCAACGCCTCCAGGGAAGGGGATGGACAAGTCATCTGGGGAAGATCCCAGAAGGGAAAGCTAGCTGCTCTGTGATGCCAGTGGAGCCAAGCAGGCTGCGAGGTGAGGCCACGTCTGACATCCCTGGAACTGCAAGGGGCAAGGCTTTGATGGTGTTTCCTGCTTGGCAGGAGGTTGGACTGGATGGCCCTTGTGGTCTCTTCCAACTCTATGATTCTATGATTCTGATTCTAAGGCCAGGTTGCCTGCAGAGCTCAGAGACCAGAGACGGAGGCCAGGGGGGATGTCAGAGGGAAAGTTCTGCTTCTTGCAAATGACCTCCCCCATTACTAGGCCGTGCCCCCCACCCCACCCTTCCGCCCTTACTCACGTGCATGGCTGTCAGGAAGGAGAGCTGCAGCAGACCCCCCGAGAAGCCGTGGCACAGGGCCAGCATGAAGGACATCTGCTGCCCAAAAAGCTCCTCCATGGCGGTGCGGAGGCGCAGGTAGGTGTTGCAGTAGCGCTCCACAAAGTCCGAGGCCTGCCAGGAGGACTCCAGGAACAGCTTCACCTGGGCAGAGGGACGGCAGGAGCACAACAGGGTCAGAGCAACCCACACGCCCTTCCCTGGCTCCCTGGGGCCTGCCTGGAAGTCTTCCTTCTGGCAGTGGTGCCTGGCGTTGGGTTACGAGAGAGAATGCAGGCCGGTTGCCTGTCCTGGGTAGTGGTAAACACCCTTTATCTCATCTTTTGATTGGTCTGTCAGTCATCAGGAAAGTCTGTGCATGTGACTGGAAGTGGGGCAGAAGTTTCAAAATAAGAACGAGGCTCCCACCTAATTTAGCAGCACCACGTAGAGCTTGAACCCCCTTTCCTGGGAGAGTCTGATCCACCCCCAGTCCTGCCCTGCAGCCTCAGCTCTCCCCAAGGCTGCCTTCCCAGTAACTCCTTAATAGGCCGGGAAGCAACTGCATGCAGACACAGATATACACGCAGCAGGACTAGTGGATGGTCTGCCATGGAAGTCGTGGCCTGGAAGACATCCGTTTGCAGCCAGGGAGAGTCGCTAAGGCCCATCTCACCCTGCTTGGCGCCTCCTATCGCACCCTGTTCCTCTGCTCCCCCTACCTGCTGCTGGACCACCCCTTTCCAGCACTGGGTGATGCCAGTCGTGCTGCTGGGCTTCTTCACGGCTGCCTTGACGGCCCCAGAGCTCGACTCTTTGTTCTTCCCGTTCTTCCCGTCTGCAAAGTGGGGGTTGTGCAGCGTTATTCACGAGGACCGGAGCACCAGGCACCCCCTTCTGACACAAGGGGGGCTGGAGGGCTCTCCTCCCTCCCCAAGGAAGCCTCTTCCTCCAATGCCACAACAGACACTCTTGCTCCTGCCAAGGTCTGCCTGGCTCCCCTGCAGTGACCTTCCCACCTTCACCTCGGAAAGGGGACCTGCCCCTCCTGGGGCTGCCTATCCGCCCAAGCAGGGAGTGGGGAGACACTCACTGGATTTCACAGGGGGCTTGAGCTCCTCAGGCTCAGGGCTGCTGGAGTCCACGTGCACCAGCAGGTGGCTCAGGCGCCGGACGCGAGAGTTGAAGATGGCCGCCCGGCTTTTGGCGCTCCGGGACGCCTCCAGGTTCTCCAGGTATTGGCTCAGGAGCCAGGAAAGGGGGCTGATGCCGCTGGGATCTGGAAGGGCAGGAAAGAGTCAAGAGGGAGGGCTGCTGGGAGAGGGGAGGGGAGGGATGGTGTGGCTCCCTGAGGCCAGGAAGGAGAGGCCATACCTGGAGTGGTGATGCTCTGCACCAAAGGGCTGATCAGAGCCTCCCAGCAGGTCTTGCCCAGGGCCTGGGCAGCTTCGTCGTCGGGAAGGAAGCGGTCGGCAAAGACCTGCTCGTGGCGCAAGGCACTGTTCAACCTGAAACAGCAAAGGGGTGGAGGGTCAGCTGCTGACTTGGGCGACGCTTGGAGGCCTTTGGAGGCCAGGGACAAATGGGCTGAGTGGCAATGCCTGCACAGGGTGCGGGACAAAGCAGGGCAGGAGCTTGAACAACATGAAACCTAGCCAGATGAGTGGGGTATAAGTAATAAAATTATTATTATTATTATTATTATTATTATTATTATTATTATTACTGAGATGAAAGGGGAGAGGACCAGGATGGATATTTTCCGACAGGGTTTCCCAAACTTGGGTCTCCAGCTCTTTTTGGACTACAACGCCCATCAACCCTAGCTAGCAGGACGTAGGAACAGGTCCGATGGGAATTGTAGTTCATCACCAGTTGGAGACCCAAGTTCGGGAACCCCTGTCTTGGGGTAAGCATGGGAATATGGACCCCCTCCCACCGCAAGAGGGAGACCCCTCCTTGCCCCTCCCCACCTGCGGCCCCAGGGAAAGGGCACGAGAGGCACAGACCTGTTGAAGAGCTGCAGCAGCTGCATCCGGTCTTCCGAGATTTCCTGGCACCAGGTGTGCGCCTTGGTGGTGTAGAAGAGGTACGTGCGCCGGCACAGCTGCTCCTTGAAGATGGGCCAGAAGGTGGGCTTGGGACCCAGCACCTCGATGCCACGCACGCGGGTGTCAATGCCCCCCTGAGAATGACATCGACTTCTCCAATAAGGCAATAATAATAAATAATAATAATTTATTATTTATACCCCGCCCATCTGGCTGGGTTTCCCCAGTCACAATGTGTTATGTATAAAGAAGCAACTCGCTATTTCCATAGGATCCAAGTTTGCCCTGTTATTGCCCTAACAGCCCCATCTACACTCATGCACCTATTTCTCCAACTTATGGTAGAACAGCAAGAGATCCATATTCCACCCACTTGACACAGAAGAGGACTGTGTTTTACACTCTTTTATGTGGTAACTGCTCTTTGTCTTTCGAAAGATAGCCATGCTCTTCTGCGTATGAGATGTGCTGCAAAGGAGCTGCAAAATGTTTTTGCGAACCACAAAAGTTCCAAAAAAACAGAGAAGCATCCTTGAAAAACTATCAGAATGTAACCAGGCTACAAAGTGTTAAGCTGTTTATTTGTCACTTGTCGTCTCACAATCTATACCCTCTGCACTCGCATTAACAACATTCCACAGTGTCATTATGGCAACAACAAATCTATTCCTCCTTGAGAAGCGCCGCATTTTCTCAGGTAGCGATTGCAATCCTTCAAATGCTTGGAAAATGCAATGCTCCAGAAACACTAATGCTATTTTGAGAGAAGGTGTGTGGATGGGTGAGCTTGGGAATTCAAAATAAATGCCCTATTACTGTGCGGAAACTAATTGTGCAGGATGTCTTATATCAGGGCTCCCCAGACTTTGGGCCGGTGCCCGCCACGCCGACCACGCGGTGGGCCGGAGGGTAGGGGAGTGCGCGCGCAGCGGGCCGGAGGGCGGGGGAGTGCGCGCCCGTGCGCATGCGCACACACACTTACTGGCGCACTGGCACACTTCCCGGTCGGAAAAAATCGCCGAAAATCGCTTGTGCGCATGCGTATGGGCCTCCCCCGACCCGGAAGTGCACCGGAAATGACCTCTTCTGGGTCGGGAGAGGCCCATACGCATGCGCACAAAGGATTTTCGGCGATTTTCCCCCCGATTTGGAAGATCGTCGCCGCGCTGCGCGCCGTAAGAGCGGGCGGCGGCAGCGGGCGGCGGGGGTCGCCGCAGGCCGGATTGGGAGGCCAATTGGGCCGCATCCGGCCCGGGGGCCGTAGTCTGGGGACCCCTGTCTTATATCAAAGCTCCTCTCCGTTCCACTGTACAGCCCTACCTGCTGACAACGCTTGATTTTGATTTGTATGATGGGCCAGAAGCGGGCCATGTTCTCCAGAAGAACCACCCTGTTGGCTGATGGCAGGACATTCAGCTGTAAGGGAAAGAGCCAGAGTCTCACCTTGAGCTAGAAATGCTAATGCAGTTAACAATCCACACACCCACACACACACACCCTTCTTCCCTGTGTTCCCCCCACTGATGTAATAAACCAGAGCCCTTCTC
The DNA here is from genome assembly GCF_965207765.1 of Zootoca vivipara. Lineage (NCBI taxonomy): Eukaryota > Metazoa > Chordata > Lepidosauria > Squamata > Lacertidae > Zootoca > Zootoca vivipara. The sequence goes on from NC_142586.1 coordinate 101,702,591, forward strand.
GCTACAACTGTAGAGAATGTAAAACCAAGCAATTCACACCACAGCAAAGGTACATAGGCATCTTTTAGGGAGATTAGGAAGCTGCTCCATAGGACAGAAATGGGAAGAGAGATTTAAAGAGACTATCCTCTCAAATAGATGTTAAGTCTTCTGTGAGGGAGGAAACCTCGTTCATTTTTCTGCATTATCTATAAGGCAAACTAAATCTTTCCCTGATCATTGATGTAATTTCTAATATACCCCTAAAAATAGCTTTCAGGTCTGAATTTCAAGTCTTAATTCATTGGGGGATGGGAAGAAGGGTAGAATAGCCACTAGGAAACAAGGAAGGACAGGCAGGCAAGAGGCAGGTCCACTAGTAATAGCAAATCTCCAATAGGAAATCACCCCAGCGTCAGGCAATTCAACACAGATACGTGCTCTATGTCAAATATTGATAATTTGGGCCCAGATTGCAGCAATATGGTGAAATAACTTTCAAATGTGAACCCTTCTGGCCTGAAGTTCATGGCCAGAGCAGTACAGATTTACAGAAAGATTGCAGCACTCACAGTAATGAGCTCGGTAGTGATGTTGGAAGTGTTCTCTCCTCCCATGACCACGATCCGGGCTGGCATGTAGCTGGAGTCCTCACTGGCCACTAACAGAGTCATCTGCCTACATCAGGAGAGAAAAGAAACAAGCGTTCAAGCTAAACCCCTGGAAGAATCCCAGCACCCGACACAAAGCTGGTGGGGTCATCTGCCCTGAAAGCCAGAAGCGTTTCACAATATGCCTGGCATGAAAAATATCCTGTTCTCACCTCTGTTCCCCGAGAATTGCTAGTAAAGAAAGCCAAGCAGCCAGGTGAGCTTATCCTGAAAAACTTAAAGGTGCCAACTCCACTCAAGCCCACCCTTACTCTGCTGCCTAGGAAATCCCCCAATCCAACTTGTACAGAGATTCCTCAGTGAACCCCACCAGGACTCACCTGACCACCACTCCACGATGCATGTAGACATTGATGTAGTGGGAGCCAGTGCTGCCATTGGATTCCCAGTATGTCTTTGGGTTCCTATCCGTCAGCTTGCTGGCTCGGTGGGGGTTTGAGGAGACTTCCACCCTCTCCCAGCACTTGTCTTCCTTCACCTCTACATTGGAACCTAGACCAAAAAGCAAAGTTGAAGAGGATCAAGCTTCACACAAATGCAGCTGCCACTTGCTTCCTTGCCCAAATGAGTCGCTCACCCTGGCAAAGGTTGCGCAGGAACACATCAAAGAAAGGGATGTTGATAGGCTGGTGGCTCCTCCTGTGCTCCTCTATCTGACCCAGAACCATCTGTCGGAGCAAGGGGGGCAGAGGAACAAAGGCATTCTTAGTAGAGCTCAAGACATGATCAGAACAAAGTATCTGCTTTTGATCCCTTCAGTTTCAGTAGCCCAAACGGCTGAAGAGAGCCTCAAAATTCACCAAGCATCTTTCTTTGGGAGCTCCACCATTTGCAGCAAGTCAAATGTATTATGGGAGATGAAGAAGAGAACAGATCCCCAGAGCTTCAAAAGAGGACCACTAATCTCAGGCTGACCTCCTCTGGTTTACCAGACGTTAACTGGCCAGGTTGCTGACACTCCATGCCCTCCCTCCTGTTATCTGGCCAGCCACCCCAAGCCTCATTACCCCACCCTGGTCTCAGAGTCACCTGGATGCAGCCAGCCAGGATGCTGGTGGTCATCTTCTTATAAAGGCTGGCATATTTCTCGCAGTCAGTCACCAGGTCACGCAGCTCCGTCACTAGCAGCAGATTGGAGTTGTACCTGTCCATCGCTTTGGTGAGCGCCTCCTTTGTGCCCACGCGACTCATCACCACGGCACAGTCTTTGTTTGTGGTGGCCAGGCGATGCAGGAAGCGAATGAACTCCTGCACAACCTACAGATGAGGAAGACAGCAATCGCAAGATGGTGGTTCTCCACCCAGCTTCTTCAACAATGTTCTGGACAGCTCTGGAGAAGCCACAGCCACCCTCTGCATCTCCATTCCCTTCTTTAAGCTGTCTCCTGGGTGGGTTCAGGCTTCATCTCCAAATTTCCCCCTTTGGGAAAACGCTGTCAGACCAGAAGTCAACGGACAGCTTCAAATGCATCTATATGCTTGTGGCTTTCTGGCTCCGCTGCACTCTGGCACAGCTTCAATTCTGTAAACTTTGGCTTTCAGTTTAGTGAAGGAAGACGGCACCCCAGTTAGTCCTATTCAATTTATGGACAGAGTTTGATGTTGTAGAAGACCAAGGTGTAAGCACACCAAGACTCACCTTGAGCACCGTTTCCTGCTTCTGGAAGGGAGGTGCTAGGTGATTACAAGAATGAATTATAAGCTCCCTAGAAAAGGGATGGAGAGCTTGTAGCCTTCAGATGTTGTTGAACTCCCATCAGCCCCAAGCCAGCATGACTGGAGTTGTAGTCCTTGGGAGCTCACAGGTTCCTCATTCCTACTCTAGGACCTTCCTCGTGGGGGTTTCCTTGTATTTTTGTTCAACAGGCATGTCTGGTCTTTTGGGTTAGCCCCACCAAATCAGCTACTCACTTTCATTTAGCTAAGTTTTTATATTCCTTGAATTTGCCAGGGCAAGTTGACAGTCTAGCAGCCTTACTTACACACAAACTCAGTGAGGTTTCAAGCCACAAAACAGATATTTATCATTTTAAGTCCATTCCGACCACACATGCCTAGAAAAGAAAGGCAAAGCCAGCCACAGCTTTTTGTAAAGCTCCCCCATATGGTTGCTTAAAGTGACCTGGGGAGCAACTGTTTAAAAGGATGGACTGAAATAATGATTGACAGTTGACGTGCAATTGGATTGGTTTATTTATCCATGTGCACATTTGCCAGTCCCAGGACACCCATCTCTGGTGATTCAGCTGCCCTGGCTGCAGAGTTGAAGCCATGAGTTTCGCCAACCACACTTCTAAGTTTGAAATGTGGGGTTCTGGCTGGGCAAAAAATGCTTTTCGTCAAGTAAATTTGGTTAGGGATTTGCAACTCGGTATACAATACAGATGCTCAATATTATTCTTCATCTTGGACGATCTTCAAACGACTTCCACCGCACCAGCCCCTCTTGCTTTCAGTATTTCAAGCCATATACCAATTGAGTCCCTCACCTCCCGATCATTGCTGTTGGCGCTCAGAGAGGACAGACAGGGCTCAATGCACTCATGCCAGGGCAGCGCATCCTCTTGGGTACTGTCCAAAAACTTGTTCAAAATCCTGCAACAAACAGAAAACGGTTAAGAGGGGAAACAGCAAGTTCTGCCTTGACTTGGACCAAAGTGCAACAGGGCTGCCCCTGCAGCTCAAGAGTCCATTCTAATAATGTCTCTCTTTCTAAAGCAGGACAATTATTCTTCTCCCTTTGCTTTTAACTCCTACAAGAAATGCCACCCCGATACTAGAACCTGATTGCTTTCAGAACTCCCCAAAACTGATTGGCAACAGCCACAGCAGCCCACCAATTTCTCTCTCTCATGATTCTGATCATAACATCCACCTCTCAACATCAGTGTCCTGCTTAGTTCCTTCACATGAGGTCTGAAGGACTACAGCTTCCCTACACTGTCTCTGCTGGAGAACCTCCCCGTTCGTGGGGTCCCAAATCCCCGGATTCCAAGTTTTAAGAAGTTCCACAGGTTTACACATCTGCCAGAAGATAAAAATCTATAAACGTGGGCCCTGCATACATGATGCCTGGTTAGCCAACAGCTCTCCAAGTCCGACAACCTCCTATGCCCTATGCCAAGTTTAAGACGCTGCAGGAAACATCAGACAATCACATTGTTTGTTGGTCTGTTCCCACCCCCTTGAGATTGCATGCTAGGCATCCCAGAAAGGTAAGATGCCCCAATTTAGGTAACCACTACTCAAGGGACATTGGTCTCCCTGCATCCAATTTGCCTTAACACTCTACTGAAGCATCCCTCTCCACCCTATGACAATGACATGCAAGAGTCCCCCCACCATTTTTGCAGCCCCTGACCCAGGCACAGCCCCGCTTCCATCTTTTCCAGCTCACCTCAGCATGCCCATCTGCACAGTCTTCTCGGCTCCCAGCTGTTCAAGGGTTTTCATCAACATCAAGAAGTGCTCACGGTCTGGCAAAAGCTCAGTGCCATTGCCCTCGGGGCAGACACCCTCATCACAAAGGCAGCGTTCCAGGGCTAGCACCACCTCTTTGGAGAAGTTGGTCTCCTGGAGGTTTTTCAGCAGGGTGGGGACATCCATGTCCTTCAGCTCAAAGGAGGTCTCAGACTCTGGGGGAGGGAGAAAAGGAGAGGTGAGGATAGGATCACCGCGAGTTAAAATGTCACTCTCCTGAAATGAATCGTGGAAGAATCTTAGTTGATGATCATGCATCGTTGAGTATGATTAGAAAAGCCACATGAGGAATTGCTGCGGCCAAGGTGGTTTTAAGCCTCACATCTTTCACTCTCCTAGAGAGAGAGAGAGGAGTTGTAACACCAGCAGTTCACTGTGGAAAGAAGGGCAATGGATGAAAGGCTGTGCTCCAGAAGGGTAAGAGAGCAAAACACACTTGACCAATCTTCTCCATGGTTAAGTACAGAAGACCTTAATGAATTTGCATGCAAAGGAGACCAGGCGTCAGGCATTCCTTGCATACACTTTCTAGTAGCACAAGGCAGAGTTTGGTGGAAATTAAGTCAGTGATGTAGGGGTTTCCAGGAAAAAAATTAAACAAAACTAAAAACATGCTCTTATGTTGTTCCAAAGGGCTTGTGGAGCAATCACCTCATTTCCAAGGCAAAAGTTTATACAGTATTGTAAAAATGTATAAGGGCTTTATACAGGTGAAACTCGGAAAAATAGAACATCGTCGAAAAGTGCATTTATTTCAGTAATGCAACTTATTATTTCTTATTTTTCTTTTAATTTTTACAAATCACTATTACATTTCATTAATTACATTCCATTTACAATTGACCTGCCTAACGACAAATAATTACAATTACAACAAATAAAGGCTTGACATGTCTTACTTTGCATGTCATGCATCTATCTCATATGTTGGTTTCACCTTTTAAGTTGCGTTACTGAAATAAATGCACTTTTCGACGATATTCTAATTTTCCGAGTTTCACCTGTATAAGGTTAATGGTCTATGCTGTGGGTGGAATTCAATGTCACACTCTGTGCAAGCATTTCAGCTTGCTGGATGGAGTGATCCCTCCTCCCGCAATATACACTGGTCTTGCAGTCCTCCCCCAAGCCAACTTGGGGCACAGGAAGGGGCGGGAAGCCCAGTTGAGCAAGCATAAATCCTTCTGAAGAGCTTTCACTGAACCAGTTTCCTCTTTCGATAAGGTGTCCCCACCACCACCACCAAATGTGTCTATACATAAACAACTTCCCTGGCTCCATAAATGAAATATGAGATACTGGCACTGTGTGTTGGTTGAAAATGAAACGAGAATTAATCACAGCATTGGTTTTGCTTTCAGCTGCAGGCCGAGATGAAGTAAGAACCTTGGCTTTGATTTTGAATCGACCTGCGCAGCCAAACACAGATGAATTGATCACTTACTGTAACTTTTGGTTTGGGATTACTGAATGGTATTAAATGTTAGTCATACACAGAGGAGACACATGGAAATCAGCATCCCAAGTTCACTGATTTCAATAGTTCTACTCTGATTATGACCGACTTTGGATATCGGCCTATATGCATTTGTGGTTTACCCTGTCTATGGGTCCCCTTCTCAGTAGAAGCCCTGTGCTTGCATTATGGTGTGCCCCCCCCAATTCCTTCCACTGTGCAGCCCCTGAATTGGCTCAGGGTGTGTGTGAGATCCCCCAGAACAGCACATGAGGCCTGAGAGATGGTGGATTGTTCCATCTGGCAAGCTGAAATAGCATGATTGTCTCAACGTAACATTGAATTCTTTCCTATGTACAGTACAGTTGGAGAGAGAAAAAAATCTAATTACAGTACAACTTTGAGCCAAGCTTGTCTAATATTATACTGGCATTCATACATTGTTACTAATGAATTTTATGAAACAACGTATTTTTGGAAATGGATTCTTCCTCGTGGAAAAATAAAGCACTAGGAAGATTTCTGTCCCGCAACATTCAGTGAAACTAACCCTTCTGCACTTGTGCACTTCTATACTTGAATTGCAGAGGGGGGGACTAAGGATCAGGAACTGCAGGTCTAGAGCCAGGCGTACCTGCATTTTCCTGGCTCAGTGGCAGCTTATGTTCAGCCAGACTCTTCAGCACTATCCGAGCCAGGATCTCGTTGGAGCTCTGGCCAGCTCGGCAGCAGCTCTGCAGAATGGCGTGGAGGTCAGAGTTTCCTAGCTGCTCCGCCAGGCCCTTGTGATGGTTGATCAGCATGTTCAGCACCAAGAGTCCATTCTGCACTGCTGAAGAAGCCCTGGGGAAAGAAGAAGCAAGCAGAGGGTGACTGCCTGGCCCCAAATGGCACTACCTTACAAGACTATATTCAAGAACGAATGAACAGGACTATACGAGAGCAGCAATGATCGGCTCCAGAGAAACTAGTAATTCAAATAACAACAAGGCGCCTGTCAGACTGGTTGATCGACATCCGGTGTCCTTTTAAATGTGTTCTAGGAGGGGATGTTATTGGTTTGTTGTTCTTATTTTTACTATATATTTTGTGGCTTTTCTATTGTGCTTTTATGCTGTGAACCACCATGAGATCTGTAGATGAAGGGCAGTGGTGGAGTAAGCCGATTGGGCGCCTGGGGCGGCGCGCGTGCTCTGCACCCAGGGGCGGGGCCAGCCGCCTGCAGGGCTGGGCCAGCCGTGGCAGGATGCTCTGCGGGACCTCCAAGGCATCTGCCTGCCTCCTCCCACTCAGCTGCCCTACAGCTGAGAGGGAGGTGGCGGGCAGACCATTTGAGGCAGCGCAGAGCCTGCAGGCACGCTGCAGGCCCCACAGTGAGTGCCACCTAGCACCCCTTCAGTGGTGACACCCGGGGCAGACCGCCCCCACCCCCCTTCCTCTGCCCCTGATGAAGGGTGGTGTACAAAAAGAAGAAGAAGAAGAAGAAGAAGAAGAAGAAGAAGAAGAAGAAGAAGAAGAAGAAGAAGAAGAAGAAGAAGAAGAAGAAGAAGAAGAAGAAGAAGCTGAGTGCAAGATAGAGGAAAGGAGATTGAGATTTTACATTTCAGTGATTTGCGCCCAGACACTGTTACCGATGGCTGAATCCTGGCGATGTCCGGGAAATTCCAGACGTATGTCAACCATATATTAAGAACATGACATACTAATCCGATTCCTCCAAAATAATTCCTTCACTCCAGAAGCTCTATAGCAGAGTTTCCAGCTGTTTTTGGACTACAGCTCCCATCATCCCTAGCTAGCAGGACTTGTGGTCAGGGGTGATGGGAACTGTAATCCAAAAGCAGCTGGAGACCCAAGTTTGGGAAACTCTGATCTATAGAAACAAGGGCAGCAACCTCAGCCAGCCTCACCTCCTGCCATCTTACACAGCAGCCAACCAAGGTGAGGGTGGCTCTGATTGGCTCATGCTCCATCGGCTGCTGGTCTCCCTGCCTCCTGCCCCACCAGCTGCTACTGATCAAGGGGGACTCTGAATATTATCTCCACACACTAGGCTATCCTTAGCCTCAATTAAGTTTAACTGGTTAACCTATCAATATCTATCCAAGGATCCCTTTTCAACTTACCCAGGTGTGCCCAACATCTTCTCAATAGCTGTACAGATGACACAGAGCAAGTTATCCGAATCCTTGCCGGAGGCAGAGCCAATGCTAGCAAATATTTCCCGCATCATCTGGGCATCTGAGTGGTTCAGAGAGTTAGCCTTCCCACTGCTGCCCAGAAGCTCACAATTCCCAGCACCCACCAGGACTTTCAGGGCCTAGAAGGGCAAAAAGCAGGAACGGAATCAAGATTGCAAACGTTAAAAGCCCTTCCCAACAATAGCAACCCCCACCCTTTCCATTGTAATTCAGTTTTTTGAATGGTGGCCCATTCTCACAAGTGCAGCGACTCCTGAACAATTCTAGAAAACCTTGCTTGACATTCTCTTGTCACAGGTCAATACACTTCCCTGACCCATTTGCCACATGGTAGGTGTCACGGTGGCCCTACTGTGAGGGGATATGGCTTTTGATTCTTCCTGGCCCTTCTGTTCACACAAGTTACACTTTTTACAAACAGATGAAATAAGACCTGTGCAGTCACCAAATATGATGGGGTGCATGTAAACTTCTAGGCAAAAGTGGTATCTGTGTAAAAATCCACCTTTTCAGAAGCAGCTGCACTATCCATGCAATTTATTCTGTGCCATTAACTCCCAAAAGCACATTAGTTATCCTATTATTAATTATTATCAGGTATCCACTATTCAGAGTCCATCGCTCTGAACATGAGGAAGTGGCTAATACATTTTTCAAGTGTCCCACAGTACCTTAAAAAGGCAAACAAAAAACAAAAACAACTATGGCCTAAGCTCTCATGTTAGGCTTCTAAGGTGCCACAAAACTGCCGGCCGCTTTTGCTGCAATAGACTAACACTATTGCTACACTGGAAATATGTTTTAAAAAAACAAACCCGTCATGCCAATCCCTCATTCCATTTGCTTACAGAATAAGATGCCCACTTCCCCCAATTCCATACCCCATCAGGCAACCCTTCCCCCACCCCCGCACATTCCACTTACTGCCAAGCCAGCCTGCTGGACCAATGCTGATGTGGGATATTCCTGCATGCAGCCCAACACGGCACGCACCCCGCCTTCCGTGGCAAAGAGAACTCTCCAATCGTACTTTGCCATGAATACATAAAGCAGGCGCAGTGCCATCACCACCAGCAGCTTCTCCTTCACTTGGTTGCTCAACAGCTCCACCAGCATCTTCACCATTTTCTCTCTGAGGACAACAAGAGGACAACCTGTTACACCCTACAGGTGTCTGGGTCGTTCAGAGTTGGGCAGAGGCAGCCCCAACCCACACTCTGACACGATTCTCTCCTGAGGAGAAGCTGGAGTCCAGGGAAAGAGCTGCCCCAAATTCAGAAGGATGCACATATAAAAAACAAAGCTTGTTTGATAACAGGACACCCAATTCATTTTGCACTTTGTTTATTCGGATTTATAAGCCGCATTATCTAAGGCCTGGGATAACTAAAACATGCTCTTGCTGTTTTTCTTCTTTAAAAACATACATCATGTGAAACCATGGTTTAATGTCATGCATGTATCATGCTCCCACCCCTCTCCCTGCCTTCCTGATTTCTTGGTGTGCAACAAACCATTGCTTGCTGTTATATCGAAGCTGGGCAAAGTGTTGTATACTCAAAATGCAGTGTGTCCCCCCCCCCATTGTTAGCCCCGAAATGGAAAACGAGCAAGGTCCCAACCGAAGAATGGCAACTTAAGTTGACAGAATATGCACAACTTGCAGACTTAACAAGATGAACATACGTTTAAAGAAGATTGGAAAACGTTTATTGAATATGTAGGAAATAATTGTGTGCAGCTTAAACCGCTGGCAGCATTAAGATAAATTCAGCAGTGCAAATAAGTTTTGATGGGTGCAATAATGGAATACTGAATGGTATAGTTTTTATAAAATATGCAGGGATTTATGATATGTAAAATGAACCATGGAAAGAGAAGAAGGGAAATCACTGATATCCTAAGGATGTAAAATGAGTATTTTAAATTGTAAAACAGAAAATTTAATAAAAATTATGTATAAAAAACAAAATGCAGTGTGCTCAGATGGAATAGCACACTGGTTTGCTATAAACCATGGAGTTGAGAGAGAATCAGTGTACATGAAGGGAGAAGAGAAAGGATGGAGGATGTGTGTGCCCAAGGCTCACCCATTTAACATGTGAATCAGCCTCAAGGAGCAACAACCCATAATCTACTTTTTTTTTAAAAAAAAGATTTTACCGAAGATCAGTCAGCTAATACCCTGCTCATATTTTCCCCCTGAGGCACCTTCTCCTCCAAAGCAGTGGAACTGAACGTGGCCCTACTACTGCTATTGCCTGGGGTGGGAAGGGGACTGACCTGACTGAGGGGCCACTGTCCACTTTGATGACTTGTCTCTCTTGACCAGGTTCATCCTCCAAGATCTTGGTGATGAATCTGAGTCCAGCCATCTGCAGCGCAACCTCAGAACTAGATTTCTGGATTACATCCACAACATCTGCTAGCTTCTCCAGTGAGTTCCTCTTCCCTGTCACCTTCAAGCTGCAGAAAGCTGACCAGGATCAAAACACCGATCAGTACAAGCCACCACACCGTTTCAAACGCTCTCTTGTCTAGAAACACCATGACGCCCCTTTATATTCCATTCTAGCTTCCCTCAGCCCACAACCAGTCTCTCTGGGATTAAAAAAACAACAACCCAAAACCTTCCCTCAGTTACTTGACCCCAAATGAACGGAGGTGGGGATGCTGTCTGGCACACTTACTTTTGGCTTTCTCATCCAACGTGTCCGGAAATGAAAGGCCTTCCACTTTGAGGAGCTCGTTAATCAGCTGTGTGTCAGTCTTCTCTGCCGCCGATGGAGCTGGAGAAGGCACTTCAGCTGAGAGCGACTCCTTCTTTGGCTTTTTGGACGCCATGCCTTCAGAAAGGCTGCCACAATCCAGGGGCGTAACGTCCGCATTTTGGCAGTTCTGCTCTGTCCCTGCTTTGCTGAAGGAATACTTGAGATAGACGTGGGAGCTATGCAGGTCGCTGCAGGTGCAGCCCTGGCAGTACTTGCTCAGGAGCTGCAGCACCTTCTTAGCCAACTCTACCGACACCGACAGCTGGATCAGGCCTTCTTCGTCTAGCTCTGACACCTTGAAATAAAAAGAGACAGTTACAAGTATGCCGCCGACTCCCATGTGCTTCTCAAGTCTAGCCACAACCACTGGAAGCAGAAGGTACAGAGGCCACCCCTCCAAGAGACCCAGCCACAGAAGAACTGCGAGAACATAGCTTGTGGGATGGCAGGTCACACTTTTGATACAATGATCTGGTAAGTAGGAAGGGGACGTTCCTGTGTCCTCCCTCCCAGGAGCATTGCATGCTTCTCCTCTTTCTTCTCATGCTGGATTCATTCCGCTTACCGCCTCTTCGTGATTTTGCTGGATGAACTGGACCACTTCCTGCTGCTCCTGCTGTTCGAGCTTCTTAATGAAGAAGAGGAGCTCCCACCATTCAGCCCGGCTCAGCGTCCCAGAGTTCTCATTCATCCGATCCGTCAGGTATGGCAGAGAGTACAGTCCTCCAAGTGGCTTGCAGTAGAAGGTCTTAGTAACTGCATGCAGAGGAAGAAAGCAAACTCTCCTAGGCCCTCTCCTGATATACATGAAAACTCAGGCCCATTTCGTAAGTTAAACAAGCAGCTTGGCTTGTGCCCACAGCTCCATCCAATGTTGTTCCCAAGGCAGGGAATAAGGTACCGCGGTGGATGAAGAGAGTTGGTGGTGAAAAGGGCAAGAGAAGATGTAAAGCTAAAGAGAGGAAAGGGAGGTTTAAGTATACGGCGAGTCTACACGCAACGTGGATCACACAATAAAAGTATTTCTGTGCTGCATCGCTTCAGACCACGCAAAAGCGGTCACATATATGAATGCTTCTTTCTTATGGGGGGAAAACTCCATATGCATAAAAACCTAGCGTGACAGCATACACAGTAGCCTAGAACCAGGTGGGCTAATTTTCTGTATGCAAGAAGTGTCAATGATATGATGGAGGAATAGCTTTATGAAGTGATCTGTTGTTTCCACTGACCAGACCACAGTTACATAAATAAAGGTGGAGAAGTAAAAGACTGGAGATTTTCATCCAAACTTATGAGGTATAGCAGCAAGTGTCGCTATTTAGTTTTATGCAAATGTGCAAGCAGGAATTGTCCACAGTCTAGGACTTGCTGATCAGAAGGTCAGCAGTTCGAATCCCTGCAACAGGGTGAGCTCCCGTTGCTCGGTCCCAGCTCCTGCCCACCTAGCAGTTCGAAAGCACATCAAAGTGCAAGTAGATAAATAGGGACCGCTACAGCGGGAAGGTAAACGGCATTTCCGTGCACTGCTCTGGTTTGCCACATGACCCAGAAGCTGTCTGCGGACAAACGCTGGCTCCCTCAGCCTATAGAGCGAGATGAGCGCCACAACCCAAGAGTCGGACACGACTGGGCTTGATGGTCAGGGGCCCCTTTACCTTTACCTTACCACCCAGATGCCAAGCTTGGTTAAATGTTACAGCTCTGTCCAACAATTCTTACCTCGATGGCTAATGGACTACGTGTTGTGGCACAGCTGAGGAAACCTGACTTTAAGGTTACCCATGCTAATGTCACCTTTGCAATGTGCAACAAGGAATGGTTGACTGAAAAGAACAACCTGAAGGAAAAACCTCACAAATGGCTACCGGGCAGGGCAGAGGAGAGACAAGGGATGTCTGCTAAGCTAGACAGGAAAACAAAGCTGTAGCGCTCCTGGAAGAGGAGGAGGAGGAGATATGTAAATTCAGTCAAGAAAATATTCTGAATTATTCCATGATAAATCATTTTTGTGGGCAGACATAAAGATGCAACACAATTCTTCCTCTCTAGTGATCATTACAAAAGGAATATATCTAAAAAGTAGAAAGAAAGCAAAACAAGCAATAAAGGTGACACCCATAATAATGCATATATGTTTACAAATGCACACAGTGCATCTAACCTCACCTGTGTGTAGCTGCAGGTTCTCTGTTATACTGGAGACCTTTTCTTGGGCAGCTTCCTCTTCAGGCTGCTCCCCAGAGCCTGTAATCTCTATCATATGCCAGTGCACCCAGTAGGTGCGGCCCGTGGAGTGCCACAAAACCTGTGAGGATGAACAGAACTTCATGGTTAGAACTAACTTCCAGCCCAAATCTTCTGTGCCGCAGATGCAGAACAAAAAAGCTGGCACAGGTGCATACATTATGCGGCAAGTTTAAAGATGTAGGGAACAGGGGGTACTTATTATTTCGTGGTAATGTCAATGATCAACACAATCCTTGATCATGTTGTAGGAATCAAGTTGTGACCCATTTTTTTGCATCGTATATAATTTCATTTGGCAGAATTAATTCAAGGCCATTCTAGGGCTGGCACACCAGTTAACTGGCTGGTCAAATATTGTCAACTCGCCAGACAATGCTCTGCAGTCAAATGTTCCAAGAATTTCATTGTTTAGGTGGTAGAACGCCTTCCTTATTTAATTAAGCTCTTGTCTGTTTAGCTAGGGCAGGAGTGAGGGTTGCTTGCCCCTAGTCCTGAAGAAAACCTAGCAGTGGAGCTAAGCTTAACAGAATCTGCAAGGCAGACCAAAGACCCATCAAGTTCAGCATTCTATTTCCCAGAGACTTCCAGAAAGAGTACATTGAGGGCATGGAGGCTGAAAGGGAGACTCAAGAGCAGGCTCCTTAGCCTTGTGCTTGAGGTATGTGGTTCAAAACTAATACCAACTCCCTCTCCCAGCACCCTCCTTGCACATTAAAGTCCAGGAAAGAGACGATGGGGAGAAGAAGTGACTCGAACATAAAGAGGGGAGCTACCCCTTGAAGAATTATTTGCAGAATAATACTGCAGAAATATACTGGGGAGGAGAGGACTGGACCGAAGATACAAACATATGAAGAAGAAAAAATAACCTGAACACAGAACAACACTATGTTAAGTCTTAGAAGCACCAAGTACAGTATAGTGATTAAGATCAGTAGAAGAGATGGATGAGCTGAAGACCAAAGCTCAACAAGCTTGCCTTAGATCAGGCATAGGCAACCTTGGCTCTCCAGATGTTTTGGAACTACAACTCCCATGATCCCTGACCACTGGCCCTGTTAGCTAGGGATCATGGGAGTTGTGGTTCCAAAACATCTGGAGAGCCAAGGTTGCCTATGCCTGCCTTAGATCCAACCACAGAAGCCTTTTTTGTGTGTGCAAAAGTCTTGGGCAACTGCCAGCTACAGCCAACTCCTTCTTTATTCAAGCTGTGACCTTAGCATCTCACGAATACCAGGCCTCTCAGCTGCCGCAGCCTAAATTTCCTAGATGCTTAGCCCATGATTTTCTGCTAAAAGCGGTGACTTGTTTTGCATATAATCTGGCAAACCTTCTCACCAGACATGTTGTTAATAAGGAATGTATCATCTTGCTTCTGTAACAAAATAATGAGCAACATAACTGAAGGAACATCATGTGGACAATTCAGTCTTCTGCTGTATCCTCGCCGCCCACATACAGTACGGTATTCTTTCTGCACATGGAATTCCCTGGCCAACACCCCTTCCACTCCCCAACCTCCTTTTCCCTATTATGCACATGCATCCAGTCAGAAACGCCTTTAGCTCAGTTGGTAGAGCATGAGATTCTTAATCTTAGGGTCTTAATTCTTATGAATACGCCAGCAACATTTCAGATTTGACATCAGCCTGGATGCGGCTGGTGTCTGGGTGTATTATCTAATAAAATAATACGAAACTTCAAAATCAGAAAGTATCCAGTGTTTGGGTGAAGGACAGAGTATCCTTGGTTATACCTAAATGTAGACCGTTTTTTTTACAAGCAAACAACTCTAATTTTTATTCCAATCACCATCAAAGCAATTGTGCAAGAGCTATCGGCTTTGTTCCAGTGTTACAGGCAGTGTTGCAGATATCTGAGGCCTGAATCTGCCATATATAGTAGATTCAGGCCTCAAATATCTGCAGCACTGCCTCTTTCCTTACAGAGCCTCTTGGGTGCCCCCTAAGCTGTGGGACACTCTCTCCACCTACATTATACAGCTTCTGGAGGATGCTGATGACGCACCTCTTTGCCTTGCCTTTTGACACTTAAGGTGTATATTTTTAGGACCCGCCTTATCTTCATGAGGGACGCAGGTGGCGCTGTGGTCTAAACCACAGAGCCTAGGGCTTGCCGATCGGAAGGTCGGCGGTTTGAATCCCCGCAACAGGGTGAGCGCCCGTTGCTCTGTCCCAGCTCTTGCCAATCTAGCAGTTTGAAAGCATGTCAAAGTGCAAGTAGATAAATAGGTACCATTTTTTAGGAAAAATTCAGAACTGTGTTGAAAGTTCCTCTGAAGTTCAGGTTTCTTTCCACTGCAGTTCACTGGCTCTCTCTACAGATGAGAATCTCTAAATGGCATTCTTGGAGGGCACCAGGTTGAGAAATGCTGCCTTATGGGGAAAACATCCTCAACATGAGCAAAATTCAGTTCTAAATCTTTCCCACTACTCTAGATGATCTTAAGAGTGGAGGGTGTAATTTCAGTTCTCATTCTCCCTCTGGTTACTCAACACTGAGGTAATATCTACAATTTTTGTGTCTGTGCATAAACTCTTTAAAGAATACTTGTTCTAACTATCCAATATTATTGCAACATCATTATTTTCTGGCCTTGGCAAAGTTCACGCTGCAAAGTAAACTGCTACTGAAAGAATCATTTCCATGGCTCCGCGCTCCAGCTCATCTCCACCATATCCCTATAATGTAAACATATTTTCAATTTCTAGAAGGCAGTTACAGAATAAATCTCTTTCCATCTATTCTTCCCTTGCTACATTTTAAATAAGAACCTTCACATTTCTTCTATATTGTGCTATGAGCAAAAAAGCTCTTCCCTGGCTGTTTTTCAACTCCTTTAATAATAAAACCTAGGAAAAGTTGAGACAGCTAACGGGTACATTAACTCACTGGATATCAGACTGAACAACAGTTTCTTATACTACTCCCCTTGCTCTCATTTGTACCCAACTTTGGAAGAATTATAATTGTTTATTCCTGTAGTCAATGCCAGGAATTTCATGCACCCTCACTAATTAGGTTTAAAGTACATGATATTCAGATATCTTCATCAGGTGATTTCATGGTTACTAAGGCTCTTAAGTATGTAATGCATAACCCTTTACCTAGCCTAAGCTATTCTCCTTTCTCTCTCTCTCTCTCTCTCTCTCTCTCTCTCTCTCTCTCTCTCTCTCTCTCTCTCTTTTAAAGTGGTCTCAGGGCTGGAAAAATCCCCAGTGCTGCTCATACTAGGTTTCTGAAATTTTGATCCAACCCCCTGAAGCTCAGATGGCTAAATCTGAGAGGATGAAGCATACTGAAACTGACTTCAAGAATATGATTTCGTATTTCAGTCTTGCATGGTAAGTGGCTTCAACCCTACACTATGCGTATTCCAGCCATAAGCTGGAATTTAAACCAGAATACATTAACCAGACAAGAAAGCGTTCCTAAAGGCCATCTGAGGACATAGGCTAGACTGAACAAACAATGAGGATAAGAAGAAGCTATACTACTGAAATCAGGGAAGGGGTGAACAATATTTAACTATAACTTCAGAGATTGATAGCCAGGCACATAAAAAAG
Source organism: Zootoca vivipara (assembly GCF_965207765.1). Lineage (NCBI taxonomy): Eukaryota > Metazoa > Chordata > Lepidosauria > Squamata > Lacertidae > Zootoca > Zootoca vivipara. The sequence continues at coordinate 101,718,987 of NC_142586.1, forward strand.
GTAATTTGACCAGACACACAAACAATAAAATGCCATCTGACTTGTACAAACCGGCAAAAATGGGATACAAAATAAGCATTCAAACAAGTTTCAGAAAGCAAGCAGAGCAACAAACCCCACGAATCAACATTATAACTTTAATAATGGGAAGGGCATATTTCACCCAGGTAGGGGGTTGCAAAAACAGGTGGCCTGAAGTTTCTGACCTGCAGCCATCCTGCCATGAAGAACATAAAACAAATAAAAAATCTTCCTTCTAATGTAGTACACACACACCCAATTCCATGATTAAACCAATGAAAGATGCAGCAGTTCTAAATGCCACTTAACCATTCCACCGAAAGGAACCCCCCCCCCTGAATCCTGGGAGGAACAACACTGCAAGTTCTACCCCTCCATCCCCCAAATCTTTCTCCTGCTCTGCTCCATCCTTCCTTCCTTCTTTCTCCAAACCACGTACCTGTACAGGGGGCATCCCACTATTGCTTTGGCGAAATTCGCCCACGTCTCCGACATTGATCTCCTCGTAGTCTTCCAGCATGCGCACGGTCATCCCCGGCTTCAGGTTCTCCTGCACATACTCTACATAGCTGCTGCGGTTGGAGAAATCTGACAAAGTCAAAAATCCCTGCCCTTGCTTTTTCCGTGGCGACGGCTTTGGGGTGACCAGAGGTACCTGAACAGCAGTACAAGTGGAACCCTTGGGTTGGAAGATGGAGCGGACGACTCGAGGCTGCATCTCCCGGAGGGAAAGCTCCCTTTCCTGGCTGCGGTCCCACCCCATGACCCGCACCAGCTCCGAAATGAGGTTTGCCATGGCCATGCTGAAGTCAAACTCCCGTTGCACCCGACTCTTTTCCCCAAAGTTTGCGCTGGGGGCTGCACAGTCTTGGCGTTCCCCTCCCAGTTCTGTGGTGCTGTTAAGCTTGTCCATGAGGGAGGTGACACACAAATAGCGCTTCACCAGAGAAAACAGCAGCTTCCCTGGAATCTGAAAGAGATGCAGTGTATCAGGCCAACAGCTAGAAAATTATGTTCTCCCCCTAGCTCGCTGTTGAGCTAGACCCTAAATCATCCTGCATTATATCTCCATTTCCTATGAATTTTCTGCCCCTGGAAGTTCTTTCTTCTGGCTTTCTCCAAACTCACTGCCCTCCACCTCCACACCAGGCAAGTCCCTGGATTACCCCAGCCAATTAACATCCTTGATCTCGGTCTTTGGGTCATGCCACCCTTATCTCATCTGCTTCTCAGACATGCACTCAAATCCTTGCATTTCCAACCATCTGTCTTCTTCCTGGCCATATCAGAATCAGCCAGATCAGCAGGTACCTGAGGGAGATGGATGCCTTCAAAGGACATGCAGTGCTCTTCGGAAGATGTCGTCTCTGCAAACAGCTCCAAGAGGGTATAGCGGCTGTCAAAATCCATATGCTGCTCAATGCCATCCTGCTGGCTCAGGGACAAGAGAACATACGCTCGGCTTCCTGAAACCAAAACAGGCATACTCAGTGCTGCACCTCATATTCTGCCAGTGAGAGGGAGATCTTCGCAAAACAGTGGTGCTTCTCCAGCATTATACATCTGTTCTGGATTATCACATTTAATGCAGCTCTGAGATTTACATTAGAAATGTATCTTGAGCCACAGGTTAAGTCACACACACAGGTAACAAATGCATAAATGTGGTAGGTGAAAAAGCTTTTCAAGGCAGACAAGTTCTACTTTAGCAGAATGAGCATTTTTCCATCAGATGCAGCAGTTCAAGACAGCTGGCATACCCAGTCCCCCTCAAAATCACAAAATGTAAAACAAAACATGGTTCTTAACCGGAAACTGTTCTTCACACGAGGTACCACTTTAGCTAATGGGGCTTCCTGCCGCTGCTGCATTTCTGTTCTCATCCTGAAGCAAAGTTCTTAACCCGAGGTACTATTTCTGGGTTAGCGGAGTCTGTAACCTGAAGCGTCTGTAACCCGAGGTACCACTGTACTCTCCTGTCTTCAACCTTTATTTTCATCACCATGAGAGCCTAAACTTAGTTTTTCCCTATAAATTAAAATTGGAATAGTAAGATGGAGCCAGCTGATCATTTCAGCTAGCCACACTGATTCCTCCCACCCTTATCCCATAGGCTTAAATGAAAGTTAATGCTAATGTTCTCTGTCTTAACCAGAATCTGAATACAGAATTTGAAGCTGGTTTATACATTCTGGTTAGCACTGGCTATTATTAGGGAGAACAGGAAAAGAGCTTGGGAATGTACATTAGAGAAATGATTATCCTGTTTCCCGCTGGAAGTTTTACAGTAACCTCCTAAAGCCAAAATTGTGTATAGTCAGAACACATTGGGTGCAATGGCGGATGGGATTGCCAAAGTCTCTCCCCTCCCCAAACATCTGTACCCCCTTTTTTAAAAAAAATTGTCAAGCATGTAAAGCTGAGTTAAATGTTCGTATATCTGTATCAACTGCCTGCCAACCTAGCAGTTCGAAAGCACGTCAAAATGCAAGTAGATAAATAGGAACCGCTACAGCGGGAAGGTAAACGGCGTTTCCATGTGCTGCTCTGGTTTGCCAGAAGCGGCTTTGTCATGCTGGCCACATGACCTGGAAGCTATACGCCGGCTCCCTCAGCCAATAATGCGAGATGAGCGCGCAACCCCAGAGTCGGTCACGACTGGACCTAATGGTCAGGGGTCCCTTTACCTTTACCTTTTGTATCTGTATCAGCCCCAATAAATGGCCAATGTAGAATAGATATACTTTCAAAACCTCAGAAGCCCAAGAACCAAACAAATCAATTTCGGTCCACAAACCAGGGTGGATAAAAATCAATGATTTTTTAAAAAAAAATCAAAAAAATCGGATTTTTTTGATTTAAATCGGATTTTTTTGATTTAAATCTATTTTTTTGATTTAAATTGGATTTTTTTAAATAAAATGCTTTTTGAGGAAAATATATTACCATCCAAAGGTTATTCCATCATGAAATAAAGATTAGTTTTTTAATTATGTAGAATAAGGTTGTATATGTTTAATTTTGGGGGTAAATAAATTCCATTAATCCATTCACAATGTCATGCTCTTCCAGAGGTTTTTTGTAAGATTATTGGGCAGTTTCTCTGCCTACAAGATATTATCACAGATGCTTGGTTTACTTTTGCAGTTCTCAAAACTGAATTTGACTCAACAGAGATCACATGCCTCTTCTTCACAGCAAAAATGTTATAACATGAACAGAGTTGAGAAAGAGACCTTAATCCTATTGTTCTACAAACCTATGAATACAGAAACAACCCCTTCAGTGCTAAGTTTCAAGAAGTTCAGTGAATAGAATAGAAACAATATTTTTCTGATTGTTTGGAGTGGACAGTATTTAAGTTTTTCATGTGTAGGCTGGGCTGACAGTCTAAGTTTCTTTTTATATATATATATATTGTTTTTGTTTAGCCAAATTAGTTAACAAACATGGATGTTTGTTTAAGCAAATAATATATGCTGTAATGTTATTGTTTCAGTTGAATAAATCTATTTAAATTGTTATTATTAAGGTAATTATTATTTTTCTCCTTCCTAAGTACAACAGTAAAGTTGTCCAAATATGAATAACCTATTAAACTGGGGATAAAAAACTAATATGAAAAGTTGTTATTCTAAAAATCTTCATCTACTTGCATATTAAAGTTATACCAGCAAGAATTAGTCTTTATGTAGAAAACTGATTTAAATCAAGCCTTACTGACTAGTGATTTAAATCGTGATTTAAATCGTGATTTAAATCAGTTTGATTTAAATCAAATCCACCCTGCCACAAACATTTAATAGCTATTACACACCAGTGACAAATAACTGCCACCAATTTGATCTAGACTCACTCAACCTTTGCTTATTTACGATATGACAAGAAGCCAGAACATTCTTCCTCCTCCTTTTCCCACTCCGATCCTATATTTTTCACTACATCTCTTAGGAGATGACAACAAAATTGAGAATTAGTGGAAACTGACAGTTCAAAAGTCCAGGGTATAACTATAAGAAGCATAGGACATTTTAGAAAGTTCAGTCACACAGTTTCTGAAGACAACATGTCCTCAGAAATTAAGGGGAAATGTTTATGATTAAGAAAGTGGGGGTCTGAGGAACAAGAACAATAAGCTCCATCTAATGCAATGTCTCATTTTATACCGAGAATGTTTTTGCAAAATTGTACAATACAAAATGCAGACAACATAAAACACAGCTTAAGGGCTTTTCTTTACATTATCTTCCTGGGAATCCAGAAAGGACCTCAGTTGCTCTCAAATATAATGGGCACTATTTCTTGGTTATTTGTTTTGTTTCTGTCTAGTATGCAGTTTGTCTGGTATGGCAGGTTTACCACAATACATATCTATCAGAATGAGAGTGTGTGATGTGGTGGCAGGAATAAGAAACTGTCTCCAAAATGTTTGCCATGACACATACAAGGATGAAAACCAGAAGGTTATTTTAAAAAGAGAGACAGAGGAAGTCTGGAAATGTTCTGAGTGGTACTTAAATATGTAGCCGGGTTGTGAGAAGCTGAACACGTAGGAGCAGAAGCAAAGATCAAAAAGGCCTGTAGAGTTTTAAGGAATTGTATTCCTGGGGTTTTGTTACACAGTCAGGGGCAGGCATTAGTTAGTTGTAGGAGTGAGCATTCAGGTTGCATGATGGCACCTGGCAAGTTATTACTGGGTAAAGTAACATTTGGTTTTCATCTAGCTTTGTAGGCAGTGTAAGTCCTTTCCAACTAATATATAAAATGTAGAAATATTGGCTTTAGCATTCTTTCAACCACTCTTGTTTAAGGTTCTTACCATAAATAGCCCTGCCCATTTCCTAATCTTTGTGTTTTAAAAAGTTTACATCAAGCAGCTGTGAGATTCTGGCTTAATGAATCATGAGTTTTAGTGCAAGATTAATCTCTGTGTAGGAAAAATATGCATTCTGGAACATATGAAGGGCAGTGCTAATGTCTTTTCCACCAGAGGATCACAGATTAAGCAGCTGATAGCCAAACAATAAAACCATAATGTCCAAGAACTGCCCCACATTACTTTTTTTCAGTGCAAAGTTAATCTCAGTACATGGGAAAAGGCAGCACAGTAAGTTGGTGTCAAGAGTTTTAGAACTGAGTTCTGTTCTCTAACAGCAAGTTGGTCATCTCTCTGTGCCTCCATTTCTTCCTGTTGTAAAAAAAGAGTATACCTGCTAATACAACAGAGATGTATAATCAACAACAACCATTCTTGCTAATGGTCTGTCTGAATTTAGTTTCCACCTTCTTTTCACCACGTAGATAAGGGTGAATTGGAAAATGAGCATGTTTTGAATTTCTTTTACTTTCTCTCATAATTAGTCAAGCCAACAAATATTCAATGGAAATTTAAGACTTGGAGTGGTAGGGCTCACTGTCTCCAGGTTTCTGAAATAGCTGAAAAGCAAATTCAGGCAAAGCTTGTAATGTGAACTGAGCATAAGAGAACAACTCCAAAAGTGGATGACTAATTGTCAATGCCTGTTCCCGAGAAGCATGAAAGAAATGAAACATTCACAAAGGCTCCAAATAAATAATTATCACAATTTGTGTCAAAAGGGAGGCAGGAAAACCCTAAAACCAATTTACTTATTACATACAAGGTCAGATTTATCCTGAAACACTACAACTTACTTTGCAGACGTTTGAAAAGAAAGCTAACAAGTTTGTCCCTAGCCCTTCTAACTTAACTACCGAAACACACTGGGAATCACAGCCAAACTTTGCAAGAGCCACATCATGTATCAGTACCAACTCAATGGAAGATACAGCCGGGTTGCTGTGTTCAGAAAGTTTAAACTGGTGTAATCCATGCCTATTTAACATTTACATGGGGCAGAGGATACATGATTAGCATGCACAAGGCACCAGGCACACACTCTGATGACTCAAGAAGCAAAACTGCATTAAGGCCTCTGCTTGAGACTCTAGGCAACAGCTAGTTGACTCTACTGAACATTGTCTGCTGGTCTGTCTCAATATAAAACAGCTTCTTATATGTTTCCATGCAACTTTTTATCATTTGCTACCTTTATAGAGGTCAGCCTGTATTTGTTGGGGTGGAGGAGAATTCAAATGGAAAACTAAAGTTCTGATATGGAAAATTGAAGTTGTTATTTGTCTAATGCCACACAGCAAGACCAAGGCTGAGGTAGAATTTTAACTCCAACCTCCCAGGTCAAAGTCCAACTCTCTATTCACCTGCCCATGGTCACTCTCAGTAATCCAGCTGAAGTCAACAGTGTTCACCTGGTTTGTTAATCAAAGAAACAAGAGGAAGGCCTGCATTTTAGTGATATTTATTCTTCTTCTCCAGAGAAGACTGCCATTTTGTGCTTGTTCTCAATTACTGTCCTAATAGGTTTTTCAAGCCTTTTTTAATGTCTCATCGCGCCAGTTAATTAATACAAACAGGACTATTTAATGCAATGCAGCTTGGTTGCTCAGTTTGGCTATGCTTTGAAGTCCCAAAGTCAGGACTTCAGAGCACCTTGCTCTTGTTTTAGGAGCCATTTTCATTCAAACTGGATCAGGAAGGGGTTTGCATTGAAAACCCCTCTGAAACAAGAGAGCTGCATTGATACAGCTGCTATAAAAAGTTATTTATTCAATTTTCCAGCTCCTTGCTGCCTGCGACCTGCTTTGAAGTCCCAGCTTTGGAGCTCGACAGCACCAAATCAGCTGATGTCACTGTGGTGTCAGGAGATTGACAGGTAGGTGGGCCCATCCACTTGTTAAATTTAGCACACAAGGTCAATCCCGATGTGGATCTGGCCCATGGAGGCAAAAAGATTCCCCATTCCTGCTGTGTATTATGCTTACTATCCATCGTTAAGATCAGGATACCGTATAAAGATTTTAATCACTTTATAGCTATAAAAATCCACATCACAGAATTGTAGAGTTGGGAGGTAACCCCAGGGGTCATCTAGTCCAACCCCTTGCAATGCAGGAATCACAGCTAATGAATCCCTGACAAATGACCATGAAGAAGAGGGTTTTTTTAAAAAAAATCCCCACATTCTGAGGCTGAGACCCAGCATCTGAAAACATTTCCTGGTCTAAATACTGGGGCAATCCAGCATGGGGTGAATTTTTAAATGTTTGCACATGAACCTGAACTGTCTCCCAAAGAAGACACCAAACTTTTGTTTTCCTGAAGTAGGACCAAACCTGACTAACTTCAGTCCAATGAGCTGAATTAAAAATAAAAATCACTATTAATTATAATGATGCTTTGACTTCATGGGTAGGAGGAATATCCCCATGCCTCACAATGAAGGCTGTATCCAAAGCTGCCATCCCACACTTAATACTTCCACTTGTACAATGGAATTTCCCCTTCTCTCCTCTGCAGCCCACCCCATGCCCCCTCCTAATATAGATTTTGAGGGCATGGGGAGGGCAGAGGAAGGGGAAGTCTTCCATTTAAACTTCCATTTAAAAAGACTTCCATTTAAACAGCTAATGGAGACAGTCCCGTCTAGTCTAGTAAGAAATATTACAGTAGTAGGGAACTACAGACTGAATACTTAAAACATCAAGGTTAAAAGTATCCTAGAAATAATTAAAAATCAAGATAGCCAAGGTCTCAAGGCAAGCTATATCTATCCCCTTTCCTTTCCTCTAGAGAACCCCAAGGAAAAAGATAAACCATGCTTAATGTAAGAATGTGACAGATGAACATAGCTGCAGCATACCTCTGAGGAAAGACTTAGGGAAAACCTATCTGTCTAAATTCAAGAAATACAGGATAAACCTATTAAAACCCACAGAGAAACGTCTGAGAGGTCTGACTAAACGTAGTTCCAGCAAGGGATCTGTAATTATTCATTTAGCCCTGGAATTATCCTCAAATATAAAATGAAAGTTTCTTTAGAAGTTCTCAAGATCTTGGTTCTCCCAAGACAACCAGAAAACCACACTTTGTCTGTCCTGCAATCTAACACCACGAGGAACACAGAAACCCTCGGCAATTTAAAATGCTGCGTAAAAGAACAACAGTGATTGCAGTGTCTCTGGAGGAGGTTCAGACTTACCAAACTTGACTGTGTTTGGAATCAAAACTCTACTCAGCCCTGATGAACAAGACGACCACATTTTCAGATGCAAGATTGCTTCCTCTTATCCAAATAACAATACCGCCATCAAATGCAACAGGCAGAAGCCTTGAGCAGATTCAGCTACCCAATCCCACCCCAGGTACTCCATCCATATGAATCATTATCATTTTCCAGTTTCTCAAAGCATTCTAGGGACGATCAACAGAGAATTCCTGCATTGCAGGGGGCTGGACTAGATGTCCCTTGGGGTCCCTCCCAACTCTAAAATTCTAAGCCTGGAAGTCACCCTAGGATTTCAAACCAGGAAATCTCACCTGCATCATGGGAAGCCAGGGCTCTCAGCATCTTCCCAGCACTTCGGCGAATCTGCTTCTCCTCATTACACAGCATCTTCATCAGCAGATCCAGAGCACCTGTCTCTTTGAAGACACCCGTCAACGAGCCAATACTGGCATAGGCACTGAGCACATGGATGGTGTTCAGGATGGAGGACTCTGGGCCTGTAGTCCTGGCCATTTGCCGAGCAGCCCGCTGCACCAGGTTCCTGACATCAGCCTTCATCTCAAGCAGCGAGGCCTCATCCAGAGTGACGTCAGATGGGAATGTGCTAGGTGCCTTTTCCTCCTTTACCCGCTGCCCCTCAGGTTTCCTCTTGCCCAGCAGTGTGGGGCAGTTGGCATAAACCTCCTCTGCCGACATCCACATCAGAATATTCTCCGTTTTGCTCTCGGAGGAAGCAGCATTGGTGCTGTTCCCTAGGCTGTCCTCCAAGCTAAGGATGCTCCAGCGAATCAAGTATTCGGTGTGCCCATCGTGGCCACGGCGCTGCCGGATTAGCTCCTCAGGATAGGCCTGCAGTTTGGGCCCAAGATGCACCAGCAGATTTCCATTTCTCCTCTCGCCCACCATGATGGAAGATATATCTGTGAACAGCGAAGGGAACAGGTTAGGCTCCTGGGAGATATCCGGGCTAGGTGCCCCATGGTGCCATAACTAGAGGCACCAAATTGTTTTAAGTAAAAATGTTGGTCTGGTGCAAAATGCATAACATCAACTATGACGCCTTGTACCCGTGGGGACCCCGTCATACACTCCGTGCCAGACAGACTTCTCAGTGTCACTGGCTTCTCTCTTACAAGTGCGCGACACTTAATACACATTTATAAACATTTTGCTCCAAGCCAAGGGTTCCTATCCTTGTTCACTGAAAAGCTGACATGACCCTGAAGGACTCCTGGTGTATCATGCATTATTACATTGCAAGCCTGCAGGCAGGGAACATGGTTTCCATTCAGTGCTCAAAACTAGCCAGGCACCAGGTGCGTTTTGTGACTGGTGCAGGTCCAATTGTGACCACATGGAGATTTCTGGGTGCTAGGTTGGCGTCTGGGAAAAGCAAAATGTCACTTAGAGAAGGACCTGAACTATTTTCCTCGAAGCTTGAATTCTGGATTGTTTTATCAGAGTCATAATGTGTTGTAAACCACTTAGAGATTTGTTCTCTTCTAATAGGAGAGAACTATATACTGTGAATCAGGCAGCCAAGGACTATAGACGCTTCTCTTTTATTAAGAGTTCTGCTGCTAGAATTAACAAGAAGAAAACACACACTTCTCCACAAGAAAACACATTTGCTAATAAACATTGGCCACATAAAATTCACTGAGAGTTGCTGTGTTTTTTTAAAGTAAAACCAGGAAACTCATTTATAGAAACAAAAGATGACCAGATGTCAGGTCTAAATAGAGGAGATCCGAGCAATCTTCACACTATGAAAATCTTCTCTCCAGTCCAGGAAAAACATAAGAACATGCCAGCATCCCTGTTCTTTATTTGACAAGATCAAGGTGAACTATTTATTTATTTAATTATCAAATTTGTATGCTGCCCACCTAAAGATCACAGGGAGGTTGGTTCACAACATAAAATCATGCACAAGACTTTATTTCTTAAAATTCTATATGCTGCTTGACTTAAAGAAAACCTCAATGCAGTTTATAAAAAGATAAAACAATAAAATCAATTTCTGAAGAGCTTCATTCTCCTTGCCCAAACTCTTGTGCCTCCCCTTTCCAAGGTCAGAAAAATGTGTGTGTTCCTTTCTCTAACCCTCCTAGATGGAGCAGGAGACAAATCATATCTACACTTCAGTGTTAAACAATCATTCCTTCTCCTTGGGGAACCATAGATGGGGGAGTTTTCTAGCAGAATTCTTCGTTCTCTCACAAACTACAATTTCCAGAACTCATTGTGGGAAGTCATGACAATAGATCGCCTTCACTCCTCCTTCCTAAAGCCCCACATTGCTAGCGGAGGCAGGACAAGAATAAAAGCATTATTATTTTTTTACAGCATGTTCAATTTATCTGTGATCTGCTACCCACTGATGGGAGACGGACAGTCTAGCTCCTACTGGTAAGAACAGAGACTTAGTCATGCATGCCTTACATGCAACTTCTCCTCCTTGTGAGCCATGCTTTGCAATCTGTCAACTGTTCTGCATACTCAAGTGCTGACAGCAATGGAAGAGAGACAGACTTTGCACAGTGAAAAGAAATCAGAGGGCCTGCAACTAGGAACAAAAAGAGAAAGCAGCAGCACAGTTTAAAAGTACTGTAACTGTCTTCCAAGCACAATGACAACTTTCATTGTGGGCTAGACATTATTGCTACCAGCGCCCCCAGCCCTGGATCCTCCCATATCCAGCAACTAAAGAGGAAACCTGCCTCCTTCAATAATGACTTCAATGATTCCACTTTCCATCATGCACTGCATATTTCCTTCTGATGTTTGTATATCTCTCTCACACAAACTTAAAATGACCTTGCGGACATCGTCCGACCAGTATTTTCTTACATCTGCTAAGCTAACACCAATTAATACCGGTAATACTTCTGTGCTGGAGGCTTGGCAGACTTCTTGTCATCTGGAATAGCCTGGCTCCAAGACTGCGCTTCCATCACTCAGCATTCCACCCACGTCACGTCATCAGTGGGTTCCACTCAGTGCCAACCTCTTACTGAAACCAGCATGGAACTTATTCCTGGACTAAAAGTAATACTGTACCAAACGTCTTCTAGCCACCAATTTAAAACAACTGATCAGAATATATTGCTCTAGGGGGGCAACTCTGCTGGTCTTTGCCAGTTTTGGAAAGGAGACCTTGGGATTCAAACTGACCAGCCCCAGCCCCCACTAAAAACAATCTCTGCCCGCCTTCAAGGGGTGTTCCTTCACTGGCAATGGCCTCCAGCACAGCTCTCCAAGATAAACAAGACTTTATCCCCTTTATGATGGAAATGCTGTGGGAATTACAGTTCTCTCCTTTCTTGCATGGTGGCACCGAAATACAGCGCAAAAATCCTGGCAAAATATTTTTTATACTCTCTCTCCCATCAAGGGGCAGGAATTGAAGCCCGGCTCATCCTTAGCTGTGTTATCACTGAAAAGTGACAAAAAGCTAGTTCGTGGACCTACAGTAGTGTTGTTCTTGTTGATAGCAGTGCAATGGATGCAGTCATGCCAAACAAAATTATTTTACTTCTGAATCTGATTGTTTGCTCTCACTCTATTTCCAAGCAAGTCTGCCAAGGCTCACATTTCAAAACATTTTTTTAATCCTCAATTTCACAGGACTGCAAATTAGCCTATCAACACATTTAAAGCAGCAGAACTTCCCTAAAGCCATGTGTCACAAGAACATTAGTTTTCTCCCATCAGTTTCAAGAAACCAGTAAGTACAACAAACCGCTTGCATTATGACTATGAACCAAATCATCACACAATGAGAAACACTCACATGTGTTTTATGAGCCTGCCTCCTGTCATGTGAACTTTGGTGCTAAGGTTGTAAGATTAGACAGTTTCAAATGCAAAGGACAAACCGGAAGCTGTGGTGCTAAGGTGACATGTTTTGAAATATCCCTGCACTAACTGATAACATGACAAAAAAGAAGCTGACTTTGAATATGAACTGGAAAGAAGAAGAAAAGCCCAATATTTGCTTCTAAGAGTTAATGAACCATGGCTTTTTTTCATTTCACTTCTTAATTTTTTATTTTATTTAAACGAGATGAAGGAAAAAACCATTACACCTGTGCAATACAGACTATAAGACAAAGTCTCTCACCAGGGAGGTGCTAGAAAACAATATTCAAATGCAAAATTTATCAGTCTAGAGATGTATAAACAATATGAGTGTACTTACAGGGGGGAAAGGGGGGACATAATAACCAGATAAAATACTAACCAAATGTTCCCAAATGTTGAAGGACCCTCTGAAGCAGATTGGGGTGAGGGGAAGTATGTTCACAAGGCTCTGGATATTGTCCAATGACAATAGTTTAAATGGGAAATACAATACTGCCGTTTGTTTGTTTGTGGAAGCGTTTGGCTTTGTCATTATAAAAAGATAGTACTGTATTTTCAAATTTGGTAACATTCAAAATTGTATTTCCTTCTTGTGAGGCGTAGCACATTTTTTAATTGTGTTATACCCCACCCAAGATAACATTTAACACTTTTCCTCCCATGGATTAACCTATCTTTTTCTTAATCTTGTTTTCCAGCTCCTGTAAATGATTCTAACCATAAAAATGAAGTGTTCTTTTGGGAATCTGAGATAAAACACATATGCAATGGAAGTGTGGATTTAGATCATGCTCACAGTAAAAGTCGCCAACTTTTACTGCTGCATAAGTAACAGACACAGCAAACAGCACTGGAGAAAGATATACACAGAACAGGAAGTTTTAGCCTGCAGGTTTTTCAGATACAGATACAGAACATCTCTGATGCTCTAATTCCAAGGCTTCAACCTCAGTACAATAGACCCACATCTTATGCAGGGGTCACGTTCTGGGGATTGCTCCTAAAGCCAAAATCACATATAGTCAAAACACATTGGGTTCATTGATGGGTGGGGTTGCCAAAGTCCTTTTTCTCAGATGCCTGCCCCCTTTCCGCCCTCTTAAAAAAGATAAGGCCAAATATGTAAATGTGCACAAGTTAAACGTGTGTAATTTGTGGGCTTACTGTACTAAGGCCAACTAAAACTAGCTAACATACATTAATCACTGTGATATAGCTACAGCTCAGAGCCATTACCACAGCAACTGGCTCATTTAGCCTTGCACCTGTGATAACCTCGCCCATCAGGTGATTTATAATCAAGCTATTCCAACATTTTCTTCTTTCCATTACTTTGTATCTTGCCGACAAAGACTTGCGCATCCATTGGCAATGTCCCATAAATGTTACAACAGAAGAAGTCTTTCCCTCTGTTTTTATTTCTGTTCAGACCATTACTTGATAATCAACTTTTAATCAAATAGAGTAACTTAATCTTGGAGTAACAGTCTTTGAGAAAGTTCTAGCCAGCATGAACATGGAAAATTATTTTGCTCGTCTAGCACCAAGTGTATTTCAAATTAACATTGGAATCCTGAGGGACGAATTCTAGGTGCTACTTCATCAGATGTATGAGTCAGAACCTATTCCCTGGCATCTAAGGAATAGATTCTTACTAATACATCTGATGAGGCAGGCTCTCGCCTATGAAAATTCATGCAAATGACCTGTTACTCCATAAAGTGCAGCACTGGGAAAGATTCTGTTGCAGGGTGCATCGGCTTAAATCGAGGCAATTTTAAAGCAGTAATGTAAATTGCTGTTAAAAATACTGATTTAAAGTTTCCCACTCAGCATTTCCTAGCACAGTCCACACTGATAGCTGACATTTAAATCACATTCACGCGCAATAAGCAAAGCCTTTATACTATCTAAAAACAGTTTATCTATCACACCATACACATCAAAGGATATTAAGGCAATTTATCTGAAGGCACAGTGTGTTGTGGGTGAAACACCCCAAACTATCCAGCACATAATGGAAAGAAGAGATTCTCCATATGATGAAAAACCAAACACCCATTTGGTCAAGAATAAGTCAGAATTGCTATTAACGAGCCACTCATTAACATGAGCCGTAATGCTTGCTCTCAGAAGTCAAGCACTTTCCTCCTTTTGCGCGGAAGGAGCCTCGAACTCATTTCAGGAGAGGTCCCGCGAACCAAGTTCTATGTGAGAAAGTACCACTAGCTCACTGAAACGTCACTTCGACCCACGTTTCCCATCCGTACAGGCTCTTCACAAGAACTGGAAGTCGGGACGTTTTAATTGCACTCGGATTTCTTCTTGGAGCAGCAGTTCGCGAGCCGGCGCGCGAGATACAGATGTGTGTGCGTAAGAGAGAATTACGTTATTGGGATCGGTTCCCTCCTACATATAATCGGGGCGATCCGATTTCAATCAATGCATCCGACGGAGGAAGGTGGTCCTGTTTTTTCTGTCTCTCTCCCCCCCTTTCATATACAGTACAGGCTTTGTCGCCCGTTTAATCCACACGGCCGCTGCTCTCTCTTGAGCTTTCGGACACGCGCTCCCTTTCGGCCGCCTCCATTCAGAGGAATCCCCGCAACACCCCCAGCGGCGGGCAAATTCCCCTCACGAGTCGCTCGACTGAAGCCCCTCTGGGCAACCCGGGCTCCCTCCCCACCAAGGAGGCGGCGGTGCGGAGGCGAAAGAGAAAGCAGCACAAAGGAGCGGAGCGGGGGGACGAGGCGGAATGAAGCTCCACCGCGAAGAAGGGCCGCGGGGCGACACAACGTGGTGCTTGGGAATCGCCCCGGCTCGCCTAACGCTGAGGGCCCCTAAGCGGAGACCACCCTAGAAGGGGGCTGCTGAGGGGGAAAAGCCCCGTCCGACGCCGAGGGAGCCCCGTTACCTGCCCAGCCAAGCACCGAGGGCGACGCCGCCGCCGCTCCTCCTCCTCCTCCGCCGCCTCCTCGCCCGGCCACTCCAGCAGCTCCACAAGTTCCGGGTCACCAGGGCGCATGCGCCGGAAGCCGCGCGTGCGTAGCCCTTTCCCTTCAGTTTTAACGCCGCCGCCGCCGCCGCCGCCGCCTCCTCTAGTCTACGGGACCCTGCGAGGGACAGTTCGGACACCGCGAAGTCGCGCGCTGCTCTGTATGTTTTGTCGCTATATGGGGTGCCGAGTGAATGGCAGCTGCAAGCAATAAACGTTCTGTGTTTTTAAAGTGCAATGTACAACGTGACACTAGGTGGCGATGGCGAGCCTTATGGAAAATTCAATGTGTGTGTGTTTTTTTTAAAAAAAATACTTTAATAATAATAAGCATTTTCAGAACTTTTTAAATATGTGTGTAGATTCCACCTGAGCCGTCACTGCATAGCTGGCGAGCCCGCCTGCAGTTGAGCCCATTCTCACTCCTTTAGTTATTTAATCTAGTATTTGCATCTGCCGGATAACAAGCCCCATTGAGTACACCGGCACTTGCTGCTGAGCAAACGTGCATTAATTATTTATTATTATTATTATTATTATTATTATTATT
This sequence comes from Zootoca vivipara, assembly GCF_965207765.1. NCBI lineage: Eukaryota > Metazoa > Chordata > Lepidosauria > Squamata > Lacertidae > Zootoca > Zootoca vivipara. Next base: position 101,734,525 of record NC_142586.1, read on the forward strand.
ATTATTATTATCAATTAGTAAGTGTTTAGTCTCTTTATCTTGCTCAGGACAGCTCAAATCGACTTGCAGCCAAACAAACAGCACCCACACAGAGCACACAAATAGATACATAAACCAAGGGGGGATAGAAATACATTAAAAAATAAACTGATTGGATGCCAATCCTGGATGGGTTGCACATCTCCTGAAGGAGCAGATTCGCAGTCTGGAGGTACTACTGCTACTGGATCCAACTCTCCCTGGAGGCTCAGGCGGTCTCGGGGGCTATGAGTGTCTTTTATCAGCTGCAGATTGCTGACAGCTGCAGCCATTTCTAGATCAGGAAAGCCCTAACCACAGCAGGTAATGCGTTTTACTTTTTGTTTGTTTTTTTATTAAATTTCTATACTGCCCTTCATCTGTATATCTCAGGGTGGCTCACAGCACAAAAATCCAATATTAGAAACACAAAATGTACATACTAAATCCAAAGAGATTTTTCTATCCCTAAGATTTAGAGTCTCCCATTTTTATCGACATGCAACTCCTTGGCAAGCTGGTGGTCTGTGTTGACCCGCCAGTGAGAGATCTCCCAAGCCCTTTTCTCCCTAGCTCTACATACACTGCTTGTATTTAAGAACATAGAATGAGGCTACTGGATCAGCCCAATGGCCCATCTAGTTTCAGCATCTTGTTCTCAGTGGATGACCCGATGCCTGTGGGAAGCCTGCAAGAAGGACAGCAGCACTCTGCCTGCCTGTGCCTCCTAGCAACTGGTATTAGCTCTATATTGATCAGAACGGAAGTCACTATCAGATTCATGCAAGCTTTATTTGCTCAGCTTTAAGTGCTTTCATTAGATTGTATAGACCAGCTCGGCTAGAACAAGGCTAAAGCGCAAATTCGGTTCTTAATTTAATTTTGTTGTGATTTCAAATGACATGAAGGATTGTGTATTTGCCAATGAAGGGCCAATACCTTTATTTTAAGACACACATAATTGATATGAAAATAGTTGCATACAGTAGTTGTTATGTATTACTGAGCTGAATCCTAGAACAATAGGATTCAGAATCAGCAGTCTGATTGGTCCGCAGGAGCTACCCAATCCAACTCCAGGTGGAAGTGAATCCGCAACCTGATTGGCCTGCAGGAGCAGCCAATCAGGCGGCTGGCAGAAGTGAATCTGCAACCTGATTGGCCTGTAGGAGCAGCCAATCAGGCTGCAGGTAGAAGTCAATCCACAACCTGATTGGCCCACAGGTGTAGCCCTGAAGTAGCCAATCACGCAGGGCCCATTGTGTAAATAATGTATATAAGCAGATGGTTTGGGGAAAAGAGCATTCTTCTCTTCTTCTCCTTGATGACTATGAGCTGAATAAAGAGCATGAAATTCACTCTTGACTCCGAGTATATTTCAATAGTATTTAGGGTTCAAATACACAGCACATTGTATAGAGGGGCTTGAAGTGTGACAAAGTAAGGAGCCATAAGCACGTCGCTTGCAGACTGGTATCAAATGCCTACCCTACAACCACACACCCAGTAAGGCCGGATAAAGGAAGGAGGGGAATACAAGCTAGGCTCACAGGACCAGATAAGAAGGGAGAAGGGAGTATGGCAGTTTAGATTTCGGGAATGTATGTGCTTTTTGTAGTTAAGTTTCGTTTTACTGGAAATCATGTGTTTTCGAGGAAATCAGCCTGCTTGGGACTGTATAAAAGGATTGTGCATCCACCAGTGAGTGTGCAGGTTGCGAGCTGATTGCACTGCACCTTTGCTTAGCATATGCTGAACAAATAAATCTTGTTGTATCCTGCCTGGCATGTTGCCTCTTTGTGTTGGTTCCATTGCTCCTATTACCGTACCCGGGTGGGACTTAGGTCCTACTCCACCTCTGCTAAGCATTAGCGTCTTTATTCTAAGCATTTACAGAGTATCCTTCCCCTATGACTACAAGCAACTTTTTGAATAAAAAAGTACAGTGGTGCCTCGCTAGACGAATTTAATTCGTCCCACGGGTCTTTTCTTATAACGAAAAATTCGTCTAGCGCAGTGTTTCTCAACCTTTTTTGGGCCACGGCACACTTGCTCCATGAAAAAAATCACGAGGCACACCACCATTAAAAAAGTTTAAAAAATTAACTCTGTGCTGCCCTATATTATAATTATGACTGTAAGAAACACTTGCCAAATATTGCTTTCCGGTGGGTTAGTGTTGTGTATTGGCGGCCGCCAGGCTCGTTTGTACTGAGCTTTGGGAAAGAGGAGGAGAAATATTGCTTTCCGGCGGGTCAGTGTTGTGTATTGGCGGCCGCCAGGCACGTGACAATGCAAATCGCCCTTCTCGTCGCCGCACGTCGCGGCACACCAGCCAGCGTCTCGCGGCCAGCGGTTGAGAAACGCTGGTCTAGCGAATCCCATAGGAATGCATTGAATTTTTTTGAATTTTTTTTTTTTGCCCATAGGAACGCATTAATTGAATTTCAATGCATTCCTATGGGAAACCACGATTCGCTAGACAAATTTTTCATAAAACGAATTCGTCTAGCGAGGCAACCTCCGCTCGAAAAATCATTTCGTTAAGCGAAAATTTTGTTAAGCAGGGCATTCGTTAAGCGAGGCACCACTGTACTGTATTAAGCTCTAAACATGGGCACTTGAATCCTGCTTTTTTTTTTTTTTAGCAAATCTTATAGAAAAAAAAGCAGGGGAAACACATTATTTCTTCTAGCTTTATTTCCTCCCGTTTTGACAAAAAAAACCTCAAGGGATTAAACTTTGCCAGTTTACTGTCTATAACAGTGATGGGCAACCTTTTGAGCTTGGTGTGTCAAAATTCACCAAAAAACCAAGCATAACTTGGGTGGTGTGTCACTTCGAGAGAAAAAAACCATAATTTTGTGATATTTATAGTTTAAATAACAAAAAGGTATAATTGTAATATATAACTGTATTTAATAAACCAAAAACTAATTATTTAACCAAACAAAACCAAAAACCCCTTATTTATCAGTGCCCAGAGTTGTTGAGCTTTTTGGGGGGAGCTGCTGACCAAAGTTTTGGAGGTTTTTTGGGGGGTGCAAAAGTTGCTTTGCTTTTTGGGGGGGATGCCCCAAAGCTGCTGCACTTTTTGGGGGGGAAAGAGAACAGAAATAAATGACGAATAATACCTTCATTGGAACTAACACGCAGCACCGACATAGTCTGCCAAAGCGCCAAAAAAAACCCAGCATAGAACGGGTTAAAAAACGAACACTGTTACACCCAATCATCGTCTGCCAAAGCGCCAGAAAACAGCACAGAAAGGGTTAAAAAACCAATCTCTGGCTACCAGCAGCAGCAACAACAAAAGGATCCAGGTTTTAACAGACGAGACAAGCTGTAGCGTGAGGAGGAGCAGGAGAACAAATGGGGGGAAACCAACAACAACAGCGCGAATGGGCCGATGGGACGTGTGCCAGCAGTGAGGGCTCTGCGTGTCACGTCTGACACGCGTGTCATAGGTTCACCATCACTGGTCTATAAACTATTTTTGCACAGACAAGCTACATACAGTTGGCGACTACCTTACATACTGCTGTTTCCCCCAAGATAGAGCCTGTATACCACCTGAGGCCATGATTTTGGGAAAGTGTGGCGCAAAGACAACAAACGGAACCTGCCAAAGCGATTTCCCCACCCCAGCTCATTGTTAACCAACCCGGAGAGGATTTTCTTGGAAATGAGCCCGCTTTAACTCCATTGGACTTGCTTACATGCAAAGACTTGGGCTTCACTACAGTGGCAGGGAAGTAGTTGGCCTCCAGTGTTGCTGGAGAGTAACCTTAAATTTATAGCATTTGCAAAGACTAACAGTAAATACCATCAAGCCTACCCAGACACAAGGCTCAAGTTACATTTCTTTTATCCTTCTCTTTAGATGATGGCTTGTGCCTATTTAATTGCTTTGTGCAGTTTAGTTAGGTTTTATATGTCATTGAACCCGTACACCACTTCAAGATTTATTTACAGGTGAAACTTGGAAAGTTAGAATATCGTCGAAAAGTGCATTTATTTCGGTAATGCAACTTAGAAGGTGAAACTAATATATGAGATAGATGCATGACATGCAAAGCAAGGTATGGCAAGCCTTTATTTGTTGCAATTGTAATGATTTGTCGTTAGGTGGGTCAATTATAAATGGAATGTAATTAATGAAATGTAATAGCGATGTTTATTTTTGTATTATTGTGTAGTGTAGTGGTTAAGAGCGGTAGATTTGTAATCTGGGGAACCGGGTTCGTGTCTCCGCTCCTCCACATGCAGCTGCTGGGTGACCTTGGGCTAGTCACACTTCTCTGAAGTCTCTCAGCCCCACCCACCTCACAGAGTGTTTGTTGTGGGGGAGGAAGGGAAAGGAGAATGTTAGCCGCTTTGAGATTCCTTAGGGTTGTGATAAATCCAAACTCTTCTTCTCTTCTTCTTCTACTGTGGAATTTCAAAAAGAAAGCATTTGTAAAAATTAAAAGAAAACAAAAATAATAAGTTGCATTACTGAAATAAATGCACTTTTCGACGATATTCTAATTTTCTGAGTTTCACCTGTACCTTACTGTGCAAGCAGCTCATAACATTATTTTAAAGAAATGAAAAAGGGCAGGCCCTATAATCTGTGAGCAAGAGCAAACTTCAGTTCATTAGGGATGAGGAGAGCCCGTGAGGGAAAAATGCTGAGAAGGGTAAAACACCGCCCCTCCACCCAATTATAATAATAATTTAATAATTTCATTATTTGTACCCCAGCCACTCTCAGCATCTGACAAACACTCCCACCTCCCTGTTTGCATCACAATAAGAGACACAATTTTGGGGACCTGAATTTGCCAGTGATAACATGCAGTTTGGCTCTTCTTCAGAGAATCTGGGTTTCTGAACACCGCAGTTCAAATTCCCTCTTTCCACTTCACCCTGCAATAAATTATGAGGGACTAGCCTCCTTCAGATATATATCTCCGCCAGTTCAAAGATGCATACGACCTGTCCAATGCAGAAAGGGCTAGGAGTGTTGCTGGGGGCTCTCTTCATTTTTGGCTTGTGAATATCCCAGAACTTCGTGAGCACCCCCCATTTTGCTTCCCATTTCTGAATCCCCGAGGCAACAACACTGAGGACACAAAGTCTGTGCACAAAATGATACATTTATTGAAAGAGTATTTTTTTTTTAATACAAAAGAAAGCTCTGTACATAGTACTGCGATTACAGTCACATCCTTCCAGAAACACAACCCTGGATATTAACCCCACACACACAGCCACTCACGCGCACACACGCATACGCACGCACACAAAACCCCAAAACAATCTGCAAAGTGTGAACTAGAAAGGTCACCACACAATAAATGCCATTTCATCCCTGATAAGTGTTCTTACAAGTCAACACTTTAAATTACATGCAACATTAGCGTTTAACCTGCAGGTGCTTTTCGTAGGCAACAAAACTTCCTAAAATAGGAGGGGGAGGGACTACAGATTAAATGGAGCAAGATCCTCAGCAGGGGGTGGGGGGTTCCTGGAGGAATTTTTGGGGGGGGGGGCAGGAACCTACATCCAATCAGTTTGGTTTCTCATCCTATTTAGCAGGCATCTTTTGAGTCAGCAACATTAGAGAAAAACGGCTTTGCCGATGTTCCTCTACCCAAGCATATCCATAATCATTCACCACAAACTCCCTCTTGATACAAATATATTCTTCATACATTTCCCCTAAGTGTGGTTTTTTTTGGGGGGGGGTGTCACCTGTGGCGCTCCAAATGCTGGACTCCAATTCCCATCACCTCCAGCCAGCATGGCCAATTGTCAAGCATGATGGGAGTTGTAGTCTAGCAACTACTACAGGACCAGAGATTTCCCACCCCATTAGTGGGAGAGTACAAGTGACCATTTACCAACATGCCACCATGTGCAACTGCCTGGAGGCCAGTAATTTGTTATTATTGGCCATGTTAAGCACCCTTTACCACTCCCCCTCTACTCTCAGCTCCTGACCAAATACAAAAGGCTAGTAAAATTCTTATCACTTGGCAGGTCAACGCAGGCCACCAGCTTGCCAAGGAGTTACATGCAGATTAAAAAAAAGAGAGAGCTCTATTTACCCATTACGTCAGATCCCCTTGAACTCCCAGCACTTCACCGGAATGGCTGGACCAAATTCTCATAAGGAGCTCTTATGTACTGGAAGTGGGTTACTTTTTTCCCCTGAATGCATTTGTGGCATCCATGTCTTTTAAGGATAAAATGTTTTAACCATGGAAGGAGTGTTCAGCTCAGAGCTTAATAGAAGAATGTAGTGCACGTCTCTAAGGTGAGGCTGGAAGTTGGAAGCACACCAGGACATTGGAATTCAAGGGTCAGTCTTGCTCAGGCCAAGAGAACCAAAGGATGGTTTCCTGGACTCATGACATCCCAAGGTGGAAAATGGGAGACTTACTCTTTAGGACCTCATCTTCCAGTACAGAAACATGGTTTCCCCTCCAGTAGCTAGAGTCCATTAAATGCACATTGACTGAAGGCTAATCTACACATGCACCAAAAACAAACAAGTCTTGGGGGCATCCTAAAAGACTGGACTCAAGCCCACTCAAGTTGGAAGGTACATAGAAGAGAAAAATCAAGGTGCTAGTTGAATGGGCAGTAAGATGCAAAAATTAAATTCAGTGATACTATATATATATATATATCTATATATATAGATGTTAACTATATGTGCTAGATAGGCACATCTTTAACCTTTTTTTACCAGGGCAATAATGCAGTCATCTCACCAATGACCAACAATCTGGTACTATTAAAAGGTTAAAGATGTGCTTGTTTAACATAGTAATTCATATCTAGCTGTCACTTACAATTTTCGCTTTCATAAAGCCAACTAAATTTTTGTTTCGCACACCTGACAAAATGGGCCTGAGTCCAAGAAACCTTGTGCTGTAGTAAATCTGTTGGTCTCTTGCAGCAAAAACGACCAAGTGTCTTGTGGCACCCTCAAAGACTGACACTGCTACTACCCCTTTGGAAATGTGACTTGAAGAGAGGTGGTAGAACAAACTCTATTCCTTACGCTGCAGTAGGGGGGGGGGGGACACAATTTTGGAACGCTTTCTGACATTTACAATACTAGCACACCAGGGAAGAAACTGTGCTAATTCTGTGTTTCATATGGGAGTATTCAGAGGCACCCCTTGGTCAGAAGTTACAGAGTCCATTTTACCAAAATACATAAGCGGGTGTGAGTGAGCTGGGCTTAATTTCCACAGTATGGTCAACTCCATTATTATTATTAATAATAATAAAAATATTAAAATTTGTATACCACCCTTCATCCGTAGATTTCAACTGAAGCAAAGTTGGGAAAGGGGAAAATAAAACTTAAAAAGAAAGTCACCCTTCCCTCCACTGTCAGGACCTTCCCATCAAGCTTGACCCAAGTGCTTGAGGCAGGAGAACAGCTTAAACGCTAATGTTGATGGAAATAATTTCATAAAGGTGACAATACAAATTGAAAAGGCCCCTTTCCTCCTCCTCCTCCTCCTCCTCCTCCTTTTCCCCTCCCCACCCCATGGCCCTTTCTTCCCCACCCACCCGCACCCCAAGTACAAACCCCATGAAAACTGTACAGGAGCCAGACTTTTAATTCCTTTGAGAATTACATAAATACTGAGTTTAACATTTAGAAAAATAAAGTCCTTTCCCGCCCCCCTGAAGGCTTCTTTTGTCTTTTTTTTTAGTTTTAAAAAAGGATTTCAGCAGCTGCTTCCTTTCTCTAAAAGTCTGCAGCCTCCTTGCTCCAAAGTAGGCCTGTGTGTGTGTGTGTGTGGAAGGGGGATAAAGAATTCCTTTCCTGCGCCACTTCCGGATTGGTTAAAATGAAGTGCATGATTGTGTGGCAAGAAAACTATCCAACGGCAGAGTGCTTTCCCCAATGGGATAGCTTCATCACATGCACACCCCTCCCACTGGTAGCACCATGCCCTTCCTGATCTCCCTTGCAGCTATTCCCTTTTTGTTTTGTTTTTTGCATTTGCTGACCCCAAACCACGGAGCTACACAATAAGGAATTTTCTAAAGCACAAAGACCTGACGGCGGTTGTCGCCTTACTCATCCGGCGCTGCCTTTCTCCTGCCGGGGAGGTGCGTTCCCACCACTCTTAAGCCTGCCGAGTCCTAGCCAGTCCCAACTGAGGACGGTAGACTCGGAAGCAGCAGGTGCAGGCGGAACACACTTTCAAGGGGACGAATCGTCTTGTTTTCGGGGGGATGGGGTGAGAGGTCTCAAATCGTGGGCACAACAGCCTTGGGAAGGCCTGTGGAGTTCAAAACTTACAAAAATAGAGCTTTCCCTCTGCTTCTGACACTTTTCCTTTACATCCTTCTCCCCGATTACTTAGAAAAAGGGCCGCGGCTCAACTCCTCGACCTTCTCAAGAGGGACAGCCCCTGCAAATACGAACAAAGCTTGCCCGAGAGGATGCATCCGTTGCAACGATGGGGCTTAATGGTTGCTGGGTATGACCCAAGGAAGTGGGCAGGGCGGTGTTTAAAAGCGCCCTGACTGGCAGTGAAATGTGTTTCGCTGCTCGCTCACACACCCTGGGGCACGTGCTCCTAAAGCCGGCAGGTTCTCGCCAACCAAACACAAGCTTCGAGGGAAGGAATGGTTCCAGGGTTGCCGCCAATGTGCTCTTGCCTCTCCTCGCCCAGTTTCTGACCACCCACAACAGAGCCTAAGGGGAAGGAGGGCACCGGCGGGAGCGACCCCTCTTTGCAAGCCAAGCGTAAGAGGCAAGGGTCGCTGTGCTGAGGCCAGGCCACAACACATCACTGATTTGCTTGAAGGCACATTGCTGCAGCCAGCTGGACAACCTGAACCTGGGGGTGATGGGGGTGAGGGAGAGAGAGAGAGAGATGACCCTTTGCTCCAGCATAGGTTAAAAGTGAAAATAAAATGACAGCAGAAACAAGAGGCTCCCTTTTGGATGACGATGGCTTCAGACCCTTCTGCGTCCCAGTTTATCTCCCTGCCACAGTCTTGGCTGCTCAGGTTGCAGACTGAGCTGAGGAAGTTCGTGGACATGCTGTGCAGAGGGGGAGAAGGAGCTCCCGCTCTGGCGATGACGACGGAAGGTTTTTCTTCTTCTATATATTATATACACATGGCGGAGTAAAGTTCCCCCACACACGAGAGACACGTTTCTTTGGCTGGAGTGAGGAGGGGAAAACAAAACCAAACAAACACACACACACACACAAATAAAAGCACTGTATATGCAGCGTCCAAAGGTAACAAAGCAACCCCCCCCTTAACAGCCCAGGCTCAGCTCCCTGCCGCTGGCCTCAACAGCCACTTTAATATGTGTTTTTGTGTGTGTGTGTATTTGTGCGTGTGTGTCAGTGTGAAGTGTTGAGAGAAAAGGAAAGAAAACGTGAAAAAGGCAACAATAAATAAGTGACAGAGTCCATAGAAAAACAGGGACCGCAGAGATCCTGGTGCAGCTTTGGGAGCAGCTTTGGGAGCCACGCACAGGCTTTAAAAGCCGGAGGCAGCCGCTGCGGGTTTGGGTGCCAGGGAGACACCCTCTCCTCTGTCTCTCTCCTTCTGCCCCCCAGGTTCCCCCTCCCTCCCCCCAGAGTTGCTCAGTCACTCTTGGAGCCATGCGATGTGTCCAAGTTGACCACTTGCAGCTCTGTCAAGTTGGTGCTGCTGCTGGACTGCTGCCCGATTACAGCCATCTGCGGAGGCAAAAGAACGAAGGAGGAACTGTTAAGCAAAGGAGCACTTGCCTCCAAACAGCACATGAATTGCTTGTTTTACTTACCTCTATCCTATATTTATATACAACCCCTCCCTCTCCCAAGGCACCCCAAGGCAGTTAAAATAATCTTAAAACTAAAAATGATTAAGTCAGACAAAGTTGGTTGCAGGCTGTGGTGGTGAATTTCTCTTAAGAGTGTAAGAATGAGGTGTGCCTTCATCCAGAAAAGAAGATTCGGAACGCAGGTTTCAGAAGATCGGGAAACACTAGCTTAGGAAATGCATTTGCGTGATGGCCTCAACTGTCACAGGACAGACTGATGCGCAATCACGTGAAACACACCATTTGCTTCTAATTTCACATGGTTCTCTCATTATTTCACCATATGGAGGTACACATATTGAAGTGGTCAGAGAAGAATATACATGGATTTGTTTTACTTAAAGGTGGTATTTTCTTGTATAAACAGGATTCAGAGCTGGCTCAGACTATCAAATCTCAAAGCCCCTTCTCTTTAGCATGGGCTGAAATTACACCAGAAAGCTTCTAACTAACCATAGTTTCCTGTCTGCCCAAACCAGGAAACTATGGTAACCAGCTGCAGAACAAGTCAGGATATTAGACCATTTTGAAATTGGTTTAAGATCCTGATTTCTTCCAATGCTAGTAGATACTGATTTCTTCCGGTGCTAGTAACCATAGTTTCAGTTTGGATGAAACAAAAAGCTAAGTTAATTAGGGATTTCCTAATTTAATCATAGCTTGATGACAAAGGATAAGTGAAAGGACTACAAAGCTTGTGTGTGTCTCAGGATAATAGTAAGTCAAGATACGATCTCGCAAATATGTTGCACTCATCAAAACATGAAGAAAAAGCAAATCAATGTGATCAAGAGGAAGAAGCAACTACCCTATGGAGGAAAGTTACAAAGTTTGGGGCTTTTTACTTTTTTGGGGGAAAGACAAGTAATGAGGGACATGACAGATTATGTATGCTGTGGAAAAATGTAGGAATATGAGCTTATATCCCACTCCCAGAATATTATAATTCAGGGCCATCCAATGAAGCTGAATGTTGGAATATTCAGACCAGGCATCCCCAAACTTCGGCCCTCCAGATGTTTTGGACTACAATTCCCATCTTCCGCGACCACTGGTCCTGTTAGCTAGGGATCATGGGAGTTGTAGGCCAAAACATCTGGAGGGCCGAAGTTTAGGGGTGCCTGATTCAGACAAAAGAAAGAACTTACATAACACATAGTTTAACTGTGGTTTGTAGCTGCCAAACACTCCAAGAGCAGTAAGCCTAGAACAAACGTTGGTTTTCTCTTTCTTTGTTTGGAGCGAGATAAATCACAAACCCAGGCTTGACTGTAACACTTATCGGTAGTTCCTGGCAGTGTAGCAGCAGGAGTGGGGAGTGAAGCAGCTGTGATTTTCTAATTGTTGCGTTAGCACGCTTGCCTGTTCACACAAAGCCATAGTTTGGCTTAGTGTTATGTGTGAACCAGGCCACTGTCTGCTTTCATCCCTAGGAGCCTTGACGCTTGAATGAAACAATAGAGCAATGCAAGAAAATGGGATTGCTGCAATTCAGTACACAAGGCAACTTGGGAAACACACCTGGTAGCTGTGTATCTTGCTATATGTTCAACAGGGTGCAAAGAAAATTACAGCCAGCCTTTCAGCACAATCCCGTTGCCTCAGAAGCACAATCCCTTAAGGTTCAATAGGACTGCAGTCCCAGTCTGGGGAAAATGTAAGTCTACTTAAATGGCAAACCTACCTGGTGAAGCTGGACAGCTGAGACTGGGATTTGAACTGTTCCTGATGGTGCTGTCAGAAACACCTGAGGGACTCCACCTGCCAAAGAAAACATCACAAGGGTGCCGTTAGCCACTACCCAAAACTAACAGCGCCAACAGCGCCACCTTCAAATGATCCAGAACAATTCAGGTGTAATCATAGTGGCATAAACGAAAATATACCCAGAACAAATATAATTAAAGCTAGAAACAAAACGAGCCATTTCAAAGAGAGCAAGCAATGTTCTATTGAACAAAAGCTGTCCTAAAACATGCTTTATAAAAGCAGTGATCACTGAATCTCCTGCTGAAATGCAGGATGGAGACTCACCGAAATAGAAATGTGTATATATTTCGATAAAGCTTAAGTATATTAAAATATATAAAGCAGCTCCACTGGTCTGTTGTTGTTGTTGTTGTGTGTTTTTAAAAAAGCTCAGCAACTTTTCTGTCCAGATTTTCACTGTTTCAAATATGGCAACCCTACTTACTAGCAAGCAGCTCTGACAAGTCTCCAGCAGAGGTCTTTCTTACAAACTGGTACCTGAGATCCCTACAGATAACTACAAATCCAGGACCTTCTGCAAAACATGCACTCTGCCACTGAGCTACGCATCAAAAACATGCAGGTGCTCCTTTTCACCCTTCTCAAATCTTCCTCTCTGGAATTATCCTCATATCTCTTTCCAAACCCAAGTGTAACTTAACCCTGAGCAGATGTAACTTAAATAATCACACATTCTTTCCTGTGTATTCCCTTGACTCCACTTTCTTCCCCTTCCACTGCTTCAAAATTTAGATTGTAAGCTCCTCAGGGCAGAGTGCTGTCCTCTTCTACTTGGTATCTATCTATCTATCTATCTATCTATCTATCTATCTATCTATCTATCTATCTATCATCGATCTATCTATCTATCTATCATCTATCTATCTCTTTGCTCTGAGGAACCCAACACATGGCAGAATGAAGATCATTCACTCTTTCAGAAACACCATTGTGCATCAGGGAAGACGGATGTCATCATGAGCTGAGCAAGATACAACACCTCAGCCCCACACCCTTCAGGCGATTTTGGGGAGAGCTGTCGTTCTAACCGAATCGCGGACACCAAGCAACACCTGCCCCTGTACTACCCTGTTTCTCATATTTTAAGACATACCCATAAAATAAGCCATAGCAGGATTTTTAAGCATTCAAGGAATATAAGCCATACCCCGAAAATAAGACATAGTGATAGGCGCAGCAGCAATGCCGGCCGTGGCAGGATGAGGAGGAAAAAAATAAAACATCCCTTGAAAATAAGCCATAGTGTGTTTTTTTGAGGAAAAAATAAATATAAGACGTGTCTTATAATATGAGAAACACGGTAGATGGATGCATTTTATTTTGAGAATATTCCGCAAGCTGCTTTGAGAGCCCTCTGAAGCTACAGAAGTGTGATAAGAGCATTCTACGTAAATGAAAAGTCCGCCTCCAGTCTTACCCTGATCCTGGACCTGGCCGTGTGAAACCTGCATTGCAGATGGCGCCTGGGAGAAGGCATTGAGAACGGCAAGGCCACCATCTGTCAGGCCTGATGTAGGCGCGTACATCACTGCGTGAGGACTGGGGTACATCATATGGCCCCCTACGGTGGTTGGCACGGACGAAGTCATGATCGTAGCTGGCAGGGTCACTGGCAAAAGAAAGGGGGGCAAGGCACAATTAAAATAGATGGCATCACACCCACAATGCCTCAGTCCCCTCTGCTGCCTCAGCTTGAGTCTGTTATCTTGCTTGTTTTTAAGATGCAGATCCAGTGAAGATCTATGCATGCAGCCATCAAGCAATGGCTTGAAAACCTCAAATGGAATTCCTGGGCCCATGACCAGCTCATTGCATACATTTGCTTTATAAAGGATTCAGCTGACACAGGAAGCGCAATGCTTTCAGGGCTTCCCAACACCTGCCAGAAAACAGACGTCATGGCTGGCATGTGGGGGTGGGTTGGGTTGAGGACAGGGGTTATGCACATGAGAACACGTCAGCGGCAAGACAACCGGAATACACTTGTCTGCACATACACTTGTCGGTAGTGGCGCCCGCCCTGTGGAACGCCCTTCCATCGGAGGTCAGGGAGATGAACAACTACCTGACATTTAGAAAACACCTAAAGGCAGCCCTGTTTAGGGAAGTTTTTAATCTGTGATATTTTGATGTATTCTTATATTTGTTGGAAGCCGCCCAGAGTGGCCGGGGAAACCCAGCCAGATGGGCGGGGTATTAAAATAATAATAATAATAATAATAATAATAATAATAATAATGCAGGTCTCCTCCTCTTCCAGCCGGCTGCTGGAAAATCCAGCCAGCTCTCGAATTTTGCAAAAACAATAATAATTACACTCCTACACACTATGTTTTGTTAGGGGTATGTTAAAGTGCACACCTAAAGACAAATAAGGAATAGAGATGTGAAGGCCTTGAAAACATGTGGAAAGATTGGGGGGAGCTGTCCCTTCTCATTTTTCAAGGGTCTCCCACCCCACCTTTTTTTTTAAAAAAAATGGGAAACCCCAGGGTTTTCATCTCCTTTTTTGGGAGAAGGGGCTCCAATTTTTCTGGTTTGTTTTCATATCTTCATGTGTCATGCAGGGGTCCTCATCAGGAAACTGGGACTGCCTGCAACTCTCTGCTGAGAGTACCGTCAGCAGCAAACCCCCCCTTTGCTACCAGGTAATGTACAAAATATCCCTGAAATAGGAATTGGGCTGGTTTGGAAACAGCCGCGATAGAACTCCTTTGAATAGAAAGTTGGAGTGTGTGTGTGTACAGTCGTACCTTGTTTTGCGACCAGGATCTGTTCCAGAGCCCTGGATGCTAGATGAAAAGGACGCACGACAAAGTGTCGCGCTTCTGCGCATGCGGCAAACCCGGAAGTAACCCGTTCTGGTACTTCCGGGTTTGCTGTTGCGGACATTCGACAAAATGGATGCTCGACAAAGCAGACTCAAACGAGGTACCTCTCTGTGTGTGTGTGTGTGTGTGTGTGATACACACACACACACACACAGAGTGGTCCCTCGACTTATGAACTTAATCCGTTCCGAATGCACATTCGTAGGTTGAAAAGTTCGTAAGTCGAAACGCGGTTTCCCATAGGAAAAAAAATATTCGGAAAAATTCGTAAGTCGAAAAAACCGCATGTAAGAATTCATAAGTCGAGGAAACCGCATTTAAAGCTGCCAACAGTTTCCGTTCAGATGTAGAAAAATTCGTGAGTATCCCGTTCTTAAGTCGAAACCTACAGATGTCGAGTAATTCGTAAGTAGAGGGACCACTGTATATGCATGCATGCAAGCAAACACCCACTAGATGGCCCTAGAGTAACACTGTATTAGAACAAATACTTTCCTCTAAGTTTCTCAGGCATTCTCCTGCTGGCCTATCAGCACTGACAACGGTCTGCTGATGAACTAGAAGGAGACAGTGACCTTGTAAGCAATGATATACTTTTGCGCAGAGCAGTGCTTGGGACAAGAATGATCTTTAAAAGAAGCTCCGATTGCAGGGAGCTGCGCAAGCAAAGGGGGGTGGGCAGCTCAGGTGCCTCTGCAACAACACTCAATAAGGCCAGACAGGGCACACAGACTGCAAATCTACACAACCGCAAGTCAGAACCAATTGGTTCTGACTTGCGGTTCAATTGGAAGGATGTTCAATTGGAAGGATGTAGGTTCAATTGGAAGGATGTAGGTGTGGTTGAAAGTAAAGCCTTGCAAGGCCTAGAACAAACATGGGCCAGATTTATCCTGCTACCTCATTTCATCCAGGCTACATGGGTAGCCCAGCAAGTTTGGAAAACTCAGCAATGGCCAGAGGATTGGAGAAGATCAGTCTACATCCCAATTCCAAAGAATGGCAGTGCCAAAGAATGCTCCAACTACCGCACAATTGCGCTCATTTCACACGCTAGCAAGGTTATGCTTAAAATTCTACAAGGCAGGCTCAGGCAGTATGTGAACCGAGAACTCCCAGAAGTGCAAGCTGGATTTCGAAAGGGCAGAGGAACCAGAGACCAAATAGCAAACATGCGCTGGATTATGGAGAAAGCTAGAGAGTTCCAGAAAAACGTCTACTTCTGCTTCATTGACTATGCAAAAGCCTTTGACTGTGTCGACCACAGCAAACTATGGCAAGTTCTTAAAGAAATGGGAGTGCCTAATCACCTCATCTGTCTCCTGAGAAATCTCTATGTGGGACAAGAAGCTACAGTTAGAACTGGATATGGAACAACTGATTGGTTCAAAATTGGGAAAGGAGTACGACAAGGTTGTATATTGTCTCCCTGCTTATTTAACTTATATGCAGAATTCATCATGCGAAAGGCTGGACTAGATGAATCCCAAGCCGGAATTAAGATTGCCGGAAGAATTATCAACAATCTCAGATATGCAGATGACACAACCTTGATGGCAGAAAGTGAGGAGGAATTAAAGAACCTTTTAATGAGGGTGAAAGAGGAGAGCGCAAAATATGGTCTGAAGCTCAACATCAAAAAAACCAAGATCATGGCCACTGGTCCCATCACCTCCTGGCAAATAGAAGGGGAAGAAATGGAGGCAGTGAGAGATTTTACTTTCTTGGGCTCCTTGATCACTGCAGATGGTGACAGCAGTCACGAAATTAAAAGACGCCTGCTTCTTGGGAGAAAAGCAATGACAAACCTAGACAGCATCTTAAAAAGCAGAGATATCACCTTGCCTACAAAGGTCCGTATAGTTAAAGCTATGGTTTCCCCAGTAGTGATGTATGGAAGTGAGAGCTGGACCATCAAGAAGGCTGATCGCCGAAGAATTGATGCTTTTGAATTATGGTGCTGGAGGAGACTCTTGAGAGTCCCATGGACTGCAAGAAGATCAAACTTATCCATTCTTAAGGAAATCAGCCCTGAGTGCTCACTGGAAGGACAGATCGTGAAGCTGAGGCTCCAATACTTTGGCCACCTCATGAGAAGAGAAGAATCCTTGGAAAAGACCTTGATGTTGGGAAAGATGGAGGGCACTAGGAGAAGGGGACGACAGAGGACGAGATGGTTGGACAGTGTTCTCGAAGCTACGAACATGAGTTTGACCAAACTGCGGGAGGCAGTGGAAGACAGGAGTGCCTGGCGTGCTATGGTCCATGGGGTCACGAAGAGTCGGACACGACTAAACGACTAAACAACAACAACATGGGTAGCTGGAAGACTCCAGCCTCACAAAGTATTTGGGTAACAGACTTTGCCAGGTGTGGGGAGAGAAAGAAAACCATTAGGGTCACAGTTCTTCAAGCTTGGGTCCTCCTCGCACGTTGTTTGACTACAACCCCCAGCATCCCCTGCCAACTCAGCCGCCGGACATGGATGATGGGAGTTGTAGTCCAATGACATTCAGGGAAGCAAGGCTGAAGAAAGCCGCTTTGGGCATCAATCCTTTCCCTGCTCAGCCTCTCTCCCCTGGATAAAAAGGTAGGGGACACATTTGCTGACTTCTGCTTCTAACTATAGATCGCAATGGCGACTCTCATTTTACATACCCATGAAAAAGAGGGCATGTCCTGCAAAAAGAGGACATGTGGCAACACTGAAAGGCCTAGGTTGGTCGGGGCAGGGGTTCTTAGGCAGTGGAGCCCAATAGCACGTACTCTCCCCCACTGGTCTCTCCTGATTGGCTGGACACCGTGCCTGGGAAGTGTTTCAAACAACAGCAGTCCACTGATAGGAGAGACAAGAGGTCAGCTGACTGGTGACCACAGGAGCCAGCAACCAAGGGATGGAAGCCCAGGGGTACAAAAGGCTGTGGTTGTCTTCTGTGAGTCAATCGCCCTGATAGAAAAGAAAGTTCCCCATTCCCTACCCAGAGTTATGTGGCGGCGAGAAGTTTGGTGGCTGCTTACCTGTCCCGCTGGAAGAGGTCTGGGTGAGGTCAGTACTGCTGTCAGTTGTGGGAGACGTCTGCTGATGCACCTGGATGGCTTGCACGGGAACTTGCTGAGCCACGGCACCACCTAGGAAGCAAGACGGGGACCATTTAACTCATAAACTTGACTTAGCTCCGTTCAGCTCATTGACAACGTTCACCAGACACCTTTCCAGAGCTAACAAGGCAACGTATAAATTACACAGAATCATAGAATCACAGAGTTGGGAAAGACTACAAGGGCCATCCAGTCCAACCCCCTGCCAAGGAGGAAACAGCAACTTCTTTTTAAACTGCTTGGTTTAAAATTGGGAGGGGTGACTAATACCCCAGAGGACAGGATCACACTTCAAAATGACCTTAACAGATTAGACAACTGGGCCAAAGCAAACAAGATGAATTTTAACAACGAGAAATGTAAAGTACTACACTTGGGCAAAAAAAAATATGAAAGGCACAAATACAGGATGGGAGACACCTGGCTTGAGAGCAGTACATGTGAAAAGGATCTAGGAGTCTTGGTAGACCACAAACTTGACATGAGTCAACAGTGTGATGCAGCAGCTAAAAAAGCCAATGCAGTTCTGGGCTGCATCAATAGGAGTATAGCATCTAGATCAAGGGAAGTAATAGTACCACTGTATTCCGCTCTGGTCAGACCTCACCTGGAATACTGTGTCCAGTTCTGGGCACCACAGTTCAAGAAGGAAACTGACAAGCTGGAACGTGTCCAGAGGAGGGCAACCAAAATGGTCAAAGGCCTGGAAACAATGCCTTATGAGGAATGGCTTAGGGCAGGCATCCCCAAACTTCGGCCCTCCAGATGTTTTGGACTGCAATTCCCATCATCCCTGACCACTGGTCCTGTTAGCTAGGGATGATGGCAGTTGTAGCCCAAAACATCAGGAGGGCGGAAGTTTGGGGATGCCTGGCTTAGGGAGCTCGGTATGTTTAGCCTGGAGAAGAGAAGGTTAAGGGGCGATATGATAGCTGTGTTCAAATATATAAAAGGATGTCATATAGAAGAGAGTGAAAGGTTGTTTTCTGCTGCTCCAGAGAAGCAGACACGGAGCAATGGATTCAAGCTACAAGAAAGAAGATTCCACCTAAACATTAGGAAGAACTTCCTGACAGTAAGAGCTGTTTGACAGTGGAATTTGCTGCCAAGGAGTGTGGTGGAGTCTCCTTCTTTGGAGGTCTTTAAGCGGAGGCTTGACAGCCATCTGTCAGGAATGCTTTGATGGTGTTTCCTGCTTGGCAGGGGGTTGGACTGGATGGCCCTTGTTGTCTCTTCCAACTCTATGATTGTATAGAATCTCCTTTCTTGTAACTTGAAGGCAATGCTTTGAGTCCTACCCTCAAGAGCAGGAGAAAACAAGCACGCTCCCTGTTCCATATGAAAGGAATTGCAAAAAAGTTCAGTCCATCCTAGATAGATTAAGATATCAGAAAGCTCTGCAAATTTCTGTATTTTATTTAATCTATATAAATAAAAATATAAATGTCCAGAAATCTCTGAAAGTTCTTGACCGATTGGTTTGAAATTTTGACACAACATTGCATTCCAATACGGGAGTGTTTGTATATACTTAGATTATACAGATGTCACACCTGTGACAGGTAAAAACATGATTTTTTGTAAAAATAGCACCCTTTGTTGGATGTCAAAGGAACAGACGCTATACTACATTCTTTACTCCCAGGATGCCGCGGGGAACGCGGTGGTGCCGTTCCGATGCGAGTGTGCAGAGGGTGCTGGCACGGGTGGCCGGCGGCTCCTTCTGGGAGAGCGGGGGTGGGATCCTCTCCCTCCGTCGCCGCCACCTCGGCTCTCCCTGCCGGCCTCGACATGTCTGGCTTCCCTAAGGACCTGCTGCTGCCCCGTCTGCCCCCTCGCCCGCCGGAATCCGGCGGGGGAAGCGGGAAACCCTCCCCAACATGTCCATATGGTAGTTGGCTCCTTCTTCCAGACCGGGGGCCAGATCCTGTCCCTTTGCCACTGTCGCCTCTCGTCTCCCCCACCCTCGGCATGTCCGCCTAAGATAAGGGATTGCACCTGGACCACCTACCCCCTCACCCACCGGGATCCGCCAGGGGAACCGCCCAGACCCTCCCCAAAATGTGCATATGGTATGTGAGGGGGAAAGAGAGAGGGGTCAGGGTGGAGGGCGATGTTACGCGGGGGAAGATGATGTCACACACCGGGGGAAACAGAGAGAGGGGTGTCATTACGTCATACACCTGTCCTGGGAAACTGGGGTCCTAACCCGTGGCCAGGTACAGGTAGTATTTAATAAAAACACATGTATATACAAAACTGGTCCTAAAACCTTAGTGTAAAACAAATAAGAAATATAGAGAGGTATAGAAATAATAATAATAATAATAATAATAATAATAATAATAATAATAATAATGAGGGGTCTGATTAAGCATCAACATTCCCACTGCAAAAAAGACACCTAGACATTATGGTGACTGTAACCTAAGTTTAAGGTACCTTTTGGCAATTAATAATAATAATTTTATTATTTGTACCCCGCCCATCTGACAGGGTTGCCCCAGCTACTCTGGGCCGCTTCCAACAAATGTGAAAGCATAATAAAACACCTAGCACTAAAAAATTCCCTTTACAGGGCTGCCTTCAGACGTCGTCAAAAGCCATATACAGTAGTTATTTATCTCCTTGACATCTGATGGGAGGGCGCCACTACCGAGAAGGCCCACTTTCTGGGTTCCCTGTAACCCTCAGAGCTGGACCTCAGTGTCAGGGCCTTATATATTAGCTTATATATCTGAGTTTCTAACACTGCTCGAAAGTAAATGAGCAAGGCAAGAAGTTCCTAATCGAACTACAGCTACAAAGATGTGCTGACAACTAACACACCCTCCCACAAGGGATTTCAAGATGAGGCAGTGCTTGCTCACTCATGAGACTCTCTCGCCCTACAGGTCTGCTGCAGACAGACACACAGTGTTCTGGGTAAGCGCGTCTGATCACACCTAGATGCCTGGTTCTCAGCCAGGTGTGAAGACATCCACGAACAGTTTGTTCCGTAGCAACCAATTTCGAAAGCTACACTATGTTTGGCCGTGGAGGTTCCATTGAACTATGTTGGTTGAGAGCCATGAATTTATTGAAGCCCCTTTAAAAACCGCTCAAGCAACTGGCCATTAGTATACATTGTGGCTCTGAAGTTTATTTTACATTGTGTCAGGACGCAGGGCCGTGTTTTGTTTTGTTTTGTTTTGTTTGCACAAATGTTTTTTGGGGGGAAGAGGAAATATTCTCCCCCCCCTCCACGCCACATACACACAGAATCTTGCTACCTGCATACATCCATGCAGTTTAATAATAATTGGATATGCAGGTGCATTCTGCACAATTTATTATTCTGCTTTTGTAGGGGAGAGGATAGCAATCTCCATGATTGATTCAAAATCATGTTCAACTGCAGCCCTATTCCTTCCCCAGTCCCCAGTCTCCCCATTTCATCAAGGCTGATGCATTTCCAGCCCCCTTCTTGCAACGAGTGCTGAAATATTTAAGATGAAAAGCTGAAATTCCCAGGACAGTGAATACTTATTTTCCGCGCCTGCATGCCATGACTGCAGCAGAAAGGAATACAAACAGCCCTGCTTGGAAACCTATTATATGCAATTCCTTTGCTCAGAGCAAGAACATAAAAAGAGGTGTCGGAAGTGAATATTTTTAACTTAAGATTTTAATTCTAAGCATTTTAAATTTAAGAACTAGCACCAAGGTCAAGATAGCTCATGGAGGGACATGTATTTTTTTTTAAAAAAAATCAATTTATTCCAACTTAATGATGCCATTGGAGGAACGCAGGTGGCGCTGTGGGTTAAACCACAGAGCCTAGGGCTTGCTGATCAGAAGGTCGGCGGTTCGAATCCCTGCGACGGGGAGAGCTCCCGTTGCTCGGTCCCAGCTCCTGCCAACCTAGCAGTTCAAAAGCACGTCAAAGTGCAAGTAGATAAATAGGGACCGCTCCGGCGGGAAGGTAAACGCCGTTTCCGTGCGCTGCTCTGGTTCGGCAGAAGCGGCTTTGTCATGTTGGCCACATGACCTGGAAGCTGTACGCCGGCTCCCTCGGCCAATAACACGATATGAGCGCCGCAACCCCAGAGTCAGTCACACTTGGACCTTAATGATCAGGGGTCCCTTTACCTTTACCTTTAATGATGCCATGACCTACAGCAATTAGACATAGGGGAAGTCCAGACTGGTACACACCTTCCTTCTGAAGAGCAGGGTGGGACCAGTGATTCACACAAATTTCAGGTCCCAAGCAATGGGACTAGGCAAGCAAGCAGGGCACTCCTGAGAGTAAGCTGAGTCTGTTAGAGCCTTAGCATCCTTGGAGACAAAGGTGAGCTCTACCCAGCCAGTCCAGGCCCAAGTGCCTCCCCGGTTGCTGCTACTTCCACCCCATTCCTCTTCACCCTGCCACGAATGGGCCTCATGACACACAGGCCGCATGCAAAGAGGACACAGTTGCCTTCCATCTCTATAAACATGAAGCAGCTAGGATAGCTCAGTTTGCAGAGCATGGGCCTCTGAACCTCAGGGTCGTGGGTTCGAGCCCCACATGGGGCAAAAAGATTCCTGCATTGCAGGGGGTTGGACTAGATGACCCCCTGCAATCCCTTTCCAACTCTGTGATTCTATTATTCCTATGAAGAAAGCACTCAGATCGTCTTTGCCCTGGATTAAAGCAACACCCATGTTGCATTGGGGGGGGCGGGGTGTCACATCAAAAGAACTGCCATCCTGTTTGTGCAAGGACTTCCACGGCAGCCCCTCTCCCCACCATGTGCCCTCCAAATCTGTTCTGGGGGGCTCCCAGATCTGTAGGGGTCGCAGGGAGGAGAGGAGGAAGGAAAGTTTGACAGCACAAACAGAAGTCCTTGTGGAAGTGGGACAACTTCCTAGGTCAGGGAGGCAGGAATGTCTGACAAGCATTTAGAAAACACAGACCCACGAGCAATCCATGTTGAACAGCGGGTGGGGAAGAGAGAGGGGCACAGAGCAGGTTTTGACTCATACAATGGATCTGCTGCGTTCCAGCTTGTCTTATTTCCCCATCGGCACTCCCACCCCACTCGGTATACAGGATGTTTATATCTTAAGAAATATTTATGCATACTACCCTAACCAAGAAGATTCTGCTGATCTACACAGCAACTTGAAACTCTTGTGCACACAAACAGAGCAGCGGGAGGCCAAGGGGGGAAAGGCGACCGGTTCAAAGTTTCTAGAAAAAGGATTCAGCCGGCTATTGTCATTTCAGCATGACCTGTGTGGACATTTGGCCTTTTCAACCGGGCACATTGGGCAGGAGAGACAGGTCTATGTCCTCCGCCGTTCAGCTTTGTGGACTTCATGATGCCTCTCTCTCTCTGTGTGTGTGTGTGAAACCTATTTTAAGCCAAGTCTTCCACCGAGCTCCACTTTTCCTATACCAGCACTACCCAATCGGCAAGTAGCCTCCAGAGACAGCAGTACTGCCTTCAATGGAAAGGTGAAAGATAGTAAACCATTCTATCTAATCCTCTCTCCCATTTCTTTATTTAAAAAAACCAACAATAGAAAATCATAAGGAGGCTTCCTATGAGCGTTCATAGGACTGCGTATCACCGAAAGAGCTGGAAGTCGGGGGTGAGCAATCTTTTCAGGACTGGGGGCTGCATTTCGCATGCGGGAGGGGGAAAAGTGGAATGGATGCAGTGTGTCAAGTGTGGCTGTTGGGGCAAAGCAAAAAGTGGACAGGGCACTCCTTCCTTCTCCCACTGTTCATTCAATTCTCTCTCTCTTTTTGCTTGGGAGAAGGGTAAACTGAAGGCTACAACGAGCCTACCACAAGTTGCCTAGTTCAGAGCTGCAAGAGCTTGTTTCCCCACCCACACTATTCTTTATAGAAATAAGGACTTGCTTTTGCACCGACACTTGACTTCAAAGTCGCAGGCTGACTTCATATGCAACTGTCCATGGCCCGCCTGAACCGAATGAAGACTGGGGTAGGTGGGGGGGGGGGGAAACATGCAAAGGGCTTTTGTCAAGCACAGGGTAGCTGCTTCTAAATTCACAGGAAACGATTACACAACCAAGAACCAGAGGGCAGTTCCAAGGAAAGCTGCTTTAAGGTGTTGCAATGCAAACTGGAGTTCCCACGGGCTAAAGGGAAAGCAAGTTTCCGAGCTGTGTGACCTCATCCCAGCCGACTGCATAAATCGCAGCAGCAAGAGCCGAATTTCATACGCGCCATTCTTCTGCCCAATCGCCAGGTTCTTCCCTTGTGGTCTTCTCCAGATTAGCCTAATCCGATTAATTACACCACTTTGAAGATATAACCGGCTCGGCGGTGTTCTCCTTTCCCCAGTTCAATCTATTACAGCGGCTAAGTTATCGGTCCCCAGGGCGCACTATCGCGAGCGAGCAAAACGCTCTGCGCCTCCCACCACAACTGCAACCTCGTCTCACGGCAGAAACAAGCCGGCCCCTTTCCACACGACAGCTCCAACCACATAGGAAAGCGGGCCATCCTGCCACGTGGCGGGCCGAGTGTTGACACACATTTTCTGCAAACGCTCAAATATATGGGGGAGAGGGGGCACAGTAGCAGTTGGCCCAGCGTGTCTGTGGAGGCTACAGGCTTCATACCCTCCAAGTGTGTCCCTATTTTCCAGGGACAGTGCTGGAAAATCAGTGCTTCTGATTTGATCCTGGAATGTCTCTATTTCCCCCACCAGTGATGCCACAGCCAAGCTCAGGGAGGCCAGCGCTTGTCCCGAGAAGTGGCAGCAGTGGCGAGGCCCCGCCTTGCCTGACGCATTGGCTCTGAGGTGGAGACAGAGTGCAAGGCAGAAAAAAAGGAGCCTTGCTTTTTTAATTTAAAAAAAATGCTTTGTGCATCTGCTTCTAACCTTGCCCCTTTCTAAAATTTATTAAAATTTGGTGTCGTCTGCAAACTTGCTCAGGATGCCCTCAAGCCCATCATCCAAGTCATTGATAAAGATGTTGAATAAGACTGGGCCCAAGACAGAACCCTGTGGCATCCCACTAGTCACTACTCTCTAGGATGAGGAGGA
The DNA here is from genome assembly GCF_965207765.1 of Zootoca vivipara. Taxonomy (NCBI): domain Eukaryota; kingdom Metazoa; phylum Chordata; class Lepidosauria; order Squamata; family Lacertidae; genus Zootoca; species Zootoca vivipara. Next base: position 101,759,145 of record NC_142586.1, read on the forward strand.
GCCATTGATATACAATGCAGACAGGGCCCTGCCTGTCTTATCCCCTGTTCGGCTTTGCTTGCGCCCAGCGGCCTCCACTTGTGCTAATGCTAAACAAGAGTGCCCTCTAAAGGCAGCCCACAATGCTTTTGCTTTTCCCTCAGCAGATAGATTTCCCCTCTCCGCTGGCTAAGCACTCTCTTCAACTGGCAGAAGACAAGCCCGACTGCAGGCTTCCCAGGTTCCCCGCTGGCTCCTGGCGAATGTCCTTCCCTGTCCTCTGGGGCTCGCTCTCTTCCCCTCTCCTACCACTACCCCCTTCTGCCTCTTCCAAGGCTTTTGCCACTGGAGCAGTTGAGTGGGGTCCCGGCACAGCCGCCCGGGGGCCTGCGGTGCCCAGATCTCTACAGAAATAGTAAGATAGATAAATACATCTGAGAAAGGCAAGATAGAAGCAAATACAAATCATGGGCAAACTGAGATTGCTAGTCCCAACTAGCAGTGAAGATTCCAAAATAAGCAACAGGGCACCCAGACTCTGACAGGCAAAAGCCAACCTGCCTTATGTCCATTGTCAGCCTTTGGCTGATTAATATCCTACAGCCTTTTAAACGTATCTGTAAGAAGGAGGTTTTTTCGTCTTGGTTTAATTATGTTTTATCTTGTATTTTATTCTGTAGGACCACCCTCTGCTCTTTTGATGAAAGGCGGTATACACATTTAACAGAGGATAACAATTTAACAAATAATAATCTTTTAATAGTAATTCTTTTAGTTCAGTATTGTCCACACAGGCAGGCAGCAGCTCTTCAAACGGGAGGACGTTACCAGCCCTACCCAGAGATGCCGAGGATTGAACCCGGGACCTTCTGCATGCAAAGCAGATGCTCTTTGTCACTGAGCTACGGACCTTCCTCTTTAACGGGCCTCTAATGGTGGGACTGGGATGCGGGTGGCACTGTGAGTTAAACCACTGAGCCTAGGGCTTGCCGATCAGAAGGTCGGCGGTTCGAATCCCTGCGACAGGGTGAGCTCCCATTGCTCGGTCCCATCTCCTGCCAACCCAGCAGTTCGAAAGCACGTCAAAGTGCAAGTAGATAAATAGGTACCGCTACAACGGGAAGGTAAACGGTGTTTCCGTGTGCTGCTCTGGTTCGCCAGAAGCGGCTTTGTCATGTTGGCCACATGACCTGGAAGCTGTATGCCGGCTCCCTCGGCCAATAATGCGAGATGAGCGCCGCAACCCCAGAGTCGGTCATGACTGGACCTAATGGTCAGGGGTCCCTTTACCTTTTTAATGGTGGGACTACTGAAGACCACCAGCCAAACCAGTGGCAAGGAAACCCGGACACCAACCACAAATCAGCATTCCCATACCCAAGACTCAGCAAAAGGAAAGGAAGGAAACCTACCCCATCCTGCCAGCCTCCCAGTTCTCACGCTTGGTAAGAACATTAGAAAAGCCCTCGCTGGATGAAACCAAAGGTCTATCTATCTGGTCTAGCATTCTGTTCTCTCAGCGGCCAGCCACATGCCTATGGGAAGCCCATAAGGATGACATGAATGCAATAGCCCTCTCTCTCTCTCATGGAAGGGACACCATGGGTCATCTAGTCCAACCCACTGCAATGCAGGAATGTTCTCAGCCTTGACATCCGCCATGACTCGCTGATAGCCCGATCCTCCATGAGTATGGACAGTCAAGGACTAAACACCACCTTCCCCAAATCACTAGCAGTGCATGCGTGTTATTGTTAGGGTGCATTCCTCCTCAAAAAGGCACACAGAGAGGGAAATCAATCAGTGCTCGGCCATTACTTTCATGCATTTTAAAACAGCCATACAGATTGAAAACACCCACATAACAAAGACCAGGGTCTGTTTGTTTTTGTAGCAGGAACTGGCAGGAACTCATTTCCAGCACCTCTCTGGTGGGTGCCATTATTAAAGAACAATGGAGGCGATCGTGGTGAGCTCCAGCACCTATTTTTATAGAAAAATATCACTGACGAGGACAGACCTTTCTCAACTAACAGGGAGGACAGCAGATATGCACAACAGCTCAGATAATAACTCTTCCACCTGTCTGCAGTTGCAGTCAGGGCTGTCGCGGGTTCCTGGGATGCTCAGGTAAAAAGAGGTGCCTCGATCCTTATGCTAAATATCACCAGAGATTTCTAAATGTTTCCTAAAATCCCAGCTGCTTTAGTGAGCTATTAAACACACACACACACACACAGAGGGTTTTATCCAATGTGATGCTTAGTAACTTGTTCCATCAGCACAAAGATGTCTGCATGTGCTACAGAACTTCCCCCACCTCTCAGGCCCACATCACTCCCCCCCCCGCCCCATATGCTCTTGGCTTCAAGCTACAAGAAACCGATTCCAACTAAACATCAGGAGGAACTTTCTGACAGTAAAAGCTATTCAGCAGTGGAACCTCAGGAGTTTGTGGACTCTCCTTCCTTAGAGGGTTTTTAAGCAGAGGTTGGGGTTGGACTAGATGACCCTCAGGTGTCCCTTACAATTCTATGATTCTGGGGATTCACCCAACCCTCTAGCGCAATTTGGGTAGGGTGCTGGCTGCTCATGGTGGGGTGGGGAGGAGTTCTGTTGTGGAAGCAGAAATCCTTGCATTGATGGAACACTTTAGTTGGAATTGTCCCAAGCAAGCCTTATGAGGAGCATGTGTTTAGCCTGGAAAAGAGGAGACTGAGAGTAGATATGATAGCCATCTTCAAATCTCAAGGGCTGTCAAATGGAAGATGGAGCAAGCTTGTTTTCTCCTGCTTCGGAGGGTAGGATTTGAACCAGTGGCTTCAAGTTATGAGAAAGGAGATTCCGACTAAACATCGGGAAGATGCATGCCACCCACAATACACTGCTCAGCATATTGTTTATGCAAAGTGATCTGAAAGGTCCCTTTAATACGTCCTTAAAGCTTCCCCCACCACATATATGCGTACTCCTCACCACTAACCCGGCAAACTTGCTCGAGGAAAGTTGGATGTTCTGCAGCAGAATTCCAGCATATGATTTTAGGCTTTTATGGAACCCAAGCCCTTTTGTAAGGATAAGACAAGAGCTGGCCAGCTTGAGAGCATTACAACAGTTTTACTGCTAACGGCTTGTTGCATCAAGACTGAAGTGCTGTTTATTATTCCTACAGCTGCACCGGCCCCAAGGAGATCCAAATGAGTT